>NC_081405.1:199856005-200190068 GCF_030272615.1 Cryptomeria japonica | reverse complement strand
AACCACAGTGGGGCTAATACCCACAATATCTATATACTTGATCAAGGTATACAAATATTACATCAAGGGGTTTGCACATGTAATCAGGCCAACTATCCAGAGCTCACTGCTCAAATAGAAGTCTCATTGACATACACAGTATTACAAGATGATTACAAACAAAAATGAACTCATAATATGTATCTAACCATGCTGGATAAGTTCTGGTTCAATCTCTGTTAACCCTCACTATGTACCGGTTTTGTTGATGCTCTGTTCTGCTACTAGTTTAGACTGTGCACGTGAAACTGCACACAAAAGTTTCCTTTCGCTGACCAAAAAGCATATCATCGATCTCTGAAAGATTCACAACGAAAATCGTATTCCTAAACTTATTCAATCCATTATTGAAAGGATCTCCTTAAATATCCTTCTATCTTTCCGTCATGTCGGCTTCAATAAAGAGTATAATCTTGTCGGCTGTTGGATCACAATGTATTTCATACATAATCCCAATGATCATGTTGGCCTTTGCACGTTACCATAAATTCCATGAAAGAAATAATCGAGGCCACAAGATCTCTTAGCCGGGTCCTATCCATAGCCAGGTTCCAAATGCACGTTACTGGGATTAGGACTTAACCGGTTGTGAAGAAAAGTGAATACTGGTTGATTGTAGTGAATGCTAGTTAGCCCAAACAAAGAAAAGTCATAAATCAATGAATCCCAATAAATAATATCAACACCTGGAGATGAGTTGCCATTAATGACAATCTATAATGCCATTAACCCTTACCGGATGAGTGCCAATTGCCAACAATATATGCATGTAGATGTTACTTATACATAGACATACATTCATCTCTTTGTGTGTGTGTGTTACAAAAAGAGATTAAACTCTTGTTGTATTCTACAATACAAAATATATATGTGAGAAATTTGTGTTCAATATGACATTTAAAAAAAAGGAATCATGGAAATTTTAAATACAAAATTTTATTTCCTTTATTGCACATAGATAGATTTCAATGTTCACATTTGCACCTTACAAAAATACAAATTTTACACATATAAATGTGTGTACCTACATTTGAGTAACAAAACCTTTTATAATTTGTGTGGTAAAAGCAAGAATAAATTCATTAGGACTTTTAATAATTTTAAAAAAGACATTACACACACATGCATGCATATATATGGATACATCCATAAAGAAACAATACTAATAACCTCCCTATATAGGCCCCCTCCTAATAATATAATGCAAAAGGTAATTGTAGTGAAGGTTTACTCAACTCTTAATATAATTAATTATATAAGCTATTTACATGATCTAATATAATTAACTTAAGGGATGTGTGCCACATGTTGGCATGTCCATCCACCTAAATACATTAAAATACCATATCTATATTTACATAACATAACAAGTTACAATATCTTTTTTTAATTGACTGTTTTTAAATGTATGCAAATTTAAGGTTTCTACCAAATTCACCGTTAAAGCTACAAATCATTGAAAATTTTACACTTTTTTGGAATGCAAGATCTTACAACAAAGGTAGAAAGACAACAAGAAAAAAGATGTAGAAGAACATTAATAAGAAGCTAATAAGAGTTAATTCAGATGTGCCTTTTACACTTCTATTTTTATATATAAAAGAAATATAAAGTCACTAAAATATGTTTATGTGACCAAAGAGGGGTTATTAAAAACTCATAGTGAATTTATGATTACTTTTCCCACATATTTAAATATGCTTATGTGGAAAAACAAAGGGTTTATTAAAAAGTTATAATGAATTAATCCCACACAAAATATAGGTGGTTTAATTATTCAAATGCAGATATATGTGTGTATGTCATTTTTTAAAACTATTTTAAGGTTACAATGAATTTATGATTGTTTTTCCCACCCAAATTATAGACAGTTTGATTGCTCAAATGCAAATTTTAGGTAACACACATGGAATGTCCTTTTTAAAATTATTGAAAAAGTGATAATGACTTTATGATTTATGGAAATGGTACAATCTTTTAAAATTGTAAATGAAAATAGTAAGTACATTAACATAATGCAATCTTCTTAAATGTTTTTCCATATAATTTAAACAAATAAAAAAATCTATTGCTTTTTACTGCTCTTTGAATTCTAAATGGCAATGAGAAGTTTTTAATTCCATTTTCCAATAAAGTTCAAAAAGGAAATCATCTAGTTTATACATATCTCTATATATTGATTTTAAATTGAAATATTTATTCCATGTTCTAAATTACTATCATATTACTATTTCTAAATGTCTTATACTATGTAAATTCACAACGCTATTATTTACTGTTGCAAGTTGTAAAAATAATTTAACCTTTTTCTCATGCAATGTTTATGGATGTCATTTATATAATTAAAAAAAAAAACACAAAAACTATTAATTTCAACTCTTTAGTAGCAATGTTTCAAATTTTTAATGTTTGCTCAAATTTTCAAACTTACTTTTTTATAATATTAAACGACAATACTTTTCTATATCAAATTTAACACTAAAAAAAACCATTTATTTCTAATATTAAATTAAATTCATCTTGATTCAAGAAAAAAAACTAATAACATTAAAATCTTCATTGCTAAATTGAATTAAACAGGAATAAAAAAGTGGAATTTCATTTCCTTGAGTAATCCATTACTTTTCACAATGAAACAAATTAAAAATAAAATTAAGTTTTCCTTCAATTTTTTATTTATTTTAAAAATACTATGTCCCCCTTCATCTACTTTCACTTCGGCTTCATTTTTATTTATCATATCATAGGGAAAAAATACTCTCGCCTATCGGCTACATGTTGCATGACAAAACCGTGTGACTGCTAGTGTTAATTGCCAAATCTTATTTGTATCTTCGTTTAACATGAAAAATTGCACTATTGTAATTTAAGTGACCAAGTTAGTAATTAACATATCAATAATATTTTATGCTTGAGGGTAAATTTAAAGTTTTTTACTTTTATCATATGCCCTTACTCAATCATTTCAACAATCACACTTTGGTTTCCTTTCCATTTTTCCTTTTACACTCTTTGGAGAATTTTGTTTTGGAGGTCGTGGAAGGAGCTAAATCCTAGAGTAGAAAGCCCATCCACTTACACCAAGGCTTAATTTTTCGTCTTTACCATTTTTATTTGGCCCTCCACTTGCTGAGACCAATTGTGGTTCAGAAAGCCCCCAATTTGTCTCCCCCCACTCTTAGCTTGCTTGACACCCCACGCCTTAGCCGAAAAAAACGCATTAAGAAACCAAAGCTCAAGTCTCGCCAAAAATCTTCGGAAGCCCCTACCCATAAAGCCACGAAGTTGGATTCTATGGAAGGAAAGCGCAAGACTCCCCTGCTAAACAAGAAAGGGAAAACCATAGCCAAGAGGGCTAAACTAACTATCCATGAAGTGGGTTCCGAGGATGAAGCAATCGAGGAAACTGACACTCCTAGGAGGTCTAACAGGTTTGTCTCTCGACTTCCAATGAAGAGGAAGAAAAAGAGAATGAAGATTTGAGGTCTAAAGAGGACGAAAAGCACGAGAGCGAGGAGATAGACAACAAGAGCAAAAAGGTGCACTGTCGAAGGAGAAAGTGGAAAATGAGGGGAGAACTCAGAGACTGCTAATAGCTCGACCCATGTGTCTGAATCTAGTAAAGATGGATCCATTGACCTTACCGAGGATATGATGTTGGACGAGGTGGATGAGACTGCAAGGAATTCATGAGGGACTTGTAAAAATAATCAGTTGGGGATTTATTTGAAATGTACTGAATTGGAAGCGAAGTTGAAAAAAACTAATGGGAGGTTGGCCAAGCTGGAAAGCAAAATGGCTAGCATCTGTAGGTTTAGCCGAAGGGTGATGCATAGATTGGCCACCACCCCGTGCCTTCTACAACAAGAGATGCCTGGCTAAGATGATAAAGTGGATGGGAACTATTCAAGTTCCTCACCGAAGATTGGTCAAATGTGTTGCAATAGGTAGGGTGCAAGATTGGAAATGCTTGCTAGGGACGTGGTCCCTTATGCTTTTTCTCTTACTGCTTTAAGCTAGGCTTGGCTAGACTCTAAAGACTTTACTGTTATTATGGTTTCCATAAGTTGTTTGGTTAAAACTATTAAGACTGTTATTAGCTATGTTAGTATGTTATGGAAGTACTATTATAACTAGTCTCTTTTTGTTTGTTGTAGGTGCTTTTATGATTTTTTTTTAATCTTCGTAGTTTGCAATTATGTGTTTCTACTGATTATTTGATTGACTTTACGCCTTCTGAACTGTTGAATTTTGGGACAACACCCTTGTTTTGTTGCTATTAATATAAAAAACATATCAATAATATTGTATATCTTTGGACAAAAGAATTATAAGATTGTGCAAGGACAAACTATTAAATGTGTAGATAAAGACATAATATTTTAATTACAAGTTTTATAAGAAATAAATTACAAGAATTAAATTTTGACTATATTATTTATATTTTTTATGAGATGATAAATAATTATAAAATACTTTTAAAAATATTTATCGATATATATTTTATATTCAAACAATAATGAAAACATATTCATTTAATTAGTTTAAACTATAAGTGTTATCAGGTTTCCAAAATCCATGCTAATGTTCAATAATTGTTTCCAGATTTAATTGTATATGCCAATTTTTATCATCAACATTTCAAATCACACTACATAAAATTATCTCAGGCACAACTTGAAATTTGTACAGTTTGCAGGATATTTAATGAGCGAGCGACTCCCATTAAGTGCTTTCAATAACTTTTCTTCCTGTCCTGTTCAAATACAGCTGTAGCACGTCTCATTTCCGCATTCAATGGGGATTTGTATGGGTTACTTCAATTTGATCAGTCTGACTTCTGTAAATTGACAACTTAGCATGTGACCTCTGGTGAAATCGTGAAATCGTGCGTAAAAGATAAGGGTGTTTATGCACACGACCATCTATATAAATTGTAACATATCAAGCCAAGCAAGACGAAGGCAAGCTATGCATCATACTAAACGCACGACCTAACATGTGTCTCCTTAAACGAATGCTTCATACAAGACATCTGAACGATGAGTCCATAACATGTGATCCCTTTGTTATTTTTAATTGAAATAATACAGAAAATTTCATTGTTGTCTTTGTTTTTGGATTTCATTTGCAAAATTTACGCAATTGAAATCCAGAAACAAAGAATAATAAGCATTACCATATGCAGTGACTACAACCAGCGAACAGCCACACGAGATATTCATGTGATTGGTATCGATCTCTAGAGTTATGATGTTCCTAGTGTACTGTTTGCAGGATATTTAATGAGCGACTGTGATCACATCAAATTTAAATAAAAAACGTACTTGTTTGCAGGATACTTTTAACTTTTTATTGTTCGGAAGTGAAGGCACATGACTGTCTGTCTTAAAAGTACATTTGAAAATTGACGTCAATAGTACTTAAGCATGAAGGAATTTAATATAAGCTGCAGAGAGCCGTCACTCTTTCACATGGGTTGCGCTTGCCAGGTACGAAGTCATGAACTTGTTGACTGTTTTCCATGTACGAATATTTGGAATTCGAGTCATACTCTGTGAATAGAAGGTAATAAAGCTAAATGCTTATAATGGCGTATAATAAGGCATGTAAACCGTTTGAGTTCAAATGTCTCGTCTTTAAAAGAGATATTGTAATGTTTTACTGTGAAGAGGTTCTCTGTTTATGATGCCCTTGATATTTCTCTTCTTTGTTGCAAAATAGAAAATAAGAATGCAGCAAGATTTTTGAGGTGAGTCTTCCACAGTAAAACTGTATTTATAGATAGATTTAGGTATACATGCACAGTATTCCTGCAAGAGCTAAAAGATATAGGGAGTTTTTCTTTGACGCTTTATCGTATGCTGGTATATACGTCGCAACGACCAATCTTACATCTGAATGGTTGGCGCTTGTAGGGTCAAGGATAACTATGTGCTGGAGCTAGACTTGGAGGCCTTTGATGCATTCATTTTTTTTGAATTCACACTTTTGCTCAAGAGTATTCGGTGATAAAAAAATCATACAGCCCTTGCCGGATTTCTGTAGACCACAAAAATACTGGGGACAGGTTCCTTTTCTTGGTTCATATCACCCATCTATTCCATCATGTGGGGGATTTAATTTCGTTGTACCATAGACAAAACTAAAATTTGTTAATCTGTTTTCTTTTTCTTGGAATTCCATCATGTGGGGGATTTAATTTCATTGTACCATAGACAAAACTAAAATTTGTTAATCTGTTTTCTTTTTCTTGGTTCATAGCGCACAATGCATCCTTTCAGCGGCTTCAATAGGCAGTGCAGTTCAATTTTCGAACCCACACTTTTGTTCAAGAGTACTCCCTGATAAAGAAAGCATACAGCCCTAGCTGGATTTCCATTGGTCACACAATTACTGGGGACAGGTTGGTTATTTTCCTTGGTTCATAAACACACATTTATTTCCATCATGTGGTGGATTTAATTTCAATCTATGCGAGACAAACAGATTAGAATTTCTAAACATGTTTTCTATTAAAACCCAAAAAAATCTAGGGTGATTGGAAATCTATAGCTAATTTTGTGCCTAAATCCTTCAAAACAAATATTATATTCAATTTACTTGAGCAATCTAAACCCTACTATGTTATCATGACTGTATGGTGTTCTGTCTAACTGTTACTATTCATGTAGCCTACCACTGAAATTAGTGTCTTTCGTGAAATACAATAAATGACTTTATAATGTGTCTATACACGTGCTTATTGTGCGTTTTCCACAACCTGTGCTTTTGACGGCTAGAAAATTTTCGGCCTTTCAAGTTTACATGGGGAAATTTGTTGCATGTAATCGACTTTAGTGAGTAACCTATGGTTATGTTGGCAGCTTTAAAAGTTATTACTGTTAATCAGATACGTGATCATCTTACTTTTGTTACTACTCTGGACATGTTTTCTGGGTGGCATCATATTCATTATAAAGTGTTGGGTTATGCTCGCCGATCTTTGGCAGGCTTACCGACCCTGGCCAGTTTGCGGTCTGTGTTCAACTATTGATAGGGCCCACCGCCCCTATCTAAATAATGGTTTGGGTTGGTCCGTCCATGATCTTTAGTAGTCGGCTTTAAAAGTTTCTTCTTTGTAATGACATTACTCTTTGGTTTTTCTGTTATATGGACAAGAATGCTGTTTATCTATTTGCTCCTTTAAAATTTCAGCGTTCTACCATGGGACTTTTTAATATGAATCTGGAATAGTTCCGCTGATTATTATTACTAGCAGTTGGACCCGAGGAAGGTCCAATTTGTACTGCCAATAGCAATTAGACCTATTGCTGTTATCTCTTCGTTTGCTTCCTCAATCCACAAAGATCAGAAAGAAAGTTTTGAAGAACAAAAATTATGGAGTATGAACATTCATAAAAGTGGCTAATAATTAAAACCTGATGACTAAATTTGTAGCCATTGACAAATAACTGCAAGGCGTTAAAGCATAAATCCAATATTGTCCATTATGAAATGTCATGCAAACTAACTGTTATTTGATCTGAGACAACGAGTTAATTTTGCATATAAAGAAAGCTTATCCAAGTGCAATGCTAATGATAGAGATGACAAATCCCCATAACCAACCCTTATTGTCTTGTACCCACACACGTGCTGAACAAAAACCAGTTGAAGAAATTTGATCTCAGCTTTCTCTCTTTTCCATCATTCTCATCGAATTGTTCTACCCCATGAACAGGCAAAGAGCGCTTAATGCCTCCAACACCAAGAGCCACGAGATACAGACCAGTGTAGAGAATTATAGCTTGTCCACCTTGCACCTGCTTGCAAATCCTAGCTTTAGTGAAGGAAAATGTGCTTGTACTAAGAGCTCTACGATTGCAAATATTATTGAAAAAATGAAGAAGATCGATACTTGTAATGTTACATTTTCTTAAACTTCCTTAACATCCTGATCTGATATATTGATACTAAAAAATCACACAACCAAATTCAGAAACACCTAAATTATAGATCACAAATTCAACGTTTTTCAAAATGCTTACAGAGAACAAAAGCTCCAACAAGGATTTTGCCATGTTTGTTCTTGTATGATCCGTTAGTTTTCATGGAGTAAATCATAAATTCTACATCAATAAAATCAAAGAAATCTAGGCCTTCAAATCATGTTTCTAGAGAAGGAACAGAGTGGGCATACCATTATAATTTTTAACGCTGATAAAAAAACAAAAACAATTAACACTTTTCTCAGTCAAATGGTAGTAAAAATAACAAAGTATTTTGGCTAGTTACCATGAATTTCAAACACATGCTGAATAAAAACCAGTTGAAGAAATTTTATCCCAACTTTGGATGGATTTCCCATGTCACATGCCTGAGGCTTTAGTGAAGGAAAATGTGCTTGGACTGTTAATAACACACAACCCTGCATGTTTCATGAACATAAAATCAGAATCTAAACAAGTCTGAATATTTCATGTATGTAGACTAAGAATGAAAATAAGTTGTAGAATTCAAGAGGAAGCTTGAAGAGAAGTGGACTTACTAAGAGCTCTATGACTGCAAATATTATTAAAACAAATCAAGAAGATCGATACTTATAATTTTACATTTTCTTAAACTTTCTGAACATCTTGATCCGATATATTGATACTAAAAAATCACACAACCAAATTCAACGTTTTTTCAAATGCTTACAGAGAACAAAAGATGCAACACGGATTCTGCCATATTTGGATTTATTCACATGTTTGTTTCTCCAGTCCACATATTCCTCTAGCTGGTGTGCTTTACCTCGTTCACTTTCCTATATGGTCTATTAGTTTTCATGGAGTAAATCATAAATTCTACATCAATAAAATCAAAGAAATCTAGGCCTTCAAATCATGTTTCTAGAGAAGGGCATACCATTATAATTTTTAACAACAGCCACCAGTTAATATTTGAAACAAAGCTGCACTGGAGCTGAAGGGCCTTTAAAGTTTGTCTATGTAACTAATGGTAAAAATAACAAAGTATTCTGGCTAGTTACTATGAATTTCAATAGAATTCAAATATCTGAGGCATCATATAAAAAACAACAATAATTGATTATTCCAAGCTTAATGTCAAATACCCAAAAACAAATTTGAATGAGACGTGGACATATGACACCCATAAACTACAGAGAAATTAGGACAATTTAATTTAATAAGTTAATAGATAGATGAAGAGTTTGGAATTGATAATTATATTGTATTAAATATTTAAGATTTTAAATATATAAAATGGTTATTAGTTTATTGTAGAAGTATGTTTTATTAGGTTTGTCAAATTATTATTTTTTTGTCATAAAATTAAGACATGCCAGGTGAGTGTATTGGAATTAATAATAATGAATTAATTTTATAAATTTATTAAATAAAACTAAATTGCTTGCAAAAGAAAATTGGTCATTTTAGGCTGAAGACAGGCTACAGATACATCTATTACTGGGTCCAAGTTGTGTGCTGGTCTCTAAAGTGTTAGATGATAGAAGATTGCACAAAACTCCCTGAATTAATTCTTGGCTTAAGGGTTCAAATTGTGTGCCAGTCCTGGTCACCCACATGACTTGAAAGGTAAACTCAAGGAATGAGGCCTGTTGCAAATTTTGGGAAATTTAATGTTGATTGTTCAAATTTACATCCTGGAGCCAACTTTATGATGAGCAATATCAAACTTTTAATCAGATGACATGTTTAGGTAGTACTTTCTCATGATGTGTTTCGAGAATGGAAGGGTATGTGATTCCATGGTTTTATTCTGTCCAACCCCATAGAATTGTAGGGCCAGCAGCACCAACTCCATTTGCCAGTTTTCAGGAATGCTTAGTTGAATTTGGCTCATAGTACTTACTAGTTGTTGTAACAATTGTCTACGATACACCTTCTGTATCATTATCACATATGTTACAAGTCTCCATGAATAATATATGTGCTTAACCACTTGCGGGCTGTTTTATGGAATGTGGAGACCATGAAGCTTAAAAGCACATTTTCAGAGCACACTCATTTTATTACTGATGTTAGGTTCAGCCCGAATCCAAATTGTCTGGCTTCAACATCCTTTTATAAGACTGTCAAAGTATGGGAAGTTGACAAGGTAACCACTCCTTTCCATGAAGTCATTTTGTGATAAAATGGTTCAAAATTCATTGTCGTTATTGGTTTTCTTGACCTAGAAATGATGTGAAGCATTTTGATTAATAAGAGTCACAAAATTTTGACATGCATAAATCTTCTCATATATATATATATATATATATATATATATATATATATATGAGAAGAATGCCAATTGTCCTATTCCCTTATCTTCTATGACTTATTTATGTTCTGGTAAAACTCGTTTACCATTCCACCTCTAAGAATAGCAAAGCTCTTATAGGGCCATCTCAGTCCAAGATTTGCAAACAAACCAGAAGATTACAAATCTCCCATTTCCTTTTATTGTGTTCTCTGGCAGTAAGATATTATTAATATGCTAAATGCAGTTCTGTGCATTGTATTAATATGGTGTCATGGTGGATGGTTGGCGTGCTTGGAGGGGCTGCTGACTGATCATCAATTTAACCCGAGTCAACCATCTCCAAGATTGTGTATGAAAGGATTTTATTGCATTTGAGAAATTATATTTTGATTTTGTAGGCTAGACCAACACCTTTAAGGGAATCTTTTGATTGAAATTTATATTCTAATTAATATGGCTTTGTCTCCACTTTCTCTTGGGTTTATGCTTTCAACCAGGGTGTGAAAAGCTTGGGCTTCATAGGTCATGTACTACTATCATAAGATTCTAGGCTGTATTTGCGATAGCTGAGATGTAGTTGGTTTGCTGAGCTTACAATTGTGTCATGAAAAATTGAGTGCTTATAAAACAAAAGAAGAATATTGAAATAAGAAAGACCCCAAAACTTGGAAATCCTAAACTGTACTCGATCAACTATCTATAGAGAAGCATGCTCATGAATGCAAACTTTCTTTTCCAACTTAGAGGAATTGGCAGTCTTCTCTTTTGTCCAAAATTTTGGCATTTCTTATCCAGATTTGTCTACTTGGTTGCATTGTTAGCGAGAATGCCTTAATAATGATGATTCATCTTACTTAGGTGTTGGGCATGCTATGTGTTTTTGGGTGGGAGATCGTTTGCTTTTTCATTAAATCTTCAATGAAATTTAGATTTTATATGTGATCGAGCCTTGCTAAAATATATAACATATAGGGAAAGCTAGAATGTATTATATTGAATAATCCTTTGGGTTTATTTTTTTTATATCTATTGATAACTACTGCATTTATAACTAGGTTTTATGATCCCAGGAACATAACCCTTGGCTAGGCAACATACCCTTGGCTAGGCAACATCTTTTCTTCACAAGCCATTCAACATTACAAATATTGGTAGTTCAATGTTATTAATTTAGTATCTTTTAGCAAGTATATATTTTCGTTGGTGCAAGTATCAAACAGTGTTAGTGGTATGTGATTCTCAGCTCCAGACTAGTACAAACTAGAAGTTAGGTAGGATTTGCATGTTCAGTCTTTTAACATTTCAGGCCTATCAATTTCAAGCAAATTTTGCAGTCCATCTATAAGACATATCAAGCGGGGGATGTTATACCATTTGCGTTATATCTCTCAAATAATGCAATCATTAATTGAGTTGTAAGTTAGAAAGGAGATTCGCTAACTTGTTTTCTTCTTTAAACACATGTAGAACCATGTGAGTTTGAAAGGTCGTGATATTAGAGCATGCATCATCAATCGAATCCTTTATTTGCCAAATATATTTAAACTTATTAATTAATAGATTGATGACATTCATTGAGCCACCCTCGACAATAATGTTATTCATCCCTTTGATTTTAGCAATGAGGATGTCTTGTTAAGTTGTCTTGTTAAGCCCTAGAAAGCAAATTAAACAAAAACCCTAATTTTTAAATATCTATTTCTTCATGAATTATTGTTCATCAAAATTAAAAGAACAAAGAACAAATCACCTCTAGAAGTTTGAGAACTTTTAGAAATATAAGAAAATCGAAAAAATTCATTGATTTGCTCCCAAAATTATTTTTTTTATGAAGAATCATAAAAAAATAAAAAATTCAAACCTAATAAAAAAATTGGAATTTCGGATGCAAAGCTCCATATACAATTTCAAACTTGTAGACAATTTTGTGTGCACAAATTCACAACAGTTTGTGAGATATGATCAAATTATATTGCAAAACCTTAACTTTCAAAGATCTAATTTTTGGCAAACTAGTTTTCATCAAAATTAAAATCACAAAGAATAGACCCCCTCTATAATTCTAAGATATTTCCATGAACATAAGAAACGTTGTAAAGTTCATCGATTTTCTCCCAAAATTATTTTTTTAAAATGAAAAATCATAATTTTTTTTATTAATAATTCAAAACTAATCCAAATTTTCCAACTTTCTGATTGAGAACTCTTTATACCATCTACAACCTGTAGGCAATTTTTTGCGAAAAAAATTGCATCCATTTGTGAGATGATCAAATCTTTCGAAAACCTTAAGTGTGTCTCTAACCCTAGCTACAAAATGATAGTTTGCAAATTTTTTTACAAAACAACTATATAAGGTGAAAAAAACTTGTAAAAATATATACCTTATAGAAATCCTAGTTCCATCAGGCGTTCCAAAATGTATATGTCAAATTTGAACTTCTTAAAATTACAATAAATCCTAACAAGACTCAACCGCAAAAACCCTAGATCTCCAATACATTTTAACAATACATCAATGAAGAACCATCAAACATTCAAAATCATAAAATAACTCAAATGATACTTTTACACATTCACATGGGTTTGGTCTTCATTGTGCTCCTTTCTCCATTGATCTTTTTATTTTGATGATTAGATAGTTGTTAAGGGGTAGCACCCACAACAACAACATAAATGTTTATAAGTAACATA
This sequence comes from Cryptomeria japonica, assembly GCF_030272615.1. Classification (NCBI taxonomy): domain Eukaryota; kingdom Viridiplantae; phylum Streptophyta; class Pinopsida; order Cupressales; family Cupressaceae; genus Cryptomeria; species Cryptomeria japonica. The sequence continues at coordinate 200,177,081 of NC_081405.1, read as the reverse complement.
GCTTAAAATCAAGGGTGGAAGAAGAGGCAGATGCCCACGCCCAAAATACCATCAACAAGAGCAAAAAAACAACCAATCCCACCAATCAAAACCCTAGTTCAAAATATACTCAATTATAAAGGTGACCCACACAAACCCAGAGAGTATGATATCAATAATTGAAATCTAAAAGGATCAGGCAAAAAATATATCCATTGAACCTAAGACCTTGATTTAATTTGTGTCCCTTGTCCATATTTTCAAGACCGCCATAGCCTTGGCCACCACTAGACAATACCCCTTGTAGGTTGCATGAGTCAGGTTGTTAGCCACCTCTTAGACATTTCATATATCATTCTCATGCAACTCTTATCTCCATTGATCTTGCTTTAATATGTTTGCTCTCAAATTTTATGCTTGCACGCGAGCTCAATGGTGGACGAATGTGGTTGTGATTATGTAGCTTGATTGTGATGATGTAGGCTAAAATCAATATGATAGAATGTAATTATGCTCCAGGATTGCTATATTGAAAAGAGGGGAGAAAGTCTCGTATACAAAGAACATACTAAAAGAAAAGGGTTGAGATCAAGAGGTGGGATAAGTATGCTCCAAGATTGCTATATTGAAAAGAGGGGATAAAGTCTCTTATACAAAGAACATACTAAACGCATAGGGGTGAGATTAAGAGGTGAGATAAAAGTGGACAACTAAGATTAAAGGGTAGGTAGAGGAAATAATAAAATAAAGGGAGCATTACTGGATAAATGAGAGAAAAAGCTAAATGAATCAAGTGAATAAATTAAAAAACTTATTTAATTGATAAAAGGGGCAACATAAATTAAATAGGAAGAAGGGAATTTAAATAAAAATTCAAATTACGATAGAAAAAGGGCTAGAAAAGAATAAGTGATTTAATTAATCAAATAAAATTTCATTTAAGTAATAGTTCAAAAAAGGGAATAGTTAAATAAATAATAATATTTATTGAATTAGGCTTGGACAATTGTACGTGTCTACACGCTCTAATTTATATTTATTCCCTTTTCAGCAAGCATTCCATCTTAGTTAGGGAAGGTTCTTTGGTGTAAAAAAGATTCTAATAATGGGCTAGTCTTTGTGCACATCCCAGAGTGTATATTAAAATGGATTTGACACAATTTATACCTGATATTATAAAACTAGTTGGACTTAGTTTTGAATTTGATCAACGAATAATTTACCTCAATAGAGCCAATGCTCACTTCTATTGTTGTAGGGAAGGTCACCTAATCAGTAGATAAAAAACAAACTAAACTTTCACCAAACTTAATCCCAACTCAAAAACAACTTGCTAAACTAATTGCTTTAGACATTGTAACAAAAACTTCAATTGCATTGTCAAACTTTACTGGTTGATCAAAACATCAATGATACAGTGTAACAGATCTGATACTCATAAACCATTTAATCAAAACATTAAACCAATTCACTAACATTAGTAGTAGCTCACTTCTGGTCATCTAAACATATCTAAGTGGATTTACCAATTAACATATCAAAAACATATCCACAAAATCATTCACCACTTGACACAATCATTTTTCATGTGGAAAACCCAAATGGGAAAAACCACGGTGGGGATGAATACCCACACGTATTCTGAACTCTTCTAAAGTTCGCATTGTTAGGAGCCAAGCCATGCTAGAAGCTTATACAATAATGTCCTATTAAGAACAGATCCGGTTAGGGACCACCCAATTAAGGGATTGACTACTATACCCTGTTAAAGACAATACCCTGTTAAGAGTAATCTCAATGGAGGATTTCAAATCCAAGCTAATGGATCACTTGGTTAAAAGATTTAAACAAGAAGCCTGTTAAAACTTACCCCGTTAAGGGATTTAATTGTTGTAATGATTAGAGAACAAGAAGTTCTTTGCTGATTTGGGAATAACACTATCTTGCTTAGTGAGATCCTTTTGTGCTCCTATCTGCCTTTACAACATTTTGCAGACACTCCTGGTTTGGCAACAATCACACTACCACACTTAACCAAATTTGCCAACACAATTACAAACAACTCATCGACCTTTAATAAAAATACAATAGGTCAGTAACACATCACAAAATCTACCAATCTCATAGATTACAAACATATCGGTTTAACCATGACCGTTGGATTACATAGCAATCAACTACACATTGTTCAAGACAACTTCGATCGCTCCTGGATCATTGCACATTGGATCTTGTAGCTCATCACGTGTTCTTCACTTCATGCTATGCATTTTCTCATTCCCAAGATAAACGACTATCTTCACGTGCCAAAATCACTTTGAAACTCCTCACGTGCATCCTGCTTACGTGGAATCTCCATCTCCGATCACGATTTGATCATAGATCAACACAACTGACTCACCAAGCTTCATCGGTTAGGGCTCTGCATATCAATGGGTTAGGGTTATCGGTTGATCTATTGTTTCATAACAATACCGGTTTCCTTCACTGCTTTACCAATACCGGTTGCTTAGCAACATCACTACCGGTTTGCAATACAGCTTCAATACCGGTTACAATTGACATCAATGACAACACTATACTGCATCAATGTAATCTTCATGCAATGCCAACACTAACATGTGACCATTTCCTAACTACTTTTTGAAATGTAATTGTTTAAAAAGTAATAGACCTTTTTTGATTATGTTTTACATCTCTTTTTGGAAATAAGATTTATTTCTTAACTTTTAGTTATAATAAGTAAGTCACTTTTACAAAAAGGCAACTAAGAAATTATAACTTTTAAGTTATGTTTTCAATTTTATTTTTATTTGCTAAGGAACCACATAAAACTTAGCAAGTTTCATGTGATAAGATGCATGGCCTTTGATCACATTGTACAGAGTACTTACAAAGTGGAACATCTATGTGAGTGACAACAATGCATTAACGACCTTTAGTCGTCTCTTCTTATCACCATGTTTAATGATTTGACCATGCCTTGAATTGACATTACTAATAGCATATTCAAAATGCTCCTTGTGTCTCTTAAATTTAAAGATGTATCAACTTTAGGTCCATCTTTCTCATTACTTCCCTAAAATCACTGCAAGCTTTATGTTGAAATGCTAGCACATTGAAATTCACATCATGATATGATCCATCTATACGGATAGTCCGCACATTAACAAGAAGTAAGCCTACTAAAATAACATTGTTCATGCATTCTTCTAACCCCTTCATTACACTTTTAGTATATAGTCAATACGACTCCACCTTTAATTGCAATCTCAAATTCGTACCCACCACTGACTTCCATAAGTTCAAACATTTTAGAAATGTTTACAAATTGAGAATTAGCTTCTGTTTATGACGTCCATCTCATTTTCCTCTCTGTGTGCAAGAATTTGATCAGAGGACATAACTCATTTAAAAATGTATTTGTCTAGCTAAAATCAACACGAGGTAAAAGTAAAATATAATAGATCTACATATTCAATGACACATGCAAATCATTCATTAGTGTCACATCCTTTGGTTCATTGATAATTGTCTTTGCTAGTATGTCCTCAATTATATACCTATGAATTACACAAGTATTCTTACTATCTTACATTGAATATCAAAGAGCTACCTTGACAAACTGCTATATAAGCCACGAAACTATTCATGACTATTGAAGGCTCATCATCCTCAAAGTTCGTAATGATTTTTAGAGGTAAGATTATTTTTAACATCAAAGAGCACAAGTTCTATCATTCATTGCATTGATGTATGCTTGATAAACATCCATGTACACTTTTTTTTAAAAAACCTGAAAATTCATTTGAGAAAATAACTCATACAACTTTAAATGTCTTTATATACGTATACTTTTAATGGTGGTACAAGTAGGACATTTATTAAAATTAGTTGCAACTAATTTTAATCATCGATATTTTGATTATCTTTCCCAACTCACAAATTTTAAAAGCTAAAAACTTAAGTATCTTCAACTATGAAGTTGATTTTATTAGCACTTTTGACATCACCCACAACTTCACAACCCACCTAAATCTAAGCTTATAATTTTGATGAGTATTCATCAACTTTTTAAATAATTTTATCGATATTTCAACTTAACTAACAACTTTTAAAAAATTCAAAATCACACCTTTAACTTGACTAATGAAAGAAATCATCTTGCATCCCACATTATGCATGGTACCTTCATACTTCTTACGTTGTTTCCCAAACCAACCAACCAGTGTTTGGAGTCACCATGCAATGAACTTCTTCCTCCAACATGTAACACAAATCTAAAATTATTTTTTAATTAATTATATTTTTGGCTAGATATAATTGTTTAAGTTTGGCTAGATTTGCATGATACTAAAGGGCATGATATGCACGATGACATTCTCGTGTATATGTGTTATTGTAGCATTAATATTAGAGTGTCAAACATATTCTACAACAATAGCTAATATAATCTTGATTGTATCAAGTCTAGCAGCTAGAGTACTTTTTATTGAATAATCTACTTGAGGTGTTTTTTATCAATCCATTAGCAATTAATCATGCCTTGTACATTCTATTGAACCACGTGCATGGTATTAGACCTTATAAATCAAATTTGGCATCAATTGTAATGTCCAAAAAATTTAACGTCAAGCAATATATAAACTTTTTTTTTTAATGTATCAACATCTTAAACTTCACTTGTTCTTCAGATGAAGATAAATGTGATTATTAGACTATGTAACTAGGACAACACCTAGCAAATGCAGACACAACACTATAACTCATTCCAATCAATTTTCTTTATTAGGTGGGAGACATAGTACAACTATCATTCTAGCTCACAAAGACCTTAAGAGAATTCTAATTTAAATTATTTTTGCATGTTATTTTACTTAATTTATTATTATAAGATTAAAGATTAATGAATGTGAATTATGCCAATAGATGCATATACATGAGGGACATATAGAATAATTTAAATGGTAATCCTATACTTAATACATAACATTTATCATTATCATTAATCGATTCCATCAATTAAACTCTTAGTTTTTTAATGAAACTTACTACAATGATTTACTAAAACTAAATTGACTTGAAATTTAACCCGATCTCTCTTTTTTTAATTACAATTAAACATGATGAGATGTATATACATTTATAAATGTTTTAACAAAGCCATTATAATTGTTCCACATACAAATGTTCATCTATTTATGTGTTCTTAATTTAAATGTCTTATTATTAGTTCCTGCTTATGACATAATACTATTTCATTCATGTATGTCATTATTTTTATTAGAACAACCAATCATTATAAAGAATTTAATTTTTGTGAAAATAATTCTATAGTTTATAATTATTCTTTAATTTGATAATTTAAAAAAATCTTATTTATCTTTCTTCTTATTGACGTATGCTGCAATAGTAAGTATGAAAATCAAATTATTATTTATCTTTTTAATATATATTGTCAAATCAATTAATAAATTACTGCAATCTAATAAATGACAAAAAAAAAACAAAAAAACTCTAATCTCCATGTTTCCTGGGAAATAGTACGATATTAAATAGTCGGACCAAAAATTTAATGTGTAGCCTTTTTTTTTTTTTAATACTTTTTTGATAGCTTTGAAGCTTTTCCTAGCAAAGAATCTCTCGGAAATTCTCCCCCATTTTCCCTTTCCTTACGTTGGACTTACTTGAATTTGTTCTTGCATCAATTTTCATTAATTAATATAATAAATTGCTAGGGTGAATGTATGCATAGTCCATTTTCGCTGATTCAGTTAGACAGTGGTAAATTGTTGGGGCAAATGTAGCCATATCAATGGTATAGTATTTCTACTCTTGTTTAGATTTAAGATTGACTTGATATAGGTGTAGTTATTTTAAGTTGAATAAAAGAATTATTTAGTTGGTTTTTTAAATTCTAGATATACTATTTAAGTATTAGTACTAGTTATAGTTATTTTAAATGTATTTATTAATAGTTGATGTGAGATTAATTTTAAAACATTTTTATCAGATTGTGATATATGTATTTTTTTGTCTAGAGAATTAAAAAAGAATACTCTTAATAGTTTTTAATGTTTTACAAATGAATAAATTTGATTTTATATTAATTAATGGCTTTGCTAATGGGAACTTAATAAGGAAATAGAGTTGTATTTTAGTAATGGTGATTTTATTTATTTTAAGTATTTAATTAAAATATTTTTGAAGATGTTATTTTGTGATTTAATCATTATTGGTAGTTCTTTTTATTTTTAATGAAAGTATGTTGTGATTTAATAATTATTATTAGTTATTTTTAGTAGTATTATTATTATTTTAAAAAATAATTTATAGTTTATAATTACTTTTTAATTTATTAATTTGAAAAATCTCATTATTATGCTCTTTTTTAATGACATTTTTTATTTAGTTCAAACTTATGTAATTAAATATACAATCTCTTAAAAAAACTCACATGCTATGTAATAAATTTATTTTTAAGTTTTGTTACAATAATTATACAAATAGATTATAGAATTTGATTGAAAATTAATTAATATTGAAAAATTCTTTAACATTTTTCAGCATTAATTTTTTTTCTTTATCACGATAAATCTCCATTTTTCATATACATGTGTATATATCTACTAGTCTCACTAATCTAACTTCAATCATCATCTACTCTACATGTAATAATTACTACTACATGTAACAATTATAAGCAAGAACTTGACGCTATGCGTCTCTTGTTGAGTCATTGATCTCTCCTTGATTTTTCCACTCCTTCCCTTCTGAGCACTTGAATGGAGATGTGCCCCCTTACCCAATTTTCCCACTATTCACGTGGCATTCAAAAGCACAAGGTGCCGAAAAGGGGCGGAAATTAATTTTTCATTGTCTTTTATGGGTTTTAATTACACTTGCCCTAATGTCATCCATCCAAAAACTACCTAGAAATCGCTACGCTCGGGCATGGAAAGGAGCATTGGGGTTGTGCAACTGTATTAGGAAGAACGACCATGCTTTGCTATAGCGAGTGATGGGTCTCACACAAATCACATGTTTATCTTTGGGAGCTACATTAGTTCCCATGTATCATTTTTATAAATGACACTCATCTTATTATTTATAGTATCAACCCATAATGGCTCTTTTGCTACTTCAAATATAGAGGGTTTAACTTGAATTTTATTAAGAAAAGAAAAATTGAGAATTGAATTTATAGTGAAGTACTTTTCTACTAAATGCCAATTAAATTTTGTGTATTTCTTTTATCTAATGTTGTAGGTGAACTATCACATAAATTTGTTGTATTAAATTTTTTTGGTGAACTTGGAGGATTTGCACTTGAGCTTGAACTTTCACTTGACCTTGTGGGGAAAGGAGGAACTCTATTAATCTTCTCAATAGCTGATCAAGGGTATCTCTACCCAATTCTTCTACTCAATTAGTGAATGGGCACTTTGTTGATGATTCTTTTGTCACTCTTTTGGAAGAGGAATCCAACATCAAATAGGCTCTTAATAACTACTCTATGGAAAGGAGTCATTTCTAAAATTGAAAGAATTTTAGTTTCTCGAATCACTAATCTCATATCGTTTATAAGCAAATTTCAAAGTTGTTCTAAAATTTTCGTAGCTACCCATGTGTATTACTCTTCCTATTGCTTATGCCATTGAAATCCAACTACTTAAGCTTGAAAATATTCTTAGAAACCTTTTTTGGACTTATTTATGACTCAAGAGGCTTTCAATTACTTTTTGTTCAATGCTAGGTATGGCTCTTTGTGGCAAAAGGTTCATTAAAGCCCTTGGTGGGAATGAGGCTTGAAAAATCATTTTAGGGCATTGTATTTTCTTAGGTGTCCTCTTGAGAAAAATCATTATGAGGGAGCTTATTCAAATTTCAGAAACTTTTCCTATCAAAAGCATTTGAAAAGAGTTGATTCCATAGTTCTCTTTCTATTAATCAACATTGCTTCGGTGATATCTAGTTCTTACTTGTCTGGATCATTCACTCGCTCAAATTTCTTCGATCAATGCCTTGCAATTTTTCAATAGTGGAATCATTTAATTTTTTTTTTTTTCTAGATCTACAAGGAATACTCTATTGTGGCATGAAGCCAAGGTTTAGTTTCAATTGTGCACACAAGAGTAGGGAACCTACTAAGAGTTTTTTGTTGTTAAGCCACCTTATATTATCCATTGTATTAGGGTTCATAGTTTAAAACCATAAATAATTTGAAATGGTATCCTAACAAACTATTCTATAATTATAAGCCTCACAAGGGGTATTGTTGTATTTCACCTCATTTGCTTGTGCTCCCTATTTTGAACTAGAGATGATTACTTCAATCCATTTTGAGCATTTGGAATCACGATTCACCACTATCTAGTAAGATGCCATTCCATCCAAGCTTGCTCATTTTTCTTGGTTTCTTTTATTTCTAGGATATCTTGTTGGTTTTGGACTTATCCATATTGGAATTAAGGATCCTAGATGCCCTTTTTGTGGTCAGTAAGAAATTTTTAGGCACCTCTTTTGGTTTTGTCATGGTGTTCAAGTTGCTTAGATCTAGATATTGATTTCTTCAAAACCTTTTGGGCCCATTCCTCTTTCATGGCATATAGTTTTACAATGGTATCAACATTTAATTTCTTCCTATTTTTCTAAAATCTCGCAAGGTTTTGAGTGAAAATTCCTTTTAGCACTTGGAAGAACAAAAATTCTACTTTATTTTTTGGTAAAACAATTGATTCGACTTTCTTACTTTATTCTAAAGCTATGATCTACTCCAATTTTCTTTTTCCCTTGAGGCTACACATTCACAAGTGCTTCTCAATCATTAGGGAAGTGCCCCTTGCACTATTTTCGAGGTTGCCCAAACTTTTACTTCTAGTCAAGGCCAATCTTTACCTCATGAGTACCATAGGGATCAAAACCATTCTAATTATTGAGACCGTGATGCCCTTTCTTAGGCTTCTTAGTTTCCTAGTAGAAGAAATAATTCTCACTAAAGGTGGCCTCAACTTTTACCTCTCTTCTTATCCTATAACCCTTGATTATTGTCATGTTGTTGGTTGAGTTTTGATAAGTTTCCTAGGTTGGCTCTTTCCTTATCTTCGGTTTGTAATACTCAAACTAAAGGTGGTCCATTAAGATACTTGTTGAGGAAACTTGTGATGAAGGGTGGGATCCTTCAATGTCATCCTAAACCCCATTGATGTATGGGGCAAATCAAAAGGTTGTGATACCTCTCCTTCATTAACTTGCATAACTCTTGCTCCTTAATAACCTTTTGTATTTTTAGTTTACTCTTTATTGAGATATAAATTCTTTTGCCCACTTTTTCTTTATAATGTGTAATATTTTTATATTTAAATAATATAATGACATATTCATTCGAAAAAGGAAAAACAAAAAAGGAGGATCACACACATTATTGCTATTTAACTTCCAACTTCCTATACAAACAATCCAATAAGATGGCCAGTCACATTTAGAGGCTAAACACTTGCGTAGACTACGACACTGAGGGAAAAGAACATAGATGTGGAAACTAGTAGCATGTGATCCACCATTGGCCTCAAACATTAGGCATTATCGTGACTAAATTTATAGTTAAATTGGCAATAGATTTAAAATTTATTGTTGTTACTAGATATCAGATCATCTTATCTTCTTACTTCTTTGGACAAGTTTATGGTGGCAAATTCATCATAAAGTCTTTATCATCCTTGTGATTAGGTAATATTGAAATAGTTTTATGGGTGGCCCCTTGTGATTGGGCATCCTCTTAGGGTCATATGATTAAATACCTTTAGTGAAAAGTCAATTCACCCAATTTGATCTAATCCACTAGTAGCATCAACTAGGGTGTCATAATAACTAGGTTACCATTTAAGCTCTAAGACATATACATGCAAAACTAAAATACAAAAAAATGTCATCATTCTTTCTATAAATAAGTATTTATGCCGTTATTTTTTCTTATGATTAAATCTTATTTACTTATGGTTTCTCAGAGAAATTGTGTTTTAACGATTTTTCTTTCTTTAGTAACGTAAAAGTAGAAAAATAGAGTTTCTACTTATTATTTTGTTGATAGATGCTTGATTTAAGTTTCATGAATTCTATTTTTTTCTTTTTTATATAGTGTACAATGCTAGAAAGTGGCCATATATGGACATAGTATTTGTGTGTACCTCTTATAAAGTTTGCAAGGTTTCTTTGGCTTTCTAGAGAGAATATTATTTTGTGGAAAAATCACCTAAATCTTAGACAAAAGGTGGGATAGAAAGGAGCATGCCTACTAAAGTTAGAGAAATACATCCTTATGAAAGACATTGAAACTATTAGTTTTTTTATTAAGATAAAGGAGGAAGGGCCTCTAAGCCATTACAAAGCTCAACAAATAGAAAATAAAACATACCAAGACTAACTTAGCAACTAGTCACCAAAGAAACCTAACAAAACAACAAGCAACAATATAAAAATGAAAAAAGTAGATAACATGACTAACAAATAAGAAGCACTGTAACATCTAAGGCATCAAACCAACCAAATTGGATGAAGTAATGACAAACACAAGACTAAGGAGGAATAATACAAACATTTCCAGTCTTGTGTCATTACATCCATGAACTCTTCCCATGTCTAAACCAGTAGTAGAACCATTCCCCTTTCTTCTTATTTTGTTTATTCTCTACTTACTTTCCAATAGTAATGTCATATAAAAACAATATGTATTTCCCATGAAGCTTCAATAAATTTGAAGGTGTTTTTGCTCACTTTACAACACATTGCAAGGAAATATGAAGTAACTTGTGGGATGTAGGATTGCAACTATTTTATTGTAAAATCATAATCAAATCTATGTAAAAACTCAATTACATGAGGTTAAAGAGACGAATGTACCTACCCGACATTATAATTTTAAAATTATCAATTTGCTTGTGAAAGATTTCATTAAAAATATATCCTCATATAATCATCTTGTAACTGTCGGTTCGTAGAGTATGAAATTATTCTTGGAATATACTTTTTCTATTATTATCTATATTAATAGTCATGTGAAGTGATGCAGGAGCATCCTCGGTCTATGAACAATCTTGCATCAACCAAAAATATCTCCTTTCACTTTTGTTCTTGTTCAGTTTTGGTAGCAATTTTCTATGTTTTCTTTCAATGTGTTTCGGTAGATGGTTATTTTTCATTGCAGATTAGGTTTTTGGTTTCCAGGCTTGTCCTTGAGCAATATTCTAGATTATCAGTTCATTTGGGTTCTTTTGTAGAGAGTTATTTTCCTTCCCGAGTGATCGTTGCTTGGTTTTGGAACAATTTTAAGCTTATTGTCTATTATGGTGATTCCTTCTCGTGCGAAGCGATTCCTTGGCTTGCAGATCCACTTGGTGCCTTGCTCAATGTTCTTGAGTCCTTGGTCAATCTTCCTTTTGATCCACACTCCTTGGTTGATCTTTTTTGGAGGATTTTCCTTTCATTCTTGGGGCTGACCTATTTGCATGTTTCATTTTCCTGTCTTGATAAATGTAATCTATTGTGGCCGAACTAGATGTGTTCCAGAGGGTATATATATTGTTGTATGTGATCCTTAGGGGGTAGTTCGAAGGATATGAACATATAATCTCTGGACTTGTAATCCAGATGCCTCTTGGAGGTCCTGATGAATTGTAATATGGCATGTTAGCCTACATGTAACCTGTTTATTACCAGATGTTTTGTGTTGATAATAATTTGATGCGGATATCTAGAATTGCATTTTATATATGTTTTGTTATTTCTTTCGTTGTTTTACTCTTGTTGCATGATCTGGTCAGTTCTCTTTGAGGACCCACTAGATTGTGGCTGCACCAAGTGGTATCAGTGCTAGTTGTGAACCTTGAGGCATTCCTTTGGGTGAGCATATCGTTGAGTTGAGGCAGATTGCGAGTGTGTTCCATAGATCACATAGTGTGAGGCAATCGAAACCGATAGTCAGATCGCAGAGTTGAGGCAGTTGCACTCGAGCAGAGGAGGAGATGCTGCCTAGAAGGATGAACCCCCAAAGGGTGGAGTAGATGATGGAGGCTTTCAAGAATGAGATGAGGAACGAGATCCGAAATGTAGTGGTTGGTTTGCAAAGGAATTCAGAGTTTGAGGATGAGTATGAAGAGGTTGGAGAGGAGCTTGAGGCTAAAGAAGCTGAAGGACCAGACGATGAAAGAGAAGAAAGATTTTTGAGAGCGGTGGCACAAGTGAGTAAAGTTTGTAAAGTGGAGGTTTCAAACTTTTTTGAGACATTGAATTTGGAAGATCTGTTTGATTGGATTGGAGAGTTAGAGGACTATTTCAAGTTTGAGGATATTAAGGACCCACAAAGAGCTCAGTTGGAACAGACTAAGTTGAGAAGGCATGCTGCTTTATGGTGGAAGGAGTTGCAGAGAGATAGAGTTGAGAATGGTGAGATGAAAATCACCTAGTGGAGGTAGATGGTACCGAGATTGAAGGCTAAGTTCATTCATGGAGACTATGAGTTGGAGTTGTTCAAGAAGTTGTAGAACCTGAAGCAAAGGAACATGAGTGTGAAGGAGTATACTTAGGAATTATACAAGGTGATGATCATATCTAGACATAGAGAGATGTACAAAGAGAAGGTGGCTAAGTATATAAATGGACTTGCATTTAACATTCAACATGAGATGAGTATGTTGAAGATTTCTACAATTGAGGAGGCTTATCAATATGCTTTGAAGGCTGAGGAGAAAGTGAAAAGAAGATTGCAAAATAATCCTAGAGGAAAAAAGAGATATAAAGGACATATGAGTGGTAGTCTAAAGAAGTAGAATGTTGAAGAAGAATCAACACCTAAGTGAAATAAAGAACTCGATCAAAAGACACAGAGAAAAGGTAATGGCAGTAGCAGTAGAGAATTCTTGGGCAGATGTTTCAAGTGTGGAGAAACCGAACATAGATCTTTTGAGTGCAAGCAAGGGATGGCAAGGAACTACGTGGCAAATGAGTATCAAGAAGCTAGAGTTATTGGTGAGAATGTGTTGAAACCAGAGCAGGGGGAATCCCTTATGTTTAGAAAAGTTTTGATGCAGCAGAGCAATGATACCAGATCTACTCAGAAGAAGAATCTTTTTTGGACTATGTGTAAATTTGGTGGTAAGTACTGTAAAGTTATTGTGGATAGTGAAAGTATTGATAAGTTTGGATTGAAAAGGCTTAAGCACCTTTTGCCTTACCAAGTGAGTTGGTTGCAGGATGATTAGAAATTAGAAGTAAAAGTTAAGTGTTTGGTGAATTTTAATATTGGGTCTTTTAGGGATTAGGTCTTATGTGATGTTTTGTCTAGGAGTGCTTGTCATGTTTTGTTGGGGAGACCTTGACCATTTGATAGAGGAGCTATATATGATTGTAGAAGAAACTTAAACACTATTGAGAAGGATGGGGAGAAATTCACATTGGCTTCTTTGAAGGAAAAAGACAAGAAAGTGAGGAATTTGAGCCTTGAGAGAAGTTGCAATACTAGTGGAAGGTATGAATTTGCAGAAGGACCTGGTGGATAAGTTTGATACTAAGAAAGAACCAGATGGTAGTAAAGTTATGGTGGAAAATCAGATGAAGTCTTGTGGCAGAAATAAATCAGAGATGCAAAAGAAGGAGAGTATCGGTCAGAGACAATATGTAGGTCTAAAGCAAGGAAAGATAAATAAAGAGAATTAGAAGTTAGAGAATCCGATTGAGGTTTCATATGAGGTAAGGAATAGGTTTGCATACAAAGAAGATGTTTGGATTTGAAATGAACATGGGGTCTATATCCCAAATCCTTTTCGATGTTCATGAGTTGCCTCTCATGGAACATTTCTTTCTACCTAGGGTGTCTGATGCAAGAGTATCCCTTGTCTGTGAGCAATCTTGCATCAACCAAAAATATTTTCATTTAGTTTTGTTCTTGTTTAGTTTTGCTAGCAGTTTTATGTGTTTTCCTTCAATGTGTTCCGGTAGATGGTTCTTTTTCACTGCAGATCAGATTTTAGGTTTACAAGCTTTGTCCTTGAGCATTATTCCAAATTCTTAGTTCATTTGGGTTCTTCTTAGGAGAGGAATTCCTTTTGGAGTGATTATCTCGTGGTTAAGGAACAATTTTGAGCTTATTATCTGTTATGGTGATTCCTTCTCATGTGGAGTGATTCTTTCTCTTGAGGAACCATTTGGTGCCTTGCTCGATGTTCTTGAGTCCTTGGCTGACCTTCCTTTCGATTTGTGCTCCTTGCTTGACCTTTTCTGCAGGGTTTTCTTTTCATTCTTGGGGCCGACCTATTTGTACATTTCATTTTCCTATCTTGATAAATGTAATCTTTTGTGGCTGACTCAAATGTGTTCTAGAGGGTATATATATTGTTGCATATGATCCTTAGAGGGTTGTTCGAAGGATATGAGCGTCTAATCTTTGGAATTGTAATCTAGATGCCTCTTTGAGGTTCAGATGAATTGTAATCCAACATGTTAGTGTGCATGTAACTAGTTGATTACCATATGTTCTATGTTGATAATAATATGATGCAGATATCTGGTTTTGCATTTTATCTATGTTTTGTTATTGCTTCTGTTGTGTTACTCTTGCTGCATGATTTGGTCAGTTCTCTTGGATGTTCTATCTTGATAATAATATGATGCAGATATCTGGATTTGTATTTTATCTATGTTTTGTTATTTTCTGTTATGTTACTCTTGTTGCATGATCTGGTTAGTTCTCTTTATAGACCAAATAATTTTTATCATCTAACTAGATTTTGGTTTATAATTTTTTTTTCCCCCTTATTGTATATAAGGTTAAGATGATGCATTTTTTTAATACACAAGTGTCCAAATATGTAAATAATAATTTTTAAAGAAAGATCTCACAACCCTTAGAATGTTTCAACTTCAGCATAAGCTTCCGCAAATCGAGACTAACCCACTACATCAAACCATCTCCAAAGATCCAAACAAATCAATGATTTTGCTAGCCTTATAACTTCTTCATAATAAGAGAAATGAGAGAGGATGGTGAGTGGTAGCTTTCTATGCATAATATGGGGTTCATGTCCTAGCTGCGTTCTCTATATGGTGGTTGATTCTTGGGCATTCGTTTTTATAGAGGGCAATTTGTTTCTATTCCTGGCTTGGAGGGGGTGTCCTTGCTGAGTTAGAGGTTGGGTTTTGCTACAATAGTGGTACACAGGTGTGGTGGGACTTCTCCTAGGCTAGTGGTATTTGGAAGTATGGGTCAATTGATCCAACTTTGTCTTTGTATGCAGATGCCATGGGACATTCAAGTAAAATCTCATCGAGGGATGGCTCTTCTTTGGATATAAGGATCCCAAGATTAAGAAAACCTAGCTTACAAATCATGCTCTTGTCTACAAGTTTATGGGACTTATAGTCTCTACGCTAGTTCTTGAGCTTGGGCACAAGGGGTATTGAAACTTAAGAGGATATGGATCTCATGATGGATACCAATAACTATTTTATGGTGGTTTTTATGTGCATTGAAGATAGAAACAAGGTCTTTGAAGGAGGTCCTTGTTTTTTTAATCAGGTCGAGCTCTTCATCAAACCATGGAATATATGGTTTAATTTTGTTGAGGAGCTTCCCTTGAAAGTCCTTGTGTGCGTTCGTCTTCCTAGAGTTGTGCTTGAATTCTTGAGGAGTGATATTCTTTATTTGATAGATCTCCTTCCTAACAAACTTGTAGGCTTAGCTACACAAATGCAAGCTAAAAACGTAATTTCTTATGCTCACATGTGTTGAGATTGATTTAAATATTCCTTTACCAAAATCTGTGGAGATTTGTCTTGGATCCTCCTACTAGATTCAAAAGCTTGATTATGAGATGCTTCTCGTTAGATACCATATTTTTCATGAATATGGCCATTTACACAGGAAACAACCTCAAGTCAATTCGGCTATGGTTGCAGCTGGTGCACTCCTTCATGTTCCATCCCTAAGGATGACAAGGAAATGCTCCTTTATTTGATGGGGATACAAACAAAGAAGAGTTTGTTCTTGTAAAACCAAGTGGAATAAGGGGAGAGGTTAGAACAGAACATTGAAGGATATGCGATGTAGAGAGAACTTTAATCAATTTAATGCTTTGGAAGATTTAGTTTAGGAAGAGGGAATACCTATTGAGATGTATGTTGGTGCTCAACCTTTAGGATTGGCTTTGTCTGGAGTTACAAAGAATCATAATAATAAGTTGGCATGGGTAGTCATATGAGGGGAAGATAAACACATAATTGCCCCCTCAAACTCTTGATGTTTCTATTCCAAGTGAGTAACTTGTCAGGTAGGATATTGGGGATGTATAGTTTTCGGTCTTGTCTCTTGCTAAGGAGAGTTTGGTCTTGAGTAAAAGTAGTTTAACTTCTCAAGCGTTTGGTTTGCACCAAAAATAACTCAAGAAGGGTCATTTAGAGAAGATCCTTAAAGCATGTCGTAAGCCAGACCAAGTGAAAGTTAAGTTAATTGGTGAGACTCTAGTAGAATCTGGGTCACTAAAGTCTATCAACTCCCACTTCTCTCACTCCCATAAATGATTGTCATATCATAGAATGTGGGGTATGAATAGCACCCATAGACAAAAGTCTATTCATGAGATAATTAACTCTTATTCTCTAGATATTGTTTTTATTCATGAAACTAAGTTGCCAGTGGATGGTTTGCTCAACAAAGATCCTAGATTTGGTCTCATGGTATATGCTAGTGCGTTGGGGTTTGAGGCAACTAAATAAGCATTGCTTGTTTCTGGAACCCAAAGAAGAATATTCCTCTTTGGTAGATCTCAAGCCGCTCTTCTATTTCTTTGGTTGTTTATAATCTGGATTATGGGGAAACTCACATCAAATTCATGAGCTCTTTGAATGGGGAGCCTTTAGAGTTTTTTAATGTTTCTTATAGTTTTTAGCAAGGGGATCCTCTCTCTCTCGCTATTTGTTTATTATCACGGCTGAAGGGCTAGGCAGATTTATTAAGTCTCATGTGAGGCAAATTTTGATTCAAGGATGGAGTTGGAGTAATTCAATGCCTCCTTATTCTCATCTTTAGTTTTTAGATGATACTACCTTGATGTGTTTGGATAGGATTAATGAAGCTATAAATTTTTGAAAAGCTTTGGATGCTTATCTATCTAATTTTGGGCAACAAATTAATGAAGATAAATGGTATATATTTTTCTTTAATACCCTTCGGCTTATTCATAATAGGATTGCTTGGATTCTTAGATTTGAAGTAGGATCTCTTCCCTTTGTGTATCTTGGGATTCCCATTGTTGTTGGAGCTCAAAAAAGGAAGTTTTGGTAGGGGATTTTAGACATTTGCTAGGAAATTCAACCATTGGACTTGTAGAAGGCTTTCATTTGCAAGTATAGTTACTCTTTTGAAGTCTGTGGTTCAGGCTTTGGCTATTTACAAATACTTTGTGCAGGTTGCTCCTGCTAGCTTTCTCAAGGAGTTTGATGCACTTTCCCACCAATTTTTATGGCTTGGTAATTTATTTCCTCAAATGGAGCTTGGTTAAGTGGGATTTTTTGTGCAAACTAAAGGAGGGAGGGTGGTCTTCATCTATAGATTGCTAGTATGTTTGGTCAGGTGTTAGCGGCCAAGCTATATTGATGGTGGTGTACTTGTTAGGATCAAGACTGGGCTAGAATTTTTACTTGCAAGTATCTTCATGGGATAGCTTGCTTGAGGATGCCAAGATATGGCCTGGCTAGAAAGGGTTCTATGCTTTGGAATACACTCAAGGAAGAAGGAAAGCTTATAAAGGAAGATGTTTTTTAGATTTGTAATAAGGGCTTTGAGGCTCTTTGTTGGCTGGATTGGTAGGACGATAATCCCCCTATTGTGTACGAGTTTACTCATCTTTTTCCACTTTGTAATACATTGTTTGAAGCTAGGTAGAACAAGGTTGAGGATTACAAGTGTTAGGGTTTTGGCAGATCTGAAGCAAATGCAAATTAACAGTTATATGCAGATTCAAATACTCAAAGATGAAGAAAAATACCCAACACAAATAACACAAAGATTTGACGCGGTTCACCCAAGGTGGGCTACATCCATAGAACATAGTTGTTCAATTTTGTTTTTTTATCTACTAAGAGGATACAACAACATTACAATGGTCTTTACATTCCAACTGCTTGTAACATTCAATTTTTAGGGCAAAATACGAAGTTACGAGTGTACAATACTTGCATAATTAGTCACCACATACCACCAATAATACTGTTAAGATTATGGGTTAGTTGGAGGTGGGTTGATAAAAAGAACTTGCAAGAGTGTTTAGGTGGGGGTAATGTGGAGAATCGACAAGAACTTGCTAAGATATTAGCAAGTAGGTATTGCAATTCTCTTAAAGGGAGGGATATTCTAGCTTGGGGTCCCGATTCTAATGAAAAATTCTCTATCGCCTAGGGCTATTTGAAGTTGGATAGGAAGCTTTATGGTTAGGTTGGTATACCTTGGTTGAAGTAGGTTTTGAATAAATTCTCTTGGCCAAAATGTAATTTTTCCTTATGCTTATTGGCTCAAGATAAGTGTCTTAACCTGGCAGAATCTATGTAAGAGGGGTTTCCATGGTCCTCTTTTTGTGTCCTTTGTTATAAAAATGAAGAGTATACTTCTCATCTTTTACTTCAGTTTTAATATTGTAGAGAAATTTTGCATTGGTGGTGGGAGGCATGGTATCACTCTTATATTCATGCTAACTCTTTAGAGAAATTTTGGGTAATCTCCCATCTAAAACTTCTTTTCTCCAAGTGGTATGGGTAATTGGTCCTACTCTCATTATTTGGAATCTTTGGGTGGAAAGGGATGGCAAAATCTTTTAGGATAAAATATTGGGAGAGGCTCAAGTGTGGATAAAATTTATTAGTAGAATTAAAGAAACTATTTTTGCAAAGTGTGAACCATTTGTGGTGATTGATCCTCATGATCATGATGCTATTAATAATTTGAAATGGGGGAAATTAGTTAGGCCTTCAAGGCTGGCAAAAGACCTTGATATGCCAAAAAAAAAATTCATCGAGTAGGGAGATGGCTTCCTCATCTTGGGGGAGTTCTAAAAGTTTATATTGATGGGTCTTCTTGAGAAAATCCTTTTCATACAAGAATCAAGGGCATTGGGAGAGGTATTGATGGTGGACTATTGTTAGATATTTCTATGTTACAAAGGGAGGTACTCTAATAAACTAATGGAGGCTTTGGCTACATTACATGCTATTGGGAGAGGGTTCTCCCTTGGTTGGAGGAGAATTATTGGTGAGTTTGTTCTCATATTATTGTGGATTTGTTTAAAGAGCGAAGGATTGATGAAGTTAATTGGCAGCTTGCTTTAGTGTTTGATTGAATTTTAAACCTTTGTAGTTTCTTGAATTATGTTTCTTTTTGTCATATTCCCAGGGAATGGAACAAAGTGGTAGTTTGCTTGGCTAAGTGGGATACTGAGCACTTTGAAGAATGATATGTTGGGACTTCCAGTTATTACCTCCAAATTATTCAAAGACTTTGGAAAATTTAATCATGGAGGGGTACAAATATGTAATGTTTTGTTTAGAGGGTACAAATACTTATTCATTTTTTTCATACACTCAACTTGTAGTATAAGAACAAATATTCTCAAGCAAGGTTTCATTTGAATGTTATGGTGCAGAGATCAATCTCAAGGAGTTTATAAATAGTTGTATTGTTGCAACTAGGACTACAACCACTTTATTAGTTACCAATAATAAATTGCAAATAGAATAATAAATCCACTTTTCTTTTTATTTCTTTTTTTTGACAATCTTGGAAATATTTAGCTTGAAATATGTCACAATAATTAGAAAATTTTAAGGAATATTATTTTAAAATTTGATTAAGAAGAAACATGACTTGTGAAGAATTAGTATGTACTCGATAAGAAAGCTATTTTTAGACAAGTCGGTTGAAAAAGGGCATGGATTTCCTTGATTCTTTTTATAGGGAAAAGGGGAGAAGCATATTAACATTTGTGACTAAAGAAAGTAGTTCAAAAGAATTAAAATGTACAACAATTTACGAGCACTAAAATGCCTCCAATAATAAAAAATAAACGAAATATTTAAAAATAAAACTATACCTAGAGAATAATATAAAAATAAGAAGAGGGTCAATAAAAAATTAAAAAAATTCAACATTGGGCAAGGTGATATATACATAGTCATATTTGAGATCAAATGTTTAATCGTCTTTGAAGGTAACCATAGAAGAATCCCTTCAATACAGTCATGCAAGTAGCCTATACTTGTTATAATTTGATCAATTTCTTTCCTTAGAATTTTAATTTCAATTTGCAACATTATATTCATAAACACTCCAACTTTCCCTTTTCTATGATCCCTAATAACCATTGCAACATCAACATCAAACTTGATAAAGTCCTTGATATTTTTAGTTTTCAAATAAATTTTGATGTTATAATGAGCCATGATCAATGGATGTAGGTAACTAATGGTATCTCCATCATAAGTGTTAAGATAAGGGATACCTTGGACT
Organism: Cryptomeria japonica; assembly: GCF_030272615.1. NCBI lineage: Eukaryota > Viridiplantae > Streptophyta > Pinopsida > Cupressales > Cupressaceae > Cryptomeria > Cryptomeria japonica. The sequence continues at coordinate 200,156,557 of NC_081405.1, read as the reverse complement.
CCATGAAATTATAAGTTTTATACTTTGATTCCCTAACCTTGATTGAATGTAGTTGAAAATGACCTTTGGCATTATAGAGAAACCTAAATTCCCATAGGTTTCTACAATAGACACAACAATGATGAATCTTGTAGGTTGGGATGTATCAATTTTGAATTTTTAATCAACAACGAGCCATTGCATTACAATAGCAAGAATAGGGCCTTCCTTAAACCACACGCACTAAGCATAATATTAAGCCTAGAGAATGTTAGTCGACTATGAGTGCTTCACACTTTTAAGCTTAGAAGTGTATTCTTAGTGTGACCACACACATTAAGAAAGATATTAAGCCTAAAAAATGTCAGTCAACTGTAATTGTTTAACACTTTTAAGTCTAGAAGTGTAAGCTTAGTATGTGTGGTTTACATTGTTTCCAAGAATACTTTAGCCTATTCCTAAGTTGAAACACATTAGAGGAAGATATTCTCTTCCTTTGTGAGGGTTGGGTCATGTTTTATGTGTCAAAGCGCCACCAAAATTTTCAGGCATCCAGTTTTTATTGGTATTGAGCCTCTTCAAATGTTTTTTAAGCTATGTCACACATTGGCTTTGTCTCTACACTTTTTCGTATTGAATTCATTGCAACAACCACCCTCTTACTATTCAGATCATTATCCTTGATTGTTTCGACAAGGTTTCTATTTTGATTTATATTGGAAACTTCATCTCCATCATGTTCAAGGTTGACCATAAACTAGATTTTATGATTGTGTTTCACAAATTGCCCATGGAGGAAAGAGGGATGAAGATCCTAGAAATATCTCCAACAAGCAGTGTTTGATAGGTAGGTGGCAAATAGGAGGGCTTAGGACAATAAATTTCCAACACTTCCCCTTCGTCCCAAGCCATCCTCCATGTTGAATCTACAACTAAATTAATAGGAGGGCTTAGGACAATAAATTTCCAACACTTCCCCTTCGTCCCAAGCCATCCTCCATGTTGAATCTACAACTAAATTAATAATTCCTGAACTAGTTCTTAGGCATTCAAAATTATTTCTACTCAGTGGCTTCCTATGTGCTTGCTTCTTCCAGTAGAAATTGGATTCTTTGTCAAGCTATTGATAATACATTGTCACAAAATATAGATACCATTCTCTTGTTCTTCCTTCAAATCAACTAGATTCTCTTTAGGTAAATAGATTGACATGTTGTTGCATTTCCTACCATATACTCAACCTCAATTGTAGAACTGGAAGCTTTGGGCTATTCTTGGAAGTCCATGAGATATCTCCCAATCCCAATTGAAACACATATCCTCTAGTGTTCACTTTCCATCTTCTACACTCCCTACCCAATCACCTTCTGTGTATCGAACCAACCCAAACTCATCTGTTGTAGTATACAAAATATGATATCCCTTATTACAGTCACATACCTCAGGATTCTCTTACTTGCATGTCAACATTTCTCCTTTAAGTTTCCATAAATCTAGAAATAAAACTTAATACATGAATTAAATTAAGCCTAGTAATTGTGAAGTACATCTAAATTCGAACTAAGATAAAAGTTGTAGAGGAATTATGGAGGGTGGGGAGGAAGAGAAAACTAATCAAGAAAAAATTAAAAAGATCGAATGAGCTTTTACAAGTATAATTGTAAAAGATAAGGTATTATGCACAAGACAATCATGGGTACAATTATAAGGAGCTTAAAGATAAATAAAAATTTGAAGAAGTAGAGCAAAGAAACTGGAGACAAAAATTTGAAGAAGTATAATTGTAGGAAATTTGCTTGTAGTAAAACTTTATCAACAATTTGGCATTAATTTTAACTTGAATTGTTAAATTTATGCCATTTTCTTGACAAATAGATCTCAAATTTCCATGCATCTACATTAAGAAAGGTTAACATTTGCATCTCAAAACTATTCTGCATTCATTTTTAAAAACTTTCTATTTGAAGCATCAATCTGCAAATTCTTTAGCATCATAACCCTTGCTTTTTAAAGCTCTGTCAAATTGATCCATATTTCCACTTTTCCGATGAGAATTTGCATTTCTTTGATAGAACTATAGCAAATCTGCTAACCTTTGTCATGAATCGGCGTCAATCTACACTTATTTTCATTGACCTGTAAATACTTTTTATTAAATTCTAAATCAAAGGTAATTTGACCTGGAGCAAGGTCGATCAGGTGCAAAGGTTCAAAATGATTCTCTGTTTGTTGGTGTTGGGGAAGAATTTGATCTTTGGTGCACTTTTCTAACTTCAAATTTTCCAAATCTGCCTTGGCGAATTTATCGTGGCAGTGAAAAGCAACTTGTTTGTATACAACACTATATTTATAGCTTGACAAGCATTGTCTAGTCTTTGGTTGAAAATTCATTCTTCACTTGCTTTTGACCAGTGTGTTAGCGCTGAAGTTTGCCTCTCTCTATACCCTGGCGCTGGAAATTAAATTTCATAAAATACATCTGCCGTTTATGGCGCTAAATATAAATTTGCTAGAAAATTCCTAGTTTGACAGTTGAATTTTATATAGTGTAGATTTAAGGACCCTTAGTCCTACCGCCTTCAGTGCTAAAGTGTAGATTCATGAGCATTGGAAGTAAAAGTTGACTCGGCTGGGCATTGCAAAGGCAAATATTTTTTAAATTTTTAGCCAGAAAGTTTGGCACCCTTTATGCTGGAAGTTTGGCAGGGATAGAAGTTTGGCAATAGGAAATTAAATATGTTTGTTTTCACTTTAAAGTTATAGTATTATGTTGTTGCATCGTGATAATAAACATCTAATTCAAAGGAAAAAAAGATACAAAAGGTTTATACTATTTCTTAGAGGTCTTTCTGAGATGCCCTTTTACTTTCAGTTGGCATCAAAGCTCCAGTTCCATGGTTTGCAAGTGCTTTCTTTTTTGCTTGCACATATTCCATTTGAAGTTTTCATGGTGTTTAAGGTTCTAGGTGTTTATTCTATTGATAGCTCTTTGCCTGGCAAGCTTGAGGGAGGGAATTTATTGTGAAAAAATTCGATGATTCTTAATCCTTGTTTGAGTGGATGTCTTGCAATTGATCTTGTCTTTTAATTTACAACAGGTATTTGAAGGATGAAGAAGATGAAGTTTCATAGAGTTGATCTTGTGCTTTATTCAGTATGATATTGATTTGGAGCTCTTGTTTGTTAGTTTATAATAATTTTCACACATGGTGGTTTTCTTACATTTTGTGGTTGTGTGCAACAAAGTATTCATGTTGGGTGTCTGTTTTTGGCTCCTTGGTGACATGGAGAAACTTGGGTTGTGATGACTATGGTGTAATGCTATTATATTTTGGGTTCATGGATTAAGTTCCTAGCATTAGAGGGCATTGTTTTATTAGCCCCAAATGTACGAAGGCTATGAAGTTGAGCATTGGATGATCTGAAAACTTGTGGAATAGTGTAGCTCATTCGTATGCATATTCATGATGGTGGTTATGGAGTTGGCCTAAAAATGGGACTAGAATTCCTGGACCTCTTCCAATTTTGGTTGGTTGTACTTGCATGTCTCAGCTTCATGATAGATGGATCTGACTTGGGTTTTATAGATTTTTCTTTCAAAACCTATGATTATGCTTACCTATGCTATTACATTTTTTTGGTTTAACTATTTTTCATATTTTTTAAATTTGTGGGTCTTCCAAATGATAAGTAGATATGGGTTTGTATGTGTGTTCATGAACATGGTGGTTTCACAGGTTTTACATGGTTAATCAAAATTTGTGGTTTTGGTAGATGAACAGATAAGATAACTTTTAGATTATGTTTCCCTTGTGGTATTTTTGGATACAAGATGGTTGCAGGCATGTATGTGTTTTTTTGCACGGTGTGAGGAGGTTTGTTTCTTTCCCAACGAGGAGATGTTTGTATATGGTTGTGAATATGGTATGTTCTTTATATTTTTAAAATCTTCTAGACAACCTATTTCTTCTGATTGTGAGTATTCTTGGTGGATTCAGATTTGCAAATAGATCGTTTTGCGGGCTTTGCATGTTAAAAAAATCCTATGGTTTGTAGATCTATGGAAATTTAAATGTTTTGACTCTTAGAGAATTTTGGATGGAAACAATTTCAGATTTGCAAGAAAAACAAATTTTCATCGACAAGTTTGCACATGGAGCTTAATTGCAGTTTATGGGTTGGATTTTTTTTTATTGACATGAGTTTATTGATATTGTTGATACCTTAGAGGAATGGATGATTAGATGTCTTAGAATTTGTTGTGGTTGAGTTTTCAAATCCTATGGGTTTTTTAGTTGGGTGTGAGCAATCAATCGTGGTTGTTCTGATGGATTTTTTGAACTTTCATGTTTGATCTTTGTTCTTGGAGAATTTTTTTTGACTTCAAGTTTGTGTTCTAGTAATGGGTTTGAAATTAAATCGGTGCTTCTATAAAGCTCATGAGAATAGTGGAGTTGTGGCAGTATTTTGTGGTTTGCATTTGACTCTTGATAGGTCTTCAATAAGTGAGAGAATGTTGGGATTAAGTTGTCTCAAATTTTGAGTCCTTGATTCCTCGCATCGATAACTAATTTAATTAATTATTTTGATGCATATTGATTTATATTGCTTTTAGGAGGTTGGAATCAAGAGTTTCCTTGTAAATTAAAAAAATTGATTTGACAACTTTCTATGAGGACTTGAGAGTCAAGGTTTGTGGTTTCTATTTCAGAACAAAAAAAAGGAATTAAGTAGTTTTTTTATTTACCTTTTCTTGGAGGCTAATTCAAGGAAGGATTTTATTTCCTTGGATATTTATGCTCGAGAATGAAGATGTTTTTATTGAGATAAAAAAGATGCTTTTGGAGCCATTGATGAAAGTGTTTTCTTTAGCTTTTTTGCTTTGTTGAAGATGGGAGGTTTCTTTCTTTGGCACCTAGCTTGTAAAGCATTATATGTCTGAGTTTTATTTCATTGTAAGAGGTGACAAAGTGATTGTTATAGAGTTGTTGATATGTTGTTTGTGTTTCTCTAGAGAAGATCAAGATGTAGTCTTCATGTTAAGGCTATGATCTTGCATGCATATTGTAACTTATTTGTTGTAGATTAATGCATTGGTTTGATGCTTTGGAGAGTGGGGGGTTTACCTAAAAAGGTTTTCCCCACATATATTGGTGTTTCTTCTCTTCAATCTAATTCTTCTTTCTTTCATGTTTTAAAGTATTAATTTACATGTTGTTATGCTACTGAAATTTATATAGATCTATGAGTTGAATTATCTTTCCTCAAAGGGTTAATGTAATAGAAAATAAACTATGTTTGTTCCTACTTTAAAGGCATAGTAGTATGTTCTTGTACCCTGATAATAAACATCCAATTCAGAGAAACAAAGGATACAAAAGGTTCATACTATTTTTTAGAGATCTTTTAGGATGCCCTTTTCCTTTCAGATAGAACTTCATTTATGTTATTATATTTTATAAAATTCAATTTTAGTTTATTTAACTAATGATAAGGCTAAAAATAGGCTTTCTAGCAGTAAAAAAAAATTGTATTGGCTACATAATGCGAGGGGAGGAAGGGTTTGTGTTTCATTCTTTTTAATTGACTTGATTTATATTCGAGTATAATTTTCTAGGTATTGATGCAAATAAATCCTCGATATTGGGCGATGCATATGAAACAAACTTTGGGTTCTTTTGGTTAGGTATATCATTATATGGAGCTAAAGGAGAGGGGCCAGTAGTTGTGCATGGTCCAATAGTTGTACATCCACTTGTGCTTATATCTAGTCTTGCCACATATAAAAAAGGAGAAATACATTCATTAGCAAGTGAAATAAATAATTTTTTGTTTCAAATAAAATATCATAGCTATCCACTATAAGTGTGTTATTTATAAAATAAGATGCTCACTTAAACAAGTATAGTTATCATGCTGAAAAAATCTTATTTCTTATGTGTACAACTATTGGGGTAGCAATGTATACGCATTGGAGTATTTCATATTAATAATTTGTCTTATCACAAATATAAAAGGTGAACACAATAAATACCTTGTTTTTTTCTATGAAATGTGAGGGATTGTCCAAAGGTTTTAGTGTTCAACAATTGGTCCCTTTGTGTTCAATATAAGTTATATTTTATATAATAATAAGTTGTTTTTATAACAACAAAATATTGTTTGTGCTCAACGATTAATCTTTTAGTGTTGGATATAAAAATTAGAGATAACATATATTTATGATTACTAAAACATTATTAAGTGATAGTTTCTAATATAGTACCTATTGCTCCTGTTCATTTTGTATTGAAAGCTATTGCCACAACAAGTGTTCAAACTATATGTCATCTGATTGTGTTCATTTAGCACTAGAAATGTTGTGTCATGTTTAGAGCGATTAGTAAATCTGAGTAACAGTTTTCCAATTTTGGTTGGTTTTAGATAAAAGGGTTCCATTTTTATGCCTGTGATGTCTCTAAGCTTGCAATGCCTTCATGATTTATTAGTCTTTATGCCTATGATGTCTCTAAGCTTGCACTTATATTATCATTGTATATTGTGCCTACTAATAAGATCTAGCTGAAGTGAAGTTTTGTGGTATCCCTTTTAGAATTCGCAGTAAGTGTTGTGTGATACCTGTAGAGAGAAGATTGTGATCTTGTAACCAAATTTGATAGAAAAGAGTAAGTATTCTAGTTGATACAATTATTTTATAAAATCAACACTAGATGTAATTATAGGATAGCATGGACGAGCATTTCATAGTTGGATGGAAAAACACTCTTAACAACATTCTTGCTCGTAGTGTGTTTGAGGGGGAGATATGTTGAGAGTGCCTGTCAGAGTTGTCGACATGTTTGAATTTTAAGTATTATGTATTTGACCTTGTGGTCTAATATAAAGTATGTAGACATAGTATAGAAATATAATTTCATGTCTTTATTCTGTTGAGCAATGTGCTTTAAAATTAATGATTAATTATGTTTGTTTGGTTGGATTATGTTAATTTGATAATATGGAGGTCCTTACAATAAATAACATGGCACACAAGTAACTTTAAAGAAGACAAAAAATAAGGAAAGGTGGTCTAGCACAAGTAAAAATATATACAAATTTCCATATAACAATTATGTAATATTAAAAATTGCATACCAATTCCGTTCTCCCATATGTTTTAGAATCATTTTGATTGTGTCCTTATGAAATAAAAATTATACAAGTACAACATATTCTTTTTGTGAACTTGGCTTATGAAACCAACACATGTAGATCTAATTATCAATAATCTCCAAAAGTTAATCTTAATCTCTAGACCTCAATCATCACATTTAATCAAATTTGCAAACATAGACCTATCCCAAGCTATTTCTACAATCATATATGTGAACCCCAAAAATTTTAAAATTCAAATTCAAAATAAATATCATCAAATATTTCCTACTAGACATTATGCATTAACCTAACACATATTTGTGATGATTTTTGTGCTTGGTTTTTATAATTTTTTGGAAATTCATTCACTAATTGAAAGAAGAACGATTGACGAGTTATCAAGGTATGCAAAAAAAAAGTTATTAAGAATGTTTGCAATCTATATTCATCATAAAATTACATCATAATGCATAATCTTCGATATATTATACACTTGCTCATTATCTTTGATCTTTCACTCAAAGTTATAAAGTTAGTCCAACTAGGACCATTTGATTGAGGACAACATGACCCTCACATTTTAGCAGGTCAAAATATTAGAAGATCAAGAGAATTGAATTCTAGTAGTTGACTTCCTACCAAATCAATCCCATGGATACAAATTCAAGTTTATACACAAATTCATTTTTAAAGTACAAAAAATATCTATTTGCAAATTTGAAAAACTATTTGAATAACATCTAAAATTACAATAGCTTAACAAGTCAATTCCTAATATCTCAACGTCACCTTTTTTCTTCAAAATTTAAATAATTATCTATTAAAGAAAAATAAAATAAAACAAACCATTACATTTCTAATAATAGTTAAAATAAGTTAAAACAAAACAAATTTAAATAAAACAAATCAATATTATTTAATTTTTTTAATATTTAAAGTGAAAAAGTAAATTAAATTGTTTTTTAATGAAAGCTAAATCTATGTATCAAATTACTTTCTATTTATAAAATAAATATAAAATTAATTTTAAAATGATGTGGATTTGCATAATACAATTATATTGTACATTAATGTAATATAAGTTATTAAATTCTTGTTAATTTTCATTTCTTTTATATTGATTTTTCTTAATTTGTAAAAATAAAAATAAAACCATTCTATTTTTCCATAATAATTAAAAAATAAAAATAAAAACAAAATATTATGTTCTTTTGTATTTTTTTAATATTGAAAGTAGCAAAGTAAATTAGATGGTTTGGATGATCCTATTAGAAATAAGTCTTACTGAATGCAAGATTTCGATACTATAGGATATCAAGTTGGGATCATAAATTGAATGGCTTTAAAACAATATATATCTCAATTCTTCATTCTTAACTAAAAAGATCTCTCATCATAAGTTGAATGACTTTGAGACAATAGATATCTCTAATTCTTATTTTTTAGCAGAAAAAATGTGGATCATAAATTGAATAACTTTATGACTAGATATCTCCAAATCCTTAATTCTCTACGCATAAACAAATGTAAATGGTGCTCATACCTTGAGCACTAAGATTTTTCCTAGTGTTTCACAACAATCTTGGCATTGAACTATTTCAGTTGAGCTCTTCTACAAGAATAACATTTTGCAAATTATGGTAAGAGTGAAAATTGGGAATGTAATTACATCCAACCTATATATACTCTCTATTTTGCTAAACCTTCAGAGAAAAACTAACTTTTTGAGTAGAAATTGATGGTGAGAACTCAAAACTTGGAATAGAAGAAGACATTACAAATCCTTTTCCCTACAACGGAGTACATGTATAAAATGTTTATGGGTGTTTGAATTTGGGATGAAGTGGGGCACAATTCTTTTATTTAAAGTCATTGTTCTTTGTATGGAGGAAGATTGAATCTTGATAGATCTATAATGCCATGTTTAACAATCACACTAATATATCTACAACATCAAATTAGATCAATTCCATGTTGGCCCAAAAACTACATAACACACAAATGAAACTTGTTACCCAAGTCGGCTCAATCCGATCCAAAAATAACTAAGCGGTCCAAAATAAGATGTCCACATACTTCCCATATGTCAACTCAACAACTTTGAACATGCAAACAAATGCCAAAATTACTCCGCACGATACGCATAGTGAATCTTCACACGTTACTACCACAAAACACTGTTCTAGTGGAAAACATGTCTACTGGATCTTCTAACTTACTCAATTCACAACACTGAAGATCATAAAACCTAAAATAGGGCATATTACATGTCCATGATGGATCTCCAAGATCTGAGACACTATACTCAACACAACTGATCTAACAACCAAAACACTGTACACTTTGTTGGATAACTTGTTCTTCTCATCGGACCTCACTAGACCTTAATCAATCTTCCGAAATGAATGAATCATGAACTGCGGACTGGATATCTGACTCAAGTTGCCATCAAAGACAACATGTGATCATCAATGCAGTGTCTCTTATTCAGAAAGATCATATTTCTTATTCTCTCTCATCATCTTATATGCATCGTAAATGGTAGTGCCAAAAATAGATTTTTCTTTGCTAGAATAGTAGATTTTGTACCCAATGACCATTGATGCAAACTTGATATCATTCTCCATGATGTCGTTGATTGTCATATCCCATTTTTCAAATTTTAATCATGTCACATTGGTCACAATGTCATTCTTCATAGCTTTTAGGGATGACAATTCTTCGGTTGCACATAATCTTGTTACCACTTGAATGAATATCTTGGTGATTTTTTGAGGCTTGTCCAACCATATAAATTCATCATGAACTCGGCTCAAGATGAACTGGATCCATTCCTATTCGTATGGCATCGAAAACCTAACAAACTATGCAAAACCCAAGTTACTTTCCAATTTTTGAAATTTCGGTTTCAATACTGAACTCTTGTCTACTAGTTGATTGTTGTACATATTCAACATTTGTGAGCTACCCAATTCCTCAATGGGGTAGTTTGTATATACCCTAATATCTTTAATATGCAGTACTCCATAGGGCACTGATGAAAATGCAGTCTTAGGATCATCTTCCATCTAAATGAATGGATGGTTTTTGTAGCTCGGACATGCACACTTAATTATTACAACAACCAATGGAGTTCTAATACTAGATACAACCATCTTATCGAATTCAAATTTCAAACTTCAACTGAAAAGAGATTTCACTGTTAAATACCTTTCAACTGGACACAAGATCGCACACCAAATTTGGATATCGCTTCAGAATCTTTGCAAATTCTCCTTTACTGTGTTCTTCTACTCTTTCACTTCAAATGCAAAGTGAAAAATGAATGGTTGAATCACCCTTTTATCCTTCACATACCTTACTTTTGACTGCAATAAATACACTTAACCCTAATACTTCAGGATACTCTTCATTTCACAAAGATATTTTGCAGACCTACAAATCTATTTGGACTCTTCCTAAAATCCATCGTAAACATCTGCAATCATCATATATACCTCTATAAGCTTCCGTAATCGATTACAGATCTCAAATAGGGGCTTTGAAATACTTTCATGAAAGCTTCCGCCAAGGATGAATGCCTTACCTTAGTTTTCGAATGAGGTTCCAACACCGTAATTAGGTGCAGACCTATCTATTGCCTCAGAATCACTCCTCTTGACCCAAGTCTTCTTCATATTCTCTATGATCTCCTAAAATTATTCTTTTCCCTTCTCATCTTCCTTTACATTCTTAATCTTGTCTTCTAGACCTCTCCTATTCATATTTTGTTTTTTGCAATACTTAGCAATGTAATTGGATTTGTTGTAAGCATAGCAAACAATATTTCCTTGCATACGTCTGAAGTTCATCTGGTTCCCTCTTAATGTTCACTGATTAGAAACATGTCCAATCTTACCACATGCATAACATCTAGCATTTCTTCTATTTTGCAAGTTATTCATCATACTTCTACATACTTATTGCATTTGAAACATTGATCGGTAAAAGATGGACCAGTATTTTTCATCCTATTTCTGCATTGACTAGCCATATGACCAAATTTATTGCAAATAAAATGGTTACCATTGATTTTATGATCATTAGGTTGCCTTACCAGAGGCTTTCTTAAATTGTTCTTCTATTGGGCTGACTTGGAGCTTTCACCTTTGTCAAATCCAAGACCTTGAGTATCATTAGGATTCTTCTGATTTACAAGCATCTCATCTAGTCTGGCTGAATTGATCCAAAACTTCTCCTTGTACTCATTTGCAACATCAAGATCATATTTGAGAAGGAAGACTTTCTTTCCAAGATCTTCCTCATGTTCTCTAGCATTTTGAAGCTTATTCATCAATTGTCTATTCTTATTCTCAAGTCTGCAACATTCTTCAAATTTCTCTTTCAAGGACTGAGCAAGATTTTCCTTATTCTTCTTCCTTTCTTCAATCTCCCTTATCAATTTCATCACAACGACTTCCATTTAATTCTTCTAAAGTGCATTAACTCTAGCAATTATGTCACATTCTTTTGTCTTTTCTTTCAAGGCTTCTTCATCAATGCTTTGACTTTCATTCTACTAAAGTTGATCAATAAGATCCTTTCTCTTTTCAAGTTGGACTTACTCAGTTTCTCCTTTAATGTCTCAATGAAATTTTTAGCATCCTTGAGATTTGTTTTCAATTCTTCGACATTGGCTTTAGATTGATCAAGATCATCAAGTGCAACAAGTAGCTGTTGTCTAAGACCATTAGAATCCATTAAGACACCTTTCCGGATCTTCTTCAAGCTGTTAGGCTTCTTCTGAGGAACTTATCTCTGATACCAATTGTTGGAATCAAGAGAACACTGAGAGGGGAGGGGGGAGGGGGGCGGTGAATCAGTGTTCAACAATTTTAACTTTAGTAACCTGAACTTTCAACCACTTAATGCAAATGAAGAAAAGTTAAGTGCAAAAAAACAAATCCAAGATCAACAACACCATAACACCAATATTTTTGCATGGAAACTCGGTTAAGGGAAAAATCACAATGGGATTCAAATCCACAATTTTAATGTAAACTATTAGAATTATAAAAATATTACATAAGGGGAATGCACATGCATTCAGGCTCACTACCTAGTGCTCATTACTCAATTTACAAATAAGGGCTACAACCTAAAAGGCTCACTGCCTTACAAATATTTACAAGTGATTATGAGAAAGTTTGAACTATTTAATAGTATCAACAAATGCCTGAGTATAGTCCCGGTTAAGAACAAAATGCACAATCACAGTATGCTTTGTTATAATATTCTACATTATACCAGAGCACCAATCTTCCAATTGTGCACGTGAAACTGCGTACAATCGCTTATACACACTTCACACATATCCATCAATCTCCCAAATGATCAAATCAATCGATCTAATATATTTGCAATATCAAATTAGATCAATTTCGTGTCGGCCCCAAAACCGCATAACACACAAATAAAACATGTTACCCAAGTCGGCTCAATCCGATCCAAAAACAACTAAGCCCTCCAACACAAGATGTCCACACGCTTCCCAAATGTCGACTCAACAACCTCAAACACGCAAACAACTGCTAAAATTACTCCGCACGATCCACACAACAAAGCTTCACATGTTAGTGCCACAAAACACTGTTCTACGAGAAAACATGTCTACCTTCTAACTTACCCAATTCACAAGACCAGAGACCATAAACCCAAAATAAGGCATATTAGACGTCCACAATGCATCTCTGAGATCCACGACACTAAATACTTAACACAAATGATCTACCAACCAAAACATCGTACACTCTATCGAATAACCTATTCTTCTCACTGGACCTTATTGGACATTAATTGATCTTCTAGAATGAATGAATCATGAACTGCGAACTGGATATCTAACTCAAGTTACTGTCAATGACAACATATATCATTAATGTAGTGTCTATTACCAACAAGAAATTCCACCAAAACAGGGTATCAGTAAATGAGTGCCTTTGGTTCATCTTCCCACCCCCAATTTGCCCCATTTTTTCAAGAAAAGATTATTAAAAACATGCTTTTTGGCTTTGTGCAAGCCCTCACCAATTGTGGTGCTCCCTCTTTGTCACCCTCCTAACTCTCTTCCCTCAAGCATGCTCTTAGAAAAGTACACTTCTTGGGCTTTCCTCTCACCACAATGTCATCAATTAGACTCTGGGACAAGTCATTATTAACTTCATTTGGAGGTTTAGATGCATGGATTTTCTTTTGTCTTTTTTCTTCTTCAAATTGAAATCCATATGATTTGTTCGAGCTTCACCCTTCATATTAACATTGTACATTTTTTTCTGTAGTTAAACTCAGATTGTATTGGAACATTACACAACATTCGAGTTCAAATTGAGTATCAAGATAATTGTAGAAATCCAATTTTGAAGAAAAATCACATTTTTGTGCCAAGTGGCAGCAGTGTGTGTGCTTATTGAGAAAGACATTCCTCATCATGAGAATTATTTTTGGTGATTTGAAAAATTATAGAGGTTTCTAGAATTTGACGACTTGTTCTTATAGATAGGTAGTTGTTGTTGCTACTCATTTTTAATGCTTCATGTAGCTATTGTTATGTTGCAACTGTGCAACTTCTTTAATTGTAATCTTTCTACTTTGAAGTTGTAATTGTTATTTCTTTGCAGGGTACCATCAACAACTTTAATGGGTTGGTAGTTGTTTATGTTTGTTGTTTAGCTATTGAATGTTCAATGATTAATGTAACTATTCTTTGTAATTTTTATTTTCTTAATCCAATCAAAAAAGTAGTTGTGACTTTACAGTTGTTACTATTGATAATGACTACCCATATTTGAATTAAATGTATTCCTTAGATCTAAAAATCAACAAATCATGTAATGCCACATCATTGTACCAAAAAAACATAAGTTAATGCAGAACAACTGATTTCACTAGTTTTTGAGTCTTTTTGGACACCTTGGTGAAAAACTTGCTGATGTGGCATTATATTTGATGTAGTTCTAAAAAGCTATTAACAACAAACTTGTCCAATAAACTGCTATAAAAATTTATACTAATTTGAAATTTTTACAAAAATTTTAAATAGCACTAAATTAGAATGCTGAATAATTGATCAACTACTTCTTCTATCCTCTATTCCATATATATATATTTCTTTAGATGACTTTTCTTTCTTGAAAGATCTAAACCTTATGGAAGGATAATATAAAGATTATAAAGTTTTAGTTCATAACAAATTAATGTAATTTTTATCTACTTCTAGTTTTTTTGGTTCACCCAAAAAAAAGGTTAAGCGCTTTTAGAGGCTAAACAGGCGTTGACAACGTCGCTAAGTGGGGAAGAATAAGTCTGTAACATAAAGTAGCATCGTGTCATTGTGATTCAATTATTTCAGTCCTCGAAAGCAAAGTAATATTAGATTTGATTTCAAATGTGACCTGTTTGCACGATATTGAGTGAACGACTGTTAGCAAATTTACTTTATTTTTCCTTTTAATCAGACCTCTCTTAAGCAAATTTACTTTATAACGCTTGTCGCTAAGTGGCCCAAAATTTGTCTCTAACATAAAGTAGCTTTGTGTTCGTGAGATTCCATTATTTCAGTCCTCTAAAGCGAAGTAATATCAGATTTGACTTCAAATGTGACCTGTTTGCACCATATTCAGTGGATTGCGAGCAAATTTATTTTCTTTTTCCTTTTAATCGGATGTCCCTTCAAAAAAATTGTTTTATAGCGCTTGTCGCTAAGTGGCGCAAAATTAGTCTGTAACATAAAGTACCATCGTGTCCGTGAGATTCCATTATTTCAGTCCTCTAAAGCGAAATAATATCAGTTTTGATTTGAAATGTGACTTGTTTGCACCATATTCAGTGGACTGCGAGCAAATTTATTTTCTTTTTCGTTTTAATGGGACGTCCCTTTAAAAAATTTGTTTTATAGTGCTTGTCGCTAAGTGGCGCCAAATTAGTCTATAACATAAAGTAGCATCTTGTCCGTGAGATTCCATTATTTCAGTCCTCTAAAGCGAAGTAATATCAGATTTGATTACAAATGTGACCTGTTCAAGACAATATTCAGTGGAGTGTGAGTAAATTTGTTTTCTTTTTCAAGAGTGACGGTTACAAAATTCCAATTGAAATAGCTGCCATTGCACGACATGGAGGTAAAGAGCTCTGGAGCATGTGTCTTCAATGATTGAAACAACTTTTTTGTCATTCCCATCGTAGGACTAAACTAATGTGGGAACACAAATTTTACAAGATTCAGGGTTTCGAGAGTTGCTAAGGTCTCCCATAGGTATGGCCCTCTTTACTTTTTATTTGGAGGTAAAATGCACATGATTGAATAGTTTCAATTTGATTTTTATTTTGCATGGCTATAAAAATATTCAATTTTTTCAAAAAAAAAATCAGATTATTATCTATCGAGTACATCATTTATTGCTAATGACATCACTATCACATTAATAACACAAGTTTTTATCCATAAAATAGATATATTTAAGTTCAGAATTTAATTTTATATATTTTAATTCATTTAATAAAAACTTAAAATCACAACAGTTGCTTTTAACCAAGTACACCAGGATTATAGACTTGGTATTATAAAACATTCATAGTACAACACAAACTTATTATTGCATTTTCAAAGATCAGTATGAATATTGACAGTTGTCAAAATATTGTTCTGTCAAAAACATTCATAAATACAACACAGACTTATTATTGCATTTTCAAAGACCACTATGAATATTGACACCTATCAAAATATTGTTCCATCAATGTGATCGTTAGATTTTTATTTTCCCACACCAAATTAGAACATCTTCAACATAACTACAAAGTCTATTGACAATAAAATCAAATTACAATCAATAAATTTACAATTAGAAAACAATAAAATCAAATCACAATTGCTAATTACATTGAAACTATGTTCAATTGGAGATACCACATCACGACATTTCATGATAGACATGGAATCAAAGAAAAAGAAAAGATAAGTTTTACAAATTTGTAGGAAGAGAAATAAATCTATTAAAACTATTAAAACTTGAGCTGATTAACCATTCTAAAAGAACTCAATCTTTCTTAGGATGAAAAATCTTATAATATCTTAAAAGTTTGGAATTAGATTATATTTATATTATTATTATTATTTATATATTGAACAAATTAAGTTACAATCAATAAAGTTAAGTTTTATATTTTGTGATGTTGGATATATGTAATCCAAGAGAATATGTGAGAAAACTAATAATTGTTTGATTTAATAATTATTTGATAATAATTAATTTTTTTAATAATATTAATTTTTTTTAAATATATTTCATTTATTAAACTTTAATAATTGTTAAAGAAATAATTTTATTATATTTATAAATTTAGATGTGATATATAAAAAATGAGCTTGTTTTTTGTCTTATTTTTAATTTATTGTTGTTATTGTTAATTACTAATGTAGTCTTGATTGTTGTTAATTATTTAGATTAGTCTGCAACTCAAGAGAAAAGGACGATTGAAGGTCGAGCTTCGTACGATCCTCGATCCGAGCTAAAGCGGCCTTCAAGGGTGGCTTCAAGTTCGGAGTTAATGCGATCTCTCTCACACGTGGCCGTAATAATTTGTATTTATGGGCGATGGGAATCGCTTGGACAATCATTCTTCCTCTTCGGCGACGGTGAGAAGGGTAGCAACTCTTTCCTGCGAGCAGTTGTGGGGGTCAATTATGTTCTTGAAGGTGTCGGTTTTGAAGTCGTTCTGTCGTCTGCGAATGAAGACGATCCAAGAGGAACCAGAGGAGGTAAGTCATCTTCCAATGCCTCTCTTATCATTATTCCTAATTCTAAAATGAACGTAGTGTTGTTTGAGGAATGCAATAGACTTAGGGATGTCATCATATTTTTTTACCATTCTCGACCCATCTAAACTCCCTACTAGAAGTTTTATGAATAATTGGCTTCAGTCCATGTGGGTCAATAAACTAGGGTTTAAATTTCAGTTTTGTCGAATGGTTCAAAGAGGAATTTTATTATTTTCTTCAAAGATTCCAAGAGCCAAAAGGAAGTTCTCAAAAAAGAATTCCGGACCTTAGGTAAAGGGTGTCTCAGGGCTATTGGGTGGGAACCGAAAGTTATCCATGAGGAAATCCTTTCTCTTTCATGCCCTACATGGGTCTCTGTCAAGAATGCCCCTCCCATCATGTGGAAATGGCTTCTTAAAGCCCTCAAATCTATCGGTAATACTATGAAAATAAACAATTCCTCCACTCTACTCCCACACATGGAAGCCAAACTCTTGATTTCTATTAAACCTGGTATTGATATTCTGAATGAGATTAAATTTTAATTTGAAGAAATTTTTTTTATGTTCCCTATTGAACTTTTGGGCGGAATCAATGCATGTTTTCTTTGCAAAAAGGAAGGACAGATTCATAAAAATTGCCATCTGCTTAAAAATAGGTCTTCCAAAACTACTAATGTTGGTTCGGCCAAAGACATCTCTCTCCAAGGCCAATCCCCTCCAGCATTCGAACCATGCTTCCCACGATCTCGTCCAGCCTACCACCTCCCCTAAGACCAATCCTCCCTTCGACACTGTTCCAACTGCTGTCAAGTCCCCCGCTGGAGAAATCAAATGTGATAACCTTAAAAGGGTTCCAGAAGGTTCCCCTGAGGAGAATATTGTTTCCGAACTTGATTCCCTTCATGTTGCAATTAAAGTTGCATCTCATGAGTCCCACCTTCCGTGTCTAACTTGGAGTCTAAAGGGAAGGCACTGAAAGATCTTAATTCCAAACACAAGACAATGAATGCCCAACAAATTGTTCTAGAAAAGCTTAGAAACCTCAGAGAGACTCAAAAAAGAATTGAGGTTGGGATTAATCTTTGATGTTGTGGTTATTCCTGCCAAACTTGAGAATGGCAATCTGACTAATGCGCTCCCTAGCCCTAAGATGGTGTAGGCATAGGTTGTTGAGAAAGGGGTTTTCGGGACTACCTCTTTAGAGAGGGAATCATTGCCCTCCTCACCTATCCAAGGATTGAATCCAGACATGATTAATATCCCCACCTCCTCTTCTCCTAGCACCCCTTCCAAGGCTTGAATCCAGACATGATTAATGTCACAACTAGAAGAGATTCTCTGGGTGTTTGGTGGTGATTTCAATATGATCAGAGAGATATTTAGATAAAGTTGGAGGGGCCAGGTTTGAATGGAAAGGGGATGAGAGGTTCTATTGGAACAAGATGATCAATAAGCTTAAGTTCTTTGACCCCCTTGCTAGGAAGAAAGATGAATTTAAGGACATTTGGTTCTCTTGGTGTAATTATCAACAAGGACACAAGAGGATTTACAATAGGTTGGACAAGTTCTATGCTAATAGAGAAGCAGTGCAATTTAAGAGGAAAAAATTTGGTAGTTGTGTGAAGGTAATTCCATACACTCTCTCTGATCATCACCCATTATTAGCTACTTTGACACTGGTCCACCCTCCTTCTGTGCCCCCCTAGAAGCTCTAATTTATACCTTTACTCTAATTTGTTGTTAGATGAGGATGTCAATCAATCTTCCCTTATCATCAAGCTCTTCGATGACTATAACAAGTCTCTAAAAATTGAGAGGGATAGATTGAATAAAAATGTGGCAAGTTGGAAAATGCTCTTCCAGACGGTGGGAAAGAAGAAGGCCAAGGATGCAAGGAGGATCGAATCTACTCTCCTTGATAAGGTGGTTGTAACTTAATTTGAAATCCAAAACAACTCGGGGAGTGATAGTGCCCATGAGGCCTTATGGAAGGCCAAATATTCTCTTAGGAGGGTGCAAAATTACAAGATCCAAGGACTGAAAACCAGGGCCAGAATGAACTGGTTAGAACATGGTGACAAGGGCTCTAAATTATTTTTTAGTATATTAAAACATAAAGAGGCTAAGGAGAGGATTGGTGGTATATACAACAGATAGGATTTCATTGAAGACTCTAAAGGAATACTTAATTCTTTTGTTAAGTTCTACTTTGCCTTGTTCAAATAAGAGGATGGAGATCCCATTAAGACCTAGCTGAGAACTAAAATCAAGTCCATTATTCCAAACAAAGTGTATAAATAAGATGCAGATATTCTAAGTAAGGTAATCTCAATGCAAGAGGTTAAAAATGCTATTTCCAGTCTAAACAATGACAAAATCCCAGGGCCGGATGGGTTCACAGTCGATTTTTTCAAGAAAAATCAAGACTGGATTAGTGGGGCTCTATGGAAAGTCTACATAGAAGCTTTTGGGGTAGGAATTTTAGGGGAGGAGATCAACAACATGGGCTTATCAAACTACTCCCCGAGGAGGGGGGACAAGACTTTGGTAAAAAATTGGAGGCTTATCACCCTCCTTAACGTTTCATATAAGATCTAAGATAAACTATTGGCCAGAAGAGTGGAGGATATCCTGCCTAAAATCATATCACATACTCAAAATGGCTTTGTAAAGGGGAAATACATGTCCTAGAGAACCTTCTTACTTCTTGGGAAACCATGTTTAGGGCCAAAGAGTCCAATCGGCAACCTGCAATGCTACTACTTGATTTTGAAAAGGCCTATGATAGGATTGAGTGAAGTTTTGTCTTCATGATGTTAGAAGGGTTAGAGTTTCCTGGAGATTTATGTAGAATGATTGAGACCCTATTGACCAATGCTAATTCCATCATCAAAATTATTGGTCCAAGATCAGATAAGAGTTCTCTCTCCAGATCTATTAGACAGGGGTGCCCCTTGGCCCCTACCTTGTTTGTTATAGCTGCTAATGCCTTACACTATATTATGAGGGATGGGTCACTATCTAGTAGGGTACTAGGGGTATTCCTACCTTACTAGGAGGAACTCTCCAATGTACAATTTTTCGATGATAATGCTATCATACTGAAAATGGAGGAAAATAACCTAACAACCCTAATGAACAAATTGGACATCTTTTGTAGGGCCTCTGGGAGAAAGATCTCTCTATCCAAATCAATCATGCTAGGCTGGGAGAATAGACCTCCTCCTTGGTTTAGTAAATATTCTTTATTATGGGGGGGCCTGAGCATCAAACCAAATACTTGGGTGTTCCCTTCTCTATCAATCCCAACACTAAGGAGATGTGACTATGGATCAAAGAAAAAATAGATAAAAATGATAAAAAAAATGGGACATACTATCTTTCATTGGTAGGAAAAATTTAGGTATGTTAGAAGATTCTATCCTCTTACAACATACATTACGCATCGGCCTAGTTATTTACCAACTATCAATGGAATCATATTA
Organism: Cryptomeria japonica; assembly: GCF_030272615.1. Classification (NCBI taxonomy): domain Eukaryota; kingdom Viridiplantae; phylum Streptophyta; class Pinopsida; order Cupressales; family Cupressaceae; genus Cryptomeria; species Cryptomeria japonica. The sequence continues at coordinate 200,136,161 of NC_081405.1, read as the reverse complement.
AAAAATAGATCATGAACTTTTTGTGGTATGATGGTAAAGGGAATAAGAAGATGCATATGGTTAAATGGAAATGGTGATCTATGAGTAAGCTTAAGGGAGGGTTGGGTCTCAAAAATCTTAGAGTACAAGGGCTATCCTTGGCGGCCAAATGGATCTTTAGGGCTCTATAAGGGGAGGCGCCTTGGAAAATCCTTATTAGACACAACATCTCTCAATCTGTTCCTAAATAGGGTAAAACTTGGAAGCATTTGCCAATGAATGATCTAATAGCCGAGAACTTTGTAGTCAGGTCCAGGGGAACTGCAATATTCAAAACCCTATGGAAGGCATGGGAGGAGGTCAAACACCTGATCTCTGATAATAGCATTATAAATGATGACAAGATTTGTAGAGAATGGTCAATCTGGTGGAACCTCCATCACAAGGGTAAACCCTTAGCTCTTTTATAGGGGTGCTCGACAAAGCACTGGGTAGAAAGAGGCATCAAATGCTTAAGTGATATCATCAAGGATGGGTATCTGATCTCGTGGTCGCAGATTAGTGAGAACTAAAAGATCCCCCAATCTTAATGGAGGACATATAATATTCTCTCTTCTACTCTCTTTGCCCTCGCCCTTCCTAGAGATCAGGATTGCAATGATCAAAGATGTATTCTGTACAAATGTCCCAATGGTGTACATATTAGTAGAATTAAAGCCAAAGATATTTACTCTCAACTGATGGACAATAATGAAGTATTTGACCACCTGAAAACCTGCTAGAACACTTCCTACAATGAGCCCACTTGGGTAAAATCTATTAACCTGCTTTGAAACAGTCTTGTTGAGACCAAAATTAAATGCTTTCTGTGGTGTCTTCTGTTGCATAGACTCCCTATCCCCCGTTATGATGGTCTTCCTAGTCTTTGTAATGTTGCAGGGTCCCTGAGATTGTGATGCATATTTTCTTTGACTGTTTCTTTGCTAGGGAGGTGTGGAAACTTTTTGGTATTCATTTTAATGGTAATGTTTTCTTTTTGGAATGTGTTACTAGTTATGTGTTGGCTCTACCAAAGTATGTCAATATATTTTGGTTTGTCCTTTCCTCAATAGTCATGTGGTTTATTTGGAAAATTGCTTACTAAGTCTCTCATGAGGCTCATAACCCTAAATGTTTCCATGCAGGTAACGGTGTCGATGAGGATTTCAAAAAAAAAGTTTGAAAGAATTCTCAACGATGGGCATGCATCTATGTTCACATTGGAGATATCCCATGGATTTACATGGAAGAGATTGTCAGAAGAACGAACCTAGTTTGAGACTACCCTCAACAACTTCATGGTGGAGTTGGAAAAAAAGAGAAAGGCACAACCCCATCCCATTGCTTCACTTCCATTGGCCACTATCTTACCATACTCCTATGAAATTCTTGTATCCATCCCCCTTTTCGGCCTAGTGCCTAGGAGAGTTGTCTGGATGGATGGGCAACGAGGGTGGACTACATGGGTGGAAGAAGAAAATGTATTATGATGATTGCCATTCTCTTGACTGCTCTTTACTGTTGTGTTTTTCCTTTATGCATCAACTCTAGATGATGTATATTGATAGATCCTTGTAGCTACTAATCATTTTTTGATACTCTTTGAAGTTAGAACAACTTAACATATATAATGTATATCCTTTATATTTAATAGAAAAAAAATATTTAGATTAAATTATTATTATTATTATTATTGTTGTTGTTGTATTGAACAAATTAGTTTACAAAGAATAAAGTTAAGTTTGCATTATTATTTGAGTTTCATATTTTGTAATTTTAGATTTATTTAATCCATGAGATTCGATTTGTCATGAGTATGTGAGAAAATAAATAATTGTTTGATAATAATTAGAAATTTTAATAATATCAATTTATTTTTTAATGTATTTTATTTATGTAAATTTAATAATTGCTAAAATAATAACTGTACTATATTTGTAAATTTAGATTTGAGATATAAAAATGAGTTGGTTTTTTTTGTCTTTTTTTTTAATTTATTGTTGTTGTTGTTAATTATTAATGTAGTCTTGATTATTGTTAATTATCTATCAATTTTATTCAACTTTATTTAAATTTATTTTAAAAGATTTTTTAGTTATAGAAATAAGAAATAATTTTTAAATAATTTGAGAGAAAAGGAAAAGATATTTTTTACAAACTTGTAGGAAGAGAAATAAAGTCCATAAAATCATCTATACGCTAAACACATCATCAATGCATTGCTAGGCCATTCGAATTTACCTATAAGTAAAAAAAAAAAAAGTAAAAGAATCAAATAAATAATACAAGACCACGCATTTATTTTAATTTAATTTTTATTAAGTTTCTAATGTTTTTTCAAATATTTATAAATATAAAATTCCTTGGATTTATACTTTTGGAAAATGCATAAATTTTTATTTATTTGATTGATTATTTATTTTTCATTTAATATATATTATTTCTATTTAATTAATAAGATTATTATCTATTATTCGTAGTCTATAATGATTATTATCTATTATCTCAATCAATCCTTTCAAATATTGTACATTCTCCTCAAATAATGTACATTTTCCAAAAGTATACATAGACACACAGTATGAATCTTTGTACATGTCATATAGTCAAGGGCTTATCCATGTTCCCCAATTACTCCAAATTATGCTTTCCATCTCACCTATCTACTTTCTCCAAAAGAATAATCAACCATTGATTACTCTTTAATCATTGACCACTCTCCATCCACCCAAGCCTCTTCTTATCCTCTTCTTATCCTCCCAAGCCTCTCCAGCAATGAGAGCCCTTGATCCTTTGAATTGATTCTTACCATTCAATCTTTCATCCAGGAATTTATAAATTACATGGGAGAGAAGCCATTTTCATTTTACTTTGGAATGCAATGTTATGCTGTTGGTAAGAGCACTACGCATATCAGTTTGGCACACAACCACCATTTTTCGGTGTAACAAAAGTTGGTGTTGGTGAGATTTCTATATATTTTTATCCATAATTTACTAACTATTATGATTAATTGAAAAATTGCATATATTCTGAATATTGAACATATGCTTGAGGGTAAACCAGTTGCATTCAAATGTCCTATCTTTTAAGGAGATTACTTCATTGTAAAAAAATTCTTCTCAAAAGCTCTCTGTTTATGACGGCCTTGATATTTCTTCTCTGTTCCAAATTGTAAGCAGTGAAATTTTTAAGCTTAGCCTTTCCTAGTAAAACTGCATTTATGAGCGAATTTGGTTATACATGCACCGTATTCCTGCGATAACAAAAATAAATAAGTATAGGGGTGTTTTGTCTGATGTATTATCATATGCTGGCACCTACAAAACGGCTATTTCATCTGTAATGGTTACTGCGCTTTTTGCAGAGTCAAGGAAAACTATGTGTTAGAGTCCATACTGCACCCTTTCAGCGGCTTCAATCAGCAGTGCAGTTCAATTTTTGAACCCACAATTTTTTTCCGGAGTACTCCCTGATAAAAGAAAGAATACAGCCCTTGCTGGATTTCCATTGACCACACAATTCCTGGGGACAGGTTGGATCTTTTCCTTGGTTCACGAACACACATCTATTTCCATCATGTGGTAGATTTAATTTCAATGTGTGATTGACAAATTAAAATTTGTCAATATGTTTTCTTAAAATATCTTTCCACAACCTGCGCTTTCGACGGCAAGAAAATTAAGTTTTTTCAGGCTTAGACGTGGCAATTAGTAACATCTGATCTACTATCCCCTAAAAAGTGCCGAAAAGGGGCGCAAATTAATTTGTAGTTGTTTTTTCTGGGTTTTACTTACACTTGCCCTAACGTCCTCCGCCCAAAAACGACCTGGAAATCGCTATGCTCGGGCATGGAAAGGAGCATTGGGGCTGTGCAACTGTAGAAGGCAGAACGACCATGCCTTGCTACAGCCAGTGATGGGTCTCACACAAATCACATGTTTATCTTTGGGAGCTACATTAGTTCCCATGTATCATTTTTATAAATGACACTCATCTTATTATTTGTAGTATCAACCCATACTCGCTCTTTCGCTACTACTTCAAATATAGAGGGTTTAACTTGAATTTAATTAAGAAAAGAAAAATTGAGAATTGGATTTATAATAAAGTACTTTTCTAATAAATGTCAACTAAACTTTGTGTATTTCTTTTATCTAATATTGTAGGTGAACTGTCACATAAATTTGTTGTATTAAAAAAATTTGGCGAACTTGGAGGATTTGAACTTGAGCTTGAACTTTCAGTTGAGCTTGTGGGGAAAGGAGGAACTCTATTAATCTTCCCAATAGCTAGTCAAGGGTATCTCTACCCAAATCTTCTACTCAATTAGTGAATGGGCACTTTGTTGATGATTCTTTTCTCACTCTTTCGGAAGAGGAATCCAACATCAAATAGGCTCTTAATTTCTCGGATATGTTTCGAAAGCCTTATGTTTCTAGTTGTCAATGGAAAAAAATCAATGCTATTGTCCATTCTTTCTCCCTAAGCATCCTTGGCTTGATTCCTTTGGTTAGAAGTGGATTAACTATGGGTGGATTTTAAAATTTATGGGCAATGTTTTTTCTTTCCAAGATTCTTCAACACCACTATGGAAAGTAGTCATTTCTAAAATTGAAAGAAATTTGGTTTATCGAATCACTAATCTCATATCTTTTATAAGCAAATTTCAAAGTTGTTCTAAAATTTTAGCAGCTACCCATGTGTATTACTCTTCCTATTGCTTATGCCATTGAAATCCTCCTACTTAAGCTTGAAAATATTATTAGAAACCTTTTTAGGACTTATTTATGACTCAAGAGGCTTTCAATTACTTTTTGTTCAATGATAGGTATGGCTCTTTGTGCCAAATGGATCATTAAAGCCTTTGGTGGGAATGAGGCTTGAAAAATCATTTTTAGGGCATTGTATTTTCTTAAGTGTCCTCTTGAGAAAAATCCTTGGAAAAATATTGGGCTTCACTCCCTTCTCATTATGAAGGATCTTATTCAAATTTCAGAAACTTTTCCTATCAGAAGCATTTAAAAAGAGTTGATTCCATAGTTCTCTTTCTATTAATCAACATTACTTCTGGTCATATCTAGTTCTTACTTGTTAGGATCATACACTTGCTCAAATTTCTTCGATCAATGCCTTGCAATTTTTCAAGAATGGAATCATTTAAAAAAAATATATTTTCTAGAACTACAAGGAATACTCTATTGTGGCATGAAGCCAAGGACAAGTTTCAATTGTGCACACAAGAGTAGGGAACCTACTAAGAGTTTGTTGTTGTTAAGCCACCTTATATTATCCATTATATTAGGGTTCATAGTTTAAAACCAGAAATGATTTGAAATGGTATCCTCACAAACCATTTTATAATTATAAGCCTCACAAGGGGTATTGTTGTATTTCGCCTCATTTGCTTGTGCTCCTTATTTTGAACTAGAGATGGTTACTTCAATCTATTTTGAGTATTTGGAATCACGATTCACCATTATCTAGTAAGATGCCATTCCATCCAAGCTTGCTCATTTTTCTTGGTTTCTTTTATTTCAAGGATATCTTGTTGGTTCTAGACTTATCCATATTAGAATTAAGGATCCTAGATGCCCTTTTTGTGGTCACTAAGAAATTCTTAGGTACCTATTTTGGGTTTGTCATAGTGTTCAAGTAGCCTAGATCTAGATATTTATTTCTTCAAAACCTTTTGGGCCCATTCCTCTTTCATGGCATATAGTTTTACAATGGTATCAACATTTAATTTCTTCCTAATTTTCTAAAATCTGGCAAGGTTTTGAGTGAAAATTCTTTTTAGCACTTGGAAGAACAAAAATTCTACTTTATTTTTTGGTAATACAATTGATTCGAGTTTCTCACTTTATTCTAAAGCTATGATCTACTCCAATTTTCATTTTACCTTGAGGCTACACATTCACAAGTGCTTCTCAATCATTAGGGAAGTGCCCCTTGAACTATGGTCAAGGTTGCCTGAACTTTTACTTCTAGTCAAGGCCAATCTTTACCTCATGAGTACCATAGGGATCAAAACCATTCTAATTATTGAGACCATGATGCCCTTTCTTAGGCTTCTTTTTTTTTTTTTTAATAGATCACTAACTACAGAGGGGCAACACCCTTGTATTAATCAAAATTTGAAAAATACAAACTTGGTTCTGAAAGAGACGTAGGGGAAAGAACCAGGAAGGAAACCCCCTACCATTGCTCCAAACAACGACCAAAAACCAATCGAGGTGGCATGGATCCTACATTGCTAGAAAAAATCAACTGGATGAGAACAAAATGTTGGCTGTTACTATGCCTAATTTGGCCAAAGGCCTACAATCTTCTTAACAGTAAAAAGAACTTGAGAAATGGAATACCAAAGAGAACTAACACATAGAGCCGAGGAGGTCACAACATTTCAAGACTCTTCATAGCTTGAATCTGGGTCCTTGTCACCGGGAGCAGGAGCATCCAATATTATCGAGCAATCATTCCCGCAAGCAGCATGAGCCAACGATTCCGCTTTTTCCCAGGGGTGGCAGACATCGTCTGGAAACCACTCTTCACCACGACCAAGACCCCAAGAGTTGCCATCATCTATGTCACCGTTGGCCCAAATACCAATGTCTCCTCTGCTCGAAAGCCCTTCATCCTGAATATAGGTTCTTCTCCAGGCAGCCGTGAAGCCGAGCAGTATTCTGATAACCTTGAAAAGGAACTCAATATTTCTGTTAATGTTAGACCAGGAGGCTTCCAAGGCTTTGAAATCAAGAGACGTTACTATCACCTCTTTCCTCACCTCCACACCATTTCCCAAACTCATATAATAATTTTGGGGAAAGGGCATTCTGAGATTGCCATCGACATTATCTAGTACGACATCAATTTCCCCAAGGAAGCAGTGCTCAGACACCATTTGAGTGAGCAGCTTCGCCCTTTGCTTGCTAGTCCCCATGTAGAGCAACATCGCTAAAAAGAAAGTCAGAATGTCTACATTGGCTCTATATCTGTGGTAAGCATTTAAGAATTCCTTCCCCAAAATTCTTTTTACACAGTGCAGAATCAAAGGGTAGTTTGAGGAAATAACCAATTGCAGGCGCTTATCAGAAATTTTGCATAGAAATGCCATCTGATGACATTTTGCCTCCAACAATATCGGTGTATCCATTGTATAAATAATAGAGCAAGAAAGGGGAAGAGATTGATATGCTTAAATTAAGCAGGCCTTTCTTTATTTATCTTATGCCACCCTGGATCTGGAATTTCCCATTTAACATCCAATCTTGGATTAACTGGTATCTCAGGGTTACCACTTCCAAAAAGCAGGGGGATGATCAAATTTGGGAATGCAAGATTTAGCTTCTAATCCTAGTCAGTGTATAGATTCTTTTTCAGTGATTTGGACTTAGCCGATTCATTCAGGAGCTCAACCAGGTGATTCTCAATTTTCCCACAGAGGTCAGTTTGGCCCATATCTTTATCCTGGAAAATTCTACGACTCCTCTTTTTCCAAATTTCCCAAATCAACAATGAGGGAAAGATGAAAAATAAGTCCCCAAATAACACCTTGCATTTTGATTTAGGCCATAGTAGAAACCAATCATCCAAACCTTTCGAAAAAGGGCATGCAAGATTTAATTTGCCCATAAAATGCCACCAATAGTTGCAGGAGAATTTGCAGTGAAGAAAAAGGTGATCAATGGTCTCCTCTTGATTTTGACATAATACACATCTACTAGGCCCATTAATACCCAATTTAAGGAGTCTTTCACTGGTTATAATCTTCCTCTAAAAAGCCATCCAAGCAAAGGAACTTGCATTTGGAAGTTGATGTCTATTCCAGAACAGATTAATCTGCCAATCCTTCTTATCTACAACAACTTCTTTCAAATTATAGCCAAAACATACCTTATACTTACCATTAGACGAGCCACACCATCTAATGATGTACTCATCTAGGGATGGATGAATGATTCGATTCCTTAGAATACTGACAAAAATGTCTTTCTGATTTTGGACTAAGTCCAAGGGGTCCAGAGAATTCCACACCCATCTGTCAATACCATTCTCCTTAACTGAATGACCATAATCACAAACTTTGTGTCCTCAAAGCCGACATGGTTTTTTTTTTTTTATAGATTGAAGAGTAGGGTTCTGACACAAGGCTTCTTTGCCACTCCAAGAATCCAACCAGAAGGATGCATTCCTCCCATTTCTGACATCCCAAGTGACCTAATCACTTATGATTTCTTTGCATTCTAGAGTAAAATTTCAAATGGCCAAACCCCTGGGTGGGTTGATAACTGTGAGAATCCTTTTAGGCTCAAGTGAGTCCAGATATTTGTGTTTTAGGATTCTTACCCACTTCTGATTACCACCTCTACAAATTTCCCATACTAATTTTTCTCCCATAGCCAAATTCATAATAGAAATCTATCGAATTCCAGCACCCCCAACATTTTTTGGTTGACTTATTTTATTCCAGGCAGTCAGGGGAAATTTCCCTTTGTCATCCGACCCATTCCAAAGGAAATTCCTCATTATAGTAATTAACTCATCTTCTATGGTTGCCGATAGTTTCAAGCAAGCCATGGAAAAAACCGGTATGGCAGAGACGAACGATTTTATCATAGTAAGCTTACCGACAGATGATAATCACTTCCCTTTCCAATTTTCAAGCCTAGATTTACATTTCTCAATAAGATGCATCAAATAGCAAATCTTATTACTGCCAATGAAAAGAGGAGTCCCAAGGAATTTACGTGGAAAGTTTGCAACTCTTAAATTGAGGATTCTTGATAGAACACCTTGCATATTTGGCAAAGTGTTGATAAAGAAAACTTCTGACTTGTTCCAATTGATTTTTTGCCCTGAAGCCTTGCAATAGTCATTCACACAAGTATTTACAGTCCTTGCCTCTCTTCTACTAGTGACTCCAAATAGAATAGTATCATCAGCAAATTGCAAGTGGGTTGAATGTTCAACTCCTGTACCCACATTGACACCCAACCAATGACCATTATGGTGAAGAGATTTAATCAATCAACCTAAGGCTTTAGCCATAATTATAAACAAAAATGGTGACACAAGATCCCCTTGGAGAATACCTCTCATTGAAGGGAAGAAACCATGAGATGAACCATTAACCAAAACTGAGAATTTGGGTGTTGATAGACAATTCTTGACCCATGTGATCCATTCATTGCAGAAGCCAAATTTCCTCAATACTTCTACAAGAAATTCCCTCTCCACCATATCATATGCTTTCATAATATCCAACTTTAAAATCATATAAGAATCTTTAGTTTTCCTTGTAGTGTGGAGTGTTTCATGAGTAGTGATGATGCCTTCAACAATAGAGCATCCAGGGGCAAAGCCACTCTGCTCATCTGAAATAATATTTTTTAGAAGAGGTTTCATTCCATTGGCAATGATCTTTGTTACTATTTTGTAGACTGAATTGCATAATGAAATTGGTCTAAAATCACCCATTTGCTGAGGGTTTTTCTTTTTCAGGACTAAAGCTAGAAAGGTGTGATTTATAGCTCCCAGCATAGTCATTCTTTTTCTGGATTCTTCTACCACTAGGTGTAGGTCCTGGGCAATAATGTCCTAGAAATGCCAAAAGAAGGCCGAAGGAAAACTATCAGGGCTTGGAGTCTTATCAGGATTCAGCTGGAAGGTAACTTTCCTAACTTCATCTAAGTCAATGGGTTTGAAGAGCTCTTTATTGTGTCTATCAGTGATTAAAGAAGGGATTGAGTCTCAAATTTTGTTTCTTACTTCCTGACCACTCTGGCATTTACCATTCATCAGAGATTCAAAATGTCTTACTGCTTCTTGAGCAATATCCTCATAATCCCTGGCAATACTACCATCCGACCTCACAATCTTTGATATTTTGTTCCTATTTCGGTTTGCAATAGCAGATCTGTGGAAGAACTTGGTATTTCTATCCCCATCCTTGAGCCAAAGTTCCCTATATTTCTGCCTCCAGTGAATTTCTTCACGCCGAAGAATTTCATTTAGTTTAGCCTTAAGAGAGCTCTCCCTTTTACAAAGTTCTTCATTCATGCCTATCTTTATGACATAATTGGTAATTTCCTCCAGCTTTGTTGTGACCCTGAGTTTCTCCTTATGGATGTTTTGGAATTGACTCAAGTTCCACTCTTTGATTTTGATCTTAATATACTTGAGCTTCTTGTTTAGCCTGAACAACCTCAAGTTATTTCCTAGTACCGGCTCATTCCACCATGCTTGTATCAAGTCATGTAGTTCTAACACTCTGAGCCACATCATCTCAAACTGGAAAGGGTTGCCACCCTTGGATTGTCCTATAGACACATTTAGGTAAATAGGGAAATGGTCTGATCCTACAAGGGGTAGAATAGTTGATTCAAGGATAAGATTTTATTCAAGCCAATCACTAGCCACCAAAAACTAGTCTAGACATTCTACAATGTTAGTGAAACTAGTTCTCCTATTTGTCCATGTGAATGATCCATTCTTCGGGGCAACATCCAATAGTTGATTCTTTTCTACATATTCCTAGAAGTCTTTCTGAACCGTGCCAATCCTTTGAATACCACCCTTCTTTTCATTACCTGCCAGTATAGCATTGAAGTCGCTTGCAAAAACACAACTGCCCTTAGAAATATTTTGGAATCTGTTTGATAGAAGTGCCCAAAGATCTCGTTTGTCATTAGTAGTAGAGGGTCCACAGACATTGAAGAGATTGAAACTCTCATTTTTGCATAAACTAGTGACCAGACAATGTTGCCAATAATTATCTTCTCCAAGGAGTGTGATTTTAACATTCATAGGATTCCAGATTATTCCCATACCACCAGAGGCCCCCTCAGATTGTCAGGGGCATTAAGGCCCCTGACATTCTAGGATAGTAGCCTCATTGATCCTGGGGAAGGGGAGTCCCCTTCCCTAAATAAAGTTTGGACTGCCCACTAGCCGCACCTGCGATTTTCAGCATTGTTTTCCTTGATTTGTGCCCCCTTTTGCCCTTTGGTTTAAAGTTTGGAGCATTAATATATGAAGCAGTCTTCCCAAAACCTTTCACAGTATTATCCATTATTAGGTTGGCAATTGGTTCAAAATCTTCTTCCCATTCCGACGTAGAGGAAGCAATTTCTCCTTCTTCCAAGTCAGTGGTCATGCCTTTCTTGCCCAAAACACCGGAGGTGTTTGGATCAACTGGCAGAGGGGGAATATTCTCATCCTTTGTCACCCTAAATTTACCAATCTTAGTGGATTCTAAGGAAAGAGAGGCTGCGAGCTCTGTTGCAATATCATTTTGAAAGGATTTAGCATCTTCCAATAGATTTAGTAGAGCTCGAGCACTATCACTATTGTTAGTATGGATTTGTTGTTGGCCAGATAGAACGAGGGGAGAATTATCAACATGATTATTAATTTCCACCTCCTTCATACTGGCTGCTGAGGATTGTTCTACATCATTTGTTCCCAGTATTTCTATATTTTCCTTATATGACTTCACATCAGTCAACTTAGTTTGCACACAAGCATAACTTCTTAAGATAGAGGCCGAAACTTCACATTCAAGGCCAATATGATCCCTTGAGAAGCAATGGGGGCAAAGATGCAACTGATCTTCTCTGTCAATCCTTTGAATCCATACCTTGTCGGCACCAATAATTTTGACTTCTTCTGGGATTTTGGAAATTTGGCTGGTATTAATGCATATCTTGATAAAACTACCCCAAACCCTATCCTCTAAAACGTCATTGACAGATACAAAAGTGCCAAGTTCTTTGCAAATGTCTTTAATAATCTCAATGTGCCAATAGTTCGATGGGAATTTGTATAGCCTTAACCAGACTATGCTTTCTGGTAAGGTATGAAACCGAGGATTAAAATTAGGTATCCAATCAATAATATGCACTCCAATCCCATCCAGAGTATAAGGACCTTTATTTTTAGCATTCCATATGTCCTCTTTTTTCATAAACTCAATCATATAGTAATCATTCGGAAGAACATTAAAGTTAATGTCCTCCCCCCATTGCGATCTACACCATTTCTCAAAATTTCCCCTTAACCATTTACCTCCACCCCATTAAGTAAAAAAACAGTAATCTTGAAGATTTGACCTAGCCAAATTGATCTTGTTATCATCCAAAATAAAAGTGGGTCTTGAGATTTTCCTTACTGGTATGTGAATGTTTAGATAAGCTGATGGTTGGTATCTTCGCCAGGGTTCATTTTTCCCCACTTGATTCAAGTTAGATCGTTGGTTTCTAACCAGAGCAATGGACCGCCAAACCTCTGCATGATCGGCTCATGAAGTTCTGTCTTGCCTAAACCACCCATTCCGAAACTTTTTAGGGCCATTACCCGGTGGTGGGTTGAAACCTTGCCTATGGAAATTATGGATGTTAAATCTTTCTGTCTCCAATACAAAGGGATTAAGATTTAATAATGAATTCCAATTGCGTGCCAACTCAGTAGCAAGAAGCTTCACATTGCAAAACCAACCATCATTGCTCCATGAAAAGCCATTCTTCTTCCATGCTTACAAGTTTATTGGCCTAAGGTTACTATTTGTGTAGGGATGACTAATATCTATTTTCTTCTGAGGTCTTATATCCTTATATCTTCTCTACACGGGATTAGGTACATCCACCTTCCATGGCCGACCTGGGATCTAATCTTTCCTTGCTGGTGACTCGAGAGCTGGTCACTTGCCAGTAGTCTGGCTCCTCATAGCTTCAATGGGAACGGCTTCATCAGCTTCGTCACTTCATGATCTAATCTTCCCCTGACCTCCCCTGCCTTGGATCGGAGCCACAACCACCTGCTCGTCGGTTAGGAGCCTGCTGTTGCCACTGTCTCTGCCGAATTCGCCACCTTCGCTCGCCATTTTTCAACACCCCTTTTCTTAGGCTTCTTAGTTTCCTAGTAGAAGAAATAATTCTCACCAAGGGTGGCCTCAACATTTACCTCTCTTCTTATCCTATAACCCTTGATCATTGTCATGTTGTTGGTTGAGTTTTGATAAATTTCTAGGTTGGCTCTTGCCTTTTCTCTTGTTCATAATACTCAAACTAAAGGTGACATTAAGATACTTGTTGAGGAAACATGTGATGAAGGGTGGGATCCTTCAATGTCAACCTAAACCCCATTGATGTATGGGGAAAATCAAAAGGTTGTGATACCTCTCCTTGATTAACCTGCATAACTTTTGCTCCTTAACAACCTTTTGTATTTTTAGTTTACTCTTTATTGAGATATAAATTATTTTGCCCACTTTTTTTTAATAATGTGTAATATTAATATAGTTAAATAATATAGTGACATTCATCTGAAAAAAGAAAAACAATAAAGGAAGATCACACACACTGTTGCTATTTAACTTCCAACTCCGTATACAAACAATCCAATAAGATGGCCAGTCACATTTAGAGGCTAAACAAGTGATGACTATGACACTGAGGGAAAAGAACATAGATGTGGAAATTAGTAGCATGTGATCCACCATTGGCCTCCAACATTAGGCATTATCGTGACTAAATTTATGGTTAAATTGGCAATACTAAATTTATGGTTAAATTGGCAATAGCTTTAAAATTTATTGTTGTTACTAGATATCAGATCATCTTATCTTCTTACTTCTTTGGACAAGTTTATGGTGGCATATTCATCATAAATCTTTAGCATCCTTGTGATTAGGCATATTGAAATAGTTTCGTGGGTGGCCCCTTGTGATTGGGCATCCTCTTAGGGTCACATGATTGAATACCTTTAGTGAAAAGTCAATTCACCCAATTGATCTAATCCACTAGTAGCATCAACTAGGGTGTCATAATAATAGGTTACCATTTAAGCTCTAAGATTTATACATGCAGAACTAAAATAAAAAAAATGTCATCATTCTTTCTATAAATAAGTATTTATGCCATTATTTTTTCTTATGATTAAATCTTATTTACTCATGGTTTCAGGGAAATTGTGTTTTAATGATTTTTCTTTCTTTAGTTACGTAAAACTAGAAAAATAGAGTTTCTACTTATTATTTTGTTGATAGATGCTTGATTTAGGTTTCTTGAATTCTATTTTTTTTTTTAATATAGTGTACAATGCTAGAAAGTGGCCATATATGGATATCGTATGTGTGTACCTCTTATAAAGTTTGTAAGGTTTCTTTGGCTTCCTAGAGAGAATATTGTTTTGCGGAAAAATCACTTAAATCTTTGACATAAGGTGGGATAGAAAGGAGCATGCCTACTAAAGTTAGAGAAATACATCCTTATAAAAGACATTGAAACTATTAGTTTTTTTTATTAAGATAAAGGAGGAAGGGCCTCTAAGCCATTACAGATGTCAACAAATAGAAAACAAAACATACCAAGACTAACTTAGCAACTAGTCACCAAAGAATATATAGAAGTTTCACAAATAGTGATAAATATTTAGGCTAATCTAAGAGCCTATATAAATGATATCACTTTTGAGGATGATCCATGATTTTTAGACTTTAAGTTACTAGAGTTTTACATTTTATGCATGGTAATAATTTGCTTGGGATCTTTGGATCTTTAAGATGGGTGTAGGATGGGTTGATTTAATCTTAGTTATAAGATTTTTAAATCAATAAATTTATGATGATAACTTTAAGATTTAATTTTTTATATTATTTAATGTAAATTGTTGTGTTTTTTTTTTTAGAAAAAAATTATAAATTTAAAGTCAATAGTTCACTATGATGTATAATTAAGATTTTTTAAAGTAGAATATATTTTAATTTAATATATTTGAAGTTAAAATGATTATTCTATTATGTATGTTAACATATCAAATATTTAATCTATTAAATAAGATGTACACTTAGAGATGATAGAGTTCTAATATGTATTGTTTAAATATGATTAAAATTTTAAGGATTTTTTAACCTTTAATTTTTGTTCTTTTGATTTTACTTTTTATTAGTTAAATAAAATTTGGTCCATAATGCATGATAATGAGAATAAATTAATAAACTAGTTTAATAAGATGAACAAACTAAATTTCACCATAAAATCAATGTGATATTGATGATAGATAAAGAATGATTCAAAGAGAGGTGAGAGATAATTTGAATATAATAATGACATATGTTTCATGGATATTCTTGTATTTCTTTTTCTTTTACTTTTACTTTTACTTTTACTTTAAGAACTGACCTTCTTACATTCTAATTCTTTTTCCTTTTCTTTAAAGACTGCTATGCTTTTCTTGACTAATATTCTTATTTTTCTTTTACTTTTACTTTTACTTTTTGACCCATCTAAATTTCTTGGAATTGATATTCTTACTTTAATTTACATCATGGTTAGGGTTAAGGCTAGGGTTAGGTTAATGGTTAGGGTTAAGGCTAGGGTTAGGGTTAAGATTGTGGTTATGCTTAGGATTTAGGGTTTATATCATAGGGTTAGGGTTAGGATTAGGATTATGTTTATGGTTTATATCATTGTTAGGGTTAAGTTAATGGGTATAGTTCAGATTTACAACATGGTTAGGGTTTGGCTAATGATTATGGTTTGCATCACTTTTAAGGTTAAGTTAATGGTCTAGCTGAATAAATTCAACTAGACTATTATTTAAATTCAACTCTTCAAATAAAAAGTTGAATTTAAATAATGGTCTAATTGAATTTATTCAGGGCTACAATTCTTACTTTTGTAAGTGTGCACTAAATATATATGTAGCATCATCGATATTCAATGAACGACTACCAGCAAATTTAGTTTATTTTTCTTTAAAGTGAGGAGTTACCGAATCCCAATTGAAATCACTGTCATTTCACTACGTGAAGGTTATCTTCTGGAGAATCGTCTTCAACGATTTGATTTTTTTCTTTACTAAGGTTGACATGACATTAGGAGAGGAAGAATATCTTATTCCAGTTTCTTTAGAACAAATCGCAACCACTCATTCACGTTTTCTTTTACTAACTCTCCACAATTTTTTATTAAATATGGATTTGAATAGCAACAATTGCTAGCCCATCTGCATTTCATGGGATTGATTTTCTTACCCTATTTTTTTAAAGATTAATATTGGTATATTCATTTTATTTTTAATTGAAATATTGTTTTTCTTACATACATAAACTTTTTTTTCACTTTTATTTTTAGACTGACATTCTAATTCTTTTTTTTTTAACTGATATTCTTAAAAATATATGGAATATAGGAAAATTTAGATTTCATATATTGATATGCTTATGTTCATTTTCTTTTACTTTTATCAATTGATATTCACTCTTTCCTTTTTATTATTGATATTCTTGTATTTCTTTTACTTTTACTTTTACTTTTACTTTAAAAACTGATCTTCTTACATTCTCATTCTTTTTCCTTTTCTTTAAAGACTGCTATGCTTTTCTTGACTAATATTCTTATTTTTCTTTTACTTTTACTTTTTGACCCATCTGAGTTTCTTGGAATTGATATTCTTACTCTTTCCTTTTTATTATTGATATTCTTGTATTTCTTTTACTTTTACTTTTACTTTTACTTTAAGGACTGATCTTCTTACATTCTCATTCTTTTTCTTTAAAGACTGCTATTCTTTTCTTGACTAATATTCTTATTTTTCTTTTACTTTCACTTTTTGACCCATCTGAATTTCTTGGAATTGATATTCTTACTTTAATTTTTCTTTTTCATATATTGATATTCTTACATTCATTTTCTTTCTCTTCTATCATCCATATTCTTCCATTTCTATTTCTATTTCTTCTACTTTTACATTATCCCTAAGACTTATCTTCTTACATTCTCATTCTTTTCTTTTTTTTTAAACTTTAAAAACTGCTATTCATACATTTTTTTTCTTCTTCCTATCTGATATTCCTAAACATACATCAGAATATAAGAAAAAAATATCTAATTTATAAAATTATATAAGCACTTTTCCCACACCAATAACGTTTTCCAACAAATATATTTACCTTTAAATTTCTAAATAATGTTTTCCAAGAAATGTGTCTTTACCTTTAAATTTCGAGATTTGTAAAGATGACCCCTAAAAAATATCTTGCGGGAGGCAAATTTTGTGACGGACCCTCAGATGTCATGATTGGGGTGGACCCTCGGATATTAAGACCGACAGACAGCCATAATTGTAGTTTTGAGAAAAGTAAATTGAAACAAATTTAAATAGGAGAGTTTAATTTAGTTGAAACAACGTAGAAACACAATGAGTTGTCTTTCATCTGTAATGCTGGCTGCAGACTGGAGGACAACAGAGTCGGAGTAGTGCGATTCAAGTTTTGAATCCCCCTTGCTGGAATTCCATTTCTACTGGTCGGTTATTTTCCTTGGTTCATCTATTTCCATCATATTCTAGATTCAATTTCAATGTATGATAGACAAACCAAGTAAAATTTGTTAAAATGTTTTGTTTTAGAGAACAATGAGCACTGGGCTGATTCGAAACCTATAGTTGATTTGTGTTTCATTTCTTATTAAAAAATGTTAATTGTATTCAATTTGCTATGATAGAACAGTATGCTGATTTTTTCTCTAACTCTTAATTTAGTAGCCTAACCCTCAAATTAATGCCCTTATGAAATACAAATATTTTTGGGTATTTAGTTGTTAGATGTCATATTGGATTTTTAAATTTTTTTACATGCAATTTAAGATCTTATAGTACCATGATCACAAGAGGATTTATTATGTAAGGGTCAAGAAGTGGTATTTTCTGTTGTCCTCTTGACTATTTTCTATTGTATTCTATGAATAGTTGTCTTTGGGATTCAACGATCAGTCTCATAGTGCAAAGTTGTCTTTGGGATTCAACGTTTATATCAATCAAAGTCAAACTCGTACCTAAACAAGTCTATGCATGCATTTTTTATAATTGGTAAATTTGAAATTTCCGCCAGGATTGTCTTTTACATTGGTTTGCAAGGTAATATTTTAGCTTTCTTCAACATTAGACACATCTTTTGGAAATTGAAACCCAGTTCGATGATGAGATCCCTATTGATTTAGGGTTTGCTTTCACTCATCTGACCAAAGGTTGACATATTACTGAGGAAGTTTTAGCCATCCTGTCTTTTACTGTAACTTACACTTCCAGTTTCAATATGTAAATATTTAATAATGGAATTTTCAAAGAAACACAGGCTTAATTGGTACTTTTTAATAAGTACAAAGATTAGAAAGTTTAAAATTAGGTGTAATTAGGTTTATGTTATAAAATTTAGGTCTGTGTTCTTTAAGATTTTTGAAATCTTATTATCTTGTTATTTTTGGAGATTGATATTAAGAAAACTAATTAAAATTAAATAATTTAGAGGGAACAACCAGAGATAATAAGCATTTTTATAGTATTTTAAATCTATTTGTAATAATTGAAATTATATTTTATTAATTTGAATTTATTTTTGAATAATTTTCATAATTCATTTTTTTTTGTCATATTCTTTATCTTCGTAGACTAAACAAGATTCTTTTCCCTCATATTTTCTCTCTCTAAATAATGTTTTCACCTATGAAAGGTTTTAGAAATTTCTGAAACCTATTCATTGTAAAGAATTTGAATGAGATCATCTCAAAATTGTTTTTGATTAGGATAAAACAAGTTTTGAAGGGAACCCAAAATCCATACAACCAGAAAGATGCCAACAAGAAATGAACTAGACTACCCGATAACGAACAACAGGTTTTAAAAGGACCTGAAACCTTCTACACTTAGGGGCATCTTGAGCCCAAATCCAAAGACTCTACAAACTAAAATTAAAAAAACTAGAACATCCACATGTAGCCAAACACCAGCCAAACCTTACACATAAGACATTACAACACAGGTTGGAACAAACAGATGGTCTAAATCAATAGATACTAGACCACAAATACAAGGAACAATGATTTTAAGAAGCATCCTCAGCCAACAAGAAGGGTTTTCCTAGGTTACTATAACTTGTAACAGAAGTTGCTGGCCACAAAAGACCACATAGCCAATACACTATAATGTCCAAAATATGAAAATAACAATTTCTAAAATATGAAAAATAAACAATTTTTAGAGATAGATCTTGCAACCTTAGAAAATTTCAACTTCAACACAAACTTGTAAAATGAGGATTAACCAACTAAAATAAACCATCTCCAAATATTCAAACTAATCAAAGATTTTACTAGTATTTGCACCTATTCATGATAAAATACTTATTCATTTTTCATGCACTCAAGTTGTAATATTAGGACTAGTGGTCTCAAACAAGGTTTTATTTCAATTTTATGGTGTAGAGATCAATTTTAGGAAGTTTATTAGTATTTGTAGTTTTGCAAAAAGGACTACAACCATTTTATTAGTTACCAACAATAAATTATAAGTAGAATAATAAATCTACATGTTTGTCTATCAATATTAGAATAATTTAACTCGAAACTTATCACATTAACTTTTTAAAAATTATTTAAAAAAAAATTGATTATGAAGACACATGACTAATGAGGAATAAGACACATGACTAATGAGGAATTAGTATGTACCTGTTAAGAAAGCTAGTTTTAGATAGGTTGGTTGAGCTAGAAAGGGCATCCATTGCCTTGACTCTTATTTTATAAAGAGAACAGAAAAGAAGTGTATCAATATTTGTGAATAAAGAAATAAGTTCAAAAGGATCCAAACGCATACCAATCTAAAAATGTTAAAATGTTTACAATAACAAAAACAAAATCAAATAAAAAATAAAAAATACAATTAAACCTAAAAATCATAATAAAAAATATCAAAATAGTCAACCAAAATTTAAAACAATTAAAAATTGAACAAAATTATACATACATACATACAGTAGATGTAGCAGTGCTCTAGTCCGACTTGCACACCCAACAGCATGGTAGTGAGCTAGGGGCAGATGCTGATAGCACTAAGGCAACGCATGAGCTAGATTGGAGCCGAGCTGGCTTTGTGCGATAGCTAGCCAGAGAGGTCAACTACCCCAGTAGCATGAAGGAAGCAACTTACATTGCCCAAGAGGGTCGTGGGGGCCCTAAACCTGCACACTCACGAATCGGGTTTTCAAATTTGCTTATGATCATATGCTTACATCAACCAATAGAAAATCAAATAAATAAAATATTTAAATTATATAAAATGTAGTCTTAATTTTAAACTGTAGAAATGTGGCACGCAAATTTTAATTATTGCATCTGACTAGTTAGATAAAAGAGATTGCATTCTTAATGAATGCATTAGTAACTTGCCTATCCACATGAACTAATAAATTTTATTTATATTCTCACATGTAATGAGATTTTTATAAAAAAATTTAAACTGCGAGAATGACCTCATTCTTGCCATTGCCAAATGAGTCAGCTATGATTATTTAACAAAATAATTGTTTTAAATATATAATTTTTTTCTATAAGTATAGTTCAATGTTTTCAATACAATCAAGGACATCCTTGGCCATCCTTAGGATGTTCAAATACCCTTTATGTAACAAGAATGTGATGAGATCTTTTGGAGACATTTTATTATGGAAAAAGGGAACCAAGGAATATCGTTTTGTTAGGGAAACATGAACTATGGTTGGAATGTTATTTGGAAGCTTCAAATATAATAAATTTAAAAAAATAATCTAGTTGATTTCAAATATTAATTATATTTAATGTTATTGGTTTAATTTAAATTTGAAAGGATTGAGTATTTGAAAGTTGAAGTAGGGAAAATCAAAATTTATTTATGATATTTCAAAGATTATTTAATATCATCTAAATATGTAGTTTAAATTTAATTGATTTAAGTACTTTTATACATAAAATTGTTTCAATTACAAGGGAAAACTAGTTTTACAAAATAATAAACCCAAAATTGTTTTTTATACATAAAACGGTTTTTTATTTAATCTTTCAAAAAAATTATTTGACCATTTTCAAATTTTAAGTATATTTAATTTTATTGATTTAATCTAAATTTGAAAGAATTGTTTACTTGAAAGTAAGAAAAAAAAAAAAAAAATTATGATATTTTAAAGATTATTTAAGATTATTTAAATATATACTTTGAATTTAATTAAAATAATTTAATATTACAATTATATTATTTTTTATTTACTCGGGTTGACAAAATGAAATTTGTGTAGTCTTATGATTATTTTTATTTTTATTTCTATTGATTTAGTTTTAATTTGAAAATAAATTAAAATAAGAAAAAAAATCCAAGTATGATATTTAAGATTATTCAATAATATATTTTAAATTTAATGTAATTTAAAATAAAATTGATTTATTTGTATATTTTTTTAATTTATCGTAACAATTTATGATTATAATTATATATATTTTTTATTATGCATGTCTTAGAAATATGATACATATATTAATGCCTTGTTAAAATTGTATTTATACTTTTTAACTAATAATTCTTTTTAATATATTTAAAGCCCAAGTTTAACGATTATTTGTGGACTCATCAATTTAGTCGAGACTTTGTTTTTAACTCTTCTTTTCCAAGGGAGAAGAGAAGTATACGGATTTTATATGAAGCGGAACAGGATTTGCTTCTTTTAATTTATTGGATTGCTTCATGATTGTGCAGGAGAGACTATGTCCACACCTACCAAGCTCAGGTTCAAGAGAATACACTTTTATTCTTTAATGCCAAACGGATACCGTTTGGCAACGGTTAAAGAAGTGGGAAATAATTTGGAGGCCATTAAACGCCAAGTTGGGAAGAGCTACAACACCCGTCTTTTGGACGGGCGTATCTCGTCTGACTATCAAGTCAACACTACTATTATTCTGTGTTTTTGGTGTCTGGTGGTGAAGGAAAAAGTGTGGGATGAGGAGACACGTGGTTGGAAGAAAAAATGTTCAGGTGCGAATTCTTTGTTTTAATGTAGCTGTTATTTTCATTGACTTCGTATTGTTTGTTTTACAGTTACATTGCTTTATATAATTATCATCTTTACTGTGATATTACAGCTTGCTATCCATCGAGTGGTAATTTGTTGAGAGCGCAACTTTATAATGAAATTGTTCTCTCCGAACAAGAGAGAAAAAATGCGCTGTCTCTTGCTGCCATCAATGCAGATGCAGAAGTTATATGTTGGCTGTTCAAAACTACAAATTCTGAAACAGAGTTCCGAGGCTTCCAAAATTTGTTTAGCTTGAAAGAAATGAAAGAATGGAGTTATGTGAAAAGTTATGGTGTGGTGAAATGCTTGTGCGCTTCTAAGTTTCCATTACAGTTGCCGTTGGAAGAGGACGACCAAGGCAAAACAGTGCTGGATTATTTGATTAGTTTCATGGAACTTTGGCGTGTTCCATTTTGGACCATTCGATGGACTGAATTGTTAATAGAGTTTTACTCCACTAATATTGTTCATCACTGCAAGATTAGAGATGGTGTGTCCTTTCTGGATAAAGCTACGAGCAAAGCTATAGTTGCGAGTAAAGCTATAGTTGCGAGTATGAGCGAAGATATGAACTATAAAAACACATGGTTTGTCGCATTTACAAAGCTCTTGTCAGTATCTTCAAATTCGGTAGAAAATCAGGTTTCCAAGATGAAGCATTGCTTTGGAGACGTTTTGATTGAGGCAGTTGAAAGAGGTTACGCTCAACTTGTAGATGCTTTGTTAGAATTCAAAGACTCCAATATTGACCAACTCCCCACAGATGTTTTTTTGAAGATTGCACGAGAGGCCATCGGCAAAGGCTACTCAAACTGCCTGGAGAATATGTTAAATTTATTGAAGCTAAAAGTTGGAAACGAGCTCCAACAAGACAAATATGGAAAAACGCTCTTTCATTATGCAGCTAAATCAGAAAACGAAGAAGTTTCTGGATTGCTTAGTCGAGCATATCTGGAAGAGTACAGAGTGAAAAAAGGGGATAAATGGGGAAGAACCTTTCTTCACTGGGCAGCACTCACTGGACAAGCTCACTTGTGCACAGTTTGTATTGGTGAATTGAATTTAAAAGTAGATGCCAAGGATAATTTGGGCCAGAATGCTTTACATTTAGCAGCAAAAGGAATTAGGGGGCACTCAGTTGTGGATATTTTATTGAAATCATCCTCAGCGAACTTGGTATATGCAACGGATGGTGAGGGAAGAACACCATTGCACTTTGCATCTGCAAAAGGAAACATTAAAATGGTTGAGAAACTACTGGAGAACACTCGAGAAGAAAAAATGTTTCAGCAACCTGACGGCTTCGGGAAGACTGCACTACAAATGGCAGCACAAGGAGGGCATACACGAATTGTGCAGCGGCTTTTGGAACAAGTCAGTGATCCCTTCTTACACCGCGATGCCCATGGAAGCACAGCATTGCACTATGCTACTGGAGTACAGGATGCAGAGGTTGCACTAGCCATATCGCAGAGCCTCCTAAATAAATATAAGAAGGAAGATGATAATAGATCTCTTATGTTGTGGGCCTCAGCAGCAGGGATTGGCACGGCAGAGGAGAGAGAAGAGGTAAATCCTTTAGTTAAGGATTTCCTTTTACAGGAAAAGGCAGGAGATAGGAATCATTTGTTAGAGGCGGCTGCATTGACTGAGAATGTGGATATGGCATGGGAGCTTCTACATAGAGGTGCCGACATTGCAGACATTAAACCTTCCAATAAACCCTGGGATGGAGAACGAGATGAGAAATGTATTAGAGGTGCGGATATCGCAGATACATACTATTCCAAATGGAAAGAACGGACCAAGCACCTTGTTTATCTTACTATGTTTATAATTTATAATTTGATTTTGCGCTTGCTTAATGTTTTTCTAATAATAATTTTTTGTTACAGTAATAAAAGAAATTGAAATAGCAAACGAACAAGGACAAGATAAACCAAGCTCGGTGGATAATCTCGGTAGTATATCATGTTAAATTTTTAGTTTTTATTGATTTATTTAAATT
Organism: Cryptomeria japonica; assembly: GCF_030272615.1. Lineage (NCBI taxonomy): Eukaryota > Viridiplantae > Streptophyta > Pinopsida > Cupressales > Cupressaceae > Cryptomeria > Cryptomeria japonica. The sequence goes on along the minus strand of NC_081405.1, from coordinate 200,112,255 downwards.
GGAAGAAGATAGTCTTGATACTATATGAAAAAACATTTGGATAAACTATTGCAGGAAGAAATGTTTTCGCCGAAGGTCTAGCTGCTCTGTTTTTGAATAAATATGTAGAATCTCCAATCACGGTGGGCATTTGCGGTGAATGGGGCATGGGAAAATCCAGTGTCATGGTTCAGGTGCGTTTTACTTCTAGTGTTAAATAAATTTCAGTTTTGAATTACTCTGAATACCTAATATCCTTTCAACCCGTGCATGTACTTGTAGACGGAAAATATTATGCTGATGGCAGCTTCTCAGTTGTCATTTCCAAACCTCCTCCCTTTTGAAAATTTCTGTGGAGCAAAGAAGACGCCATTAAGTACAAAAGGTCGAAAGATATATATAAAGATGAAAAATGCTGCGTACAAGTTATTTCCAAACAACTCTATTTGCAAATTTCTACCATTCACCAGGACGAGGGTAATATTTTAAATATATTTCTCTGGTATTTTTTTTTCTGTTTTCTTCAAATAATTATAATATCATAATTCGAATATTTTAAACAGAATCAACTGGTGAAACTGTTAGAAGAGTATCATCCTGAATACCATGCCATCTATAAGTACCTTGCATGCATGGATGTGCATAATCAAAATGTGAGTGGAATCACAACCATTACACACAGTAAATAAAGGATTTTAATTATGGAAGGAGCTATTAGTTCATTATCTTTTTTCTACTGATATCTCCTCTTCCCTTTTCTACTCATTTTCAGTTAAGCTCGGTCGGCGAGAGGAGTAATCAATTACAAGCAATGAAAGAAGCACCTCGAATTCTAACAATTCAATACAATGCATGGCACTATCGAGATGAGCATCAAGCTTGGGCTGGTCTAGCAGTCACAATCACAAAAGAAATTGAATGGGTCATGACTAGAGCACAGAGATTCAGTACTTGCTGGAGATATAGTTGGGCTAAAAATAGTGTTAACATTTGCATGCAAATATTTTTACCCTGCTTTTTGGTAACATTTCTAGCAGGCTGGATAGCTTGGGCAGCTTGGACATTATTGAAGGAGGCAAAATTTAAAGATTTAAAATATGGATCCATACCTTTTACTATAATAGTAATTGTATGGGGAGTATTAAAATCAATTATTTCTGTTGTGAAACCAGTGAGCACACAGATGATGGGGTATATTAACTCACCAGATCATACAGCTCATCTTGGCTATCAACAACAAGTCATATCAGACATCAATTTTTTGAAAGGGGAACTTGGAAAAAACCCTCACTGGTTTTTTTCTTTCATTGTTGGTGAATGGTGTTGGAATTGGTTGGGCCTGTATCCGGACAATGTTGAAAACACATGTTTTCCAAAATTTAAGCCAGCCTCTGAGGACCGACTTCGAATGATAGCATTTGTTGATGATCTAGATAGATGCGATGAAAAAGTTATAATAGAGGTATGTGGAAGCATTAAATGTTTTACCATTATTATGTTCACGTTTTCAATTTATACAATTTTACGGGACTAAAGGTTTTTTTAAAATTAATACAGGTTTTATCTGCTATAAATCTAGTACTGGCTGAATGCAAGATCAATGTGATTTTGGGGATCGATAAAAAAATGATTCAAAGAGCAGTTGAGAGACATTTTGAAGATAATGATGATAGAGATTTAGCAGATAAATTTATTTGTAAAATTATTCAAATTCCTTTGAGTTTACCAGATCTTGTAGTTGAAGAATCAGATAAGTTCTTACAACGTCATTTAGGACATCCACCCCCTACAAAAACTATAATAAGAGTGGACGATGAAGACACAGATTATGGTGAAATTGATACAGATAATGGTATTACTAGAAAATATTTTTTTTAAACAAGAATATATAGATTTGAAATGCTTTAGATCATAAACTTGTTTCAAAGTAGTTTAACATTTTATTGATGTCTGTTGGCTTGTACATGTGATTATGATTACATTTTCACCTTTGTCCATATACAGATGATACAAGTCAAAGGCAAGAAAGCACATCAAGGCAAGAAAACACATCAGTTGAAATTGATTCTTCTAACAGACTACAAACAGGTAATCAAGGTAAATAAAATTATTTTTCATGTTTAACTTTATATTGACGTTCATTGGCTTGTGCATGTGATTCTGATTAATTTTTTCTTTTGTTCAAATACAGATGAAATAAAAAAATCTAATAAAAGCCTAGGGAAGGAAAGCCAAGTGGTAGAAATTAATTTTTGTAAAAGACTACAAACAAGTTGTCAAGGTGATTTTCCTAAATCCTCAAGCAAGCATTGGGTCATTTCAATTTTTAATGAAAGAATTGCTAATCAATTTTTATACTTTCAATTATTTGACAGGCATTATTCAAAAAGTGTCTCATTGGTTGGCTTGCTTATTTCAAAGTTTCTTTTTGCTTGCTTGCAACTTATCAAGTGAAATACAAAAAATGCAAGATGAGATAAACAAAAGTGAAATTCGTCCTTTGGCATTTTCAAAAGGTGCACGATTAACTAGGGAAATGTTGCTATCAAAATATAGCCCAAAAGAAGCTGAAACATTATATAAGTTTAAGGAATTTGCCACTGGTACACAAAAACTTCCTCGTGAATGGAAACGCTTCTTAGATTACCGTAAAATTGCTTGCAATATTCTTTCTATGAGAGGAAAAGTTTATAAGCTACCAAGTTGGAGGGTAGAATTGGTGGCTTGGGTATTTGTTTGTTGGCAATGGAAGCATGAGATCAACACTCTCATTAAGGTTTGTACAATAATATCCTTTTATTTCTCTTTTGATTGATGATATAGTTTAATATATTAGCGAGAAACTTAAATTTAGTGCATTTAATTTTTTGATTGTAGGGTTGGCACAAATATGCACATGTGAAAGGAAAGGATAAGAGGAAGATTGTGGAAGTTGAAGATGAAGATGAAGAAAACAGGAATTTGTTTGGACCTTCACTTAAACAAATTGTTAAAAATTATGTTATGGAATTGAATGAATCACAAAAAAAAATAGATGGTGAAGTTTATTTGGATAGATATAGAGATTCTAGAACAATAGAGACACAAGGTGGTCTTATGGAGCGAAAGGAGTGTTTAAGACAAGATCCTTTTGCAAAAGATATTTTGTCTATGCATGATTATGACACTACAATAGTTGAAGAAAGACAAAACCAATATTTCAATTGGTTAAAATTATTGAAGGCATTGCATGAAGTACAAGATGTTTCAATGAAAGGAATTCAATTGTTTAAAGAATTTCGCCTTCATTGTGAAATAGACAATCTTCCATGGCCTTTGCCAGAATCAAGTGCCACAATGTATAACAAATTGATGCTAGAAATGTAAATGCCACAATATATAATAGATTGATGCTAGAAATGCAAATATTGATCGATTTGTATTATTGATGTCAGAAATAAAATGCATATATCTTTAAAACGATTAAAACTATTTAATTTTATATTAAACATCATTAAAGTTAGAAAATTATTTGTATCATTTATAATAAATAAAAATTTAATTATTTTATTTTATTATGCATGTTTTAATTTTTTTTTTAAATCCTTAATATTTATTTATTTACGATTTTAATGGAATACACTAATATTCTATAATTGTTCTTATATAAATTTAGATTAATCTTAAATCTTATGCATATAGAATGACTTTTCAGAATGTTCCATAATATTTACACTGAAAGTTTCTCTTATGTATAAAGAGTTGACGAGATTATTTCGCACTCTCATTTCATAAGGCTGAAAATTAAATGTGGATTTCAAATATTGGTATATATTATGTTTTGCCAAAATCGTAATCATATGAGAGTTTGAAATTGATGATAACATGAAGATTTATTCTCCCTTTTAAAAAATTTTAGAATATGTATTCTTGTGTTTTCTATTTAAAAAATAAATGATTATAGGTATAAATTTAAAACTATTTATAAAATGAAGTATAATTGGAATCAAATTGTGATATGTATTACTTGAGTATCTAGATTAAACTTTTAAGAATCATTTAGTCTTAAATTTGTTTTTAATTGAAAAAATTTCTTTATTAGTCAAATAAAATTTGATTTATTCACAACTTATTGTGATTAATAAATTAATTGACTAGTTTAATAAGATGTAGCACAAGATCAATGTGATTATGGGGTAGGTAGGAATCTAAATCAATTATTTTGATATTTATAAGATATTTTGATCTAGAACTTATGATAATTAATAAATCACTTCACGAGTTCAAGAAGATGTAGCACTAGATCAATGTGATTATGGGGTAGGTAGAAATCTAAATCAACTATTTTGATATTTATAAGATATTTTGATCTACAACTTGTGATAATTAATAAATCACTTCACTAGTTCAATAAGATGTAGCACTAGATCAATGTGATAATAGGGAAGATAGAAAATTGATTCAAATATTTTCAATGCATAGCATAAGATATTTTGAATATTACAACATAAACCTAGTAGATATATTTATTTGTAAAATTATTCAAATTTCTTTGAGCTCGCTAAACTCTATAGTTGAATCACAATTTTTATTTTGTACTAGTCAGAACACACACCCTCATAAAAATTGCATTTACAATGAAAGTTGATGAAAGCAAAAAAAGTATTGTAATGTAAAAATAATAATGGTGTCATGAAAAATATTATTTTAAAAATAAATACAATATATGACTAAAATAAGTTAGAACATAAATTTTTCTTATGTTGTTGACTTGTGTGCATTCATGATTACATATGTAATTATTTAATATGGACTATCAAAAAGGTGCTTCATTGGTCTTTCAAATTGTGTGTTTGATTTGTTGCATCCAATTAAGCTAATATTAACGAATGCAAGATATAATAAATTAAAAAAAGGTTATAATTCAAAATTCCCCAAGGTAAATTGGTTAATAAAAGAAATATTGTAAAAATATATTCTAACAAATTCTAAAACCTTGTATAAGCTAATGGAATTTCTCACTCGTAGATAAAAAATCCCTCGTGAATGGAGACACTTTTTATGTTATCACTAACATACATGTGATAGTCCTTTTATAATAATAAAATTTAACGATCTAATAGGTTAGAGGGTAGATTTGGTGTGATGGGGTTGGGTGGGAATCAAAAGGTTCCCATAGACATAATATTTGTGTATTTACTTTTTTATTATGATAATACCGACCTGATTGAGATCCAATATCTCTCTTCCTGCTTCTCTAGCTACTTTTGCATCTTTAACTGTTTCATCGACTGAACAATCTACTAGATATGGTTCTTGATTAGGAATTGGAAAACCTCTATATGTTGCTAGTCTTGCTCCTACCTACGCTATCCATGCCTTTGCTGCTACTATTGGAAAATATGGAAAAGCAAAGAGGGATGCTTCTTCAATTTGAATTGGAATTAATTCCTATGACTTAAAAAGAGACCACTTGAATTATGCTTTCTTTTCTCTAGCTACCATTGGTTCTACTAATGGATTTGTAACTATTCCAAGATTAAATAGTTCTTATTAGAGATCAATTGGATCAACTCAATCACCCCATTAGAATAGTAGGGTTGAACCAACTACAAAATCTACTGCTACTTCATCAAAATCAACACAGCTAGGCCCTACTGTTCTAAGGCGAGAAGTACATGAATATTATGATATTAGGAGTGATATGTTAGCTAATGAAAGACGGTGTTTAAACTCTATCAATTGTCCCTACTACTAGTGCTATTAAATAAAGATTTTCTACTAGCACTATATATACCCCTACTTATGGATCTAGCATTTTACTTGGAGTTGTCTCTCACTCTTGAAATGGAATACCGACAAAGGCAGGTGTAGGTACTAAGCTTTGACTGATAACATGGTGAAAGAAGGACATTCTGCCTAGAGCTGGTACAAAACTAGGTGTTGGTATTGGTGCTACTTTAATCGAATCTACTTTGACTAGATAGACTTCTAGATTGACTTCTCCTAGTTTTGCTACTATTGGTGGATATGATGGGTATGGCTCTCGATCTAGATATGTTGTACTATGCCTATAATTATTAATTAATTAGCTTGTATAATGGCACCAATGCCCCACTATTCCAAGGATCCGTGAATTCAAAAAGTTGAATGTTAATTAGTCAACTTTCTAGCCCTAGTATTCTAAGGGGATAAAGTAGTTCTAGTATTGACCATAGAGCCATAGAATTTTAGGGGGAAGAGTCTCCATTCAACACTCGATAGTTGAAAATAAGCAAATATAGTAACCTCTACACAATTAATAGACCTACTAGAATCAAGTCTTAACTGCTTGATTCTAGAACTATTCTATTAATCAACCCTACTATTATAAGGATGCATTCATTAATAAACCCAATAGAATTATTGGGGGACCTTTATAATAGTAGGAGGCTAGAATAAGCCCATAGAATTTTAGGTGAGCAACTTACTAACCCTTAAAATAGTAAGGGGGGTTATAGTTCTTGATTCTAGCAGGGTTCTCAAATTTACTTACTATAGCAGGTAATTAATTCTGGGAGGGGATTCTAGTTAGACCACTCACCCACCCTTGTATTTCAAGGGCATGTTATGTATAGAATATGAGAGATTCATTACTCTTGCATTTTGAAAAACATATCATTTGAATAATTTTTTAGGGTGGAAGGGTTGGGTGGGAATATAAGATGCTTATTTTAGCTTATTAATTTACTAATTAATTAAGTTGGTGGGAAACTATAGTTCTAGGGGTTGGGTGGACCCTTACTATTCCAAGGGAACTACTATTATAAAGGGCAAGAAATATAGCTCTAGGGGGAATGTTATGTATAGAATCTATCTCCCGCCTACTACTTTGAAGTTTTCACGAAGGGCCTATAATTTTATGGGACTTCTTGAATCTATAGCTACCCTACCCCCATAGAATTATAGTGAGCTGGGGGCCTCTAGAAAGTTAATAAGTAGGGGGTCCCATAGAATTGTAGGGCGAGCAATCCATAGAATTTTAAGGAAATCAACCCACTAAATAGTTCTAGACTCAAAGGTTTATCAATAAACTAATATAGTTATTTACTAAGGCCTTACAACAACTATAATGGGGGCTGGGCGGTGGGCACATCAATGAGTTGCTTGCCCTACAATTCTATGGGGAGAGGTTTCTCCAATTAGTTGTAGGGTTGCACCCTACATACCCATGGGTGGCAAGCTAATGTTCCTCAGGAATTTCAGTTTGTTCAATTCCCACCTTGCTTCAACAATTATTCAAATCAGAACTAATTTGCCTTCATCTCACCTAAACTAGAACTACCCATGGTCCTGTGGATTCTAGTGTCAACCCATAACCTTCACTATTGTTTAGGAGAGGATTTAACCTCCCACAATAATTAATAAACCAACTAACCTTTAGCCCCCACCCAATCCTAAGGTTGTAGAAGTTCAATATGAAGTAAAAGAACATTGGTTAATAGCTTCACTTAAGTATTATATATTATTGATTCGCAAGAATCATAGTTAAATTCAATTGGTGAAGATTATTTGGATAAAAGTAGAAAATAAAATGGTAGTTCATAGTAGAGATACAAGGTCTTCTTAAGTTAAAAGAGTGTTTAAGACAAGATTTAAAAATAAATAAAAAATAATTCTATCAATAATTGAAGAAATCCAATTCTACCTTAAACTTATTATATATTGAAACATTATTATTAATAGAATTATATGTATTGTTTGAAGTAAATAAAACTTTTAAGTTTAATTATGTAATTTCTTAAACTTTAAATAAAACGTAAATTATATTTATAATAATAAATTATTTTTAATGTATTTTTAAATTTTTATGTTTTTCATCCTTATTATTTAGAAATGATTTCAAAATGTTTATATTAAAATATGTTAATCTTTTGGAAGGTTTCTTTATGACTAAATAAGCTAGAGAAATGCACAATTATATTGTAATGGTGTAATTTTGAATTAGGGTCAATTAAGATAATAAAACCAATAATAATCTAAAAATTAACCAAAACAAGGTGGATAGAGGAATGTTCACTTGATAGATCTAGCCTCAATCCAAATAAGGAAAGAGCTTAAACTCTAATAAGATTCACTTGGTTTTAGGGTTTCCTCTTTCCAAGGGTTTATGTGTGGATTGGAATTGATAATTATAAATTAAGACAAAATGAAAGATAATTAAAGTAAATTGATGAATACAAAATGCTAGAAATTTCTCATGGAGCCACAAACTGGGATCTGGGAAAAATTATATATTCAAAACCTATTCCTAGATGTTTGGCTTGATTTTTCAGGACCAAGTAGTACAAAACTACCTTGGTCCTTCAAATTTTCCTCCATCAAAAGTTGAACTTGTTTATCACTATAAACTCAACAAGAATTCCTAAATACAACTCATGCACCTATTTACAACACATAGAAAGAGAGGGAAAGATATTGTAGATAGGGGTTTACCTAAGTCAAACCCCATTTTAGGAATTAACCTTGAATAAAATAATGCAAATGCTAAAATAAATGTTAAGAAGATATACCTTAGATATGCAATTGTTGATGATGATACAATTCTCTTTGAATGTAATCACAAATTTTGGATGTAGTAGTATGAAAAAAAACAACAACCCTAGTCACACACACATGCTTGCATGAGGATTGATGTAACTTTTCTCTACAATGCTTGAAGGATGAAATGCAACCTCTAATCTCTAAAGATGATTAAGAATGAATTCTTCATAGATGTACATTTATATTAGGTATAGATCATGGATGGAGTCTTATATATAAAATAAATTGATAGAATGTCTTTATATAGGGTTCCCTAGGTAAATAATTGATTAGTGAAACCTCCAATGGTCATGTGTAGCCATGGGGACTAGAAGCCATTGCAGAGATAAAGGGCCTACCCCATTTCAAATTTGGGCTTTTTAAAGGGGAGTAGGGCATTTTGGGGCATCTTGGTCCTCCTACAAATAGGACCAACACAAAGGGACATGTTAAAGGTACCTCTAATATGGGGTCCACAAAATAGCGTTCATGACATCAGGGTTGGATAATAGGACCAAAATGGACCTAGAGAGGGGATAAAGATAGGACATGCTAAAGTAGGAGCACAAACATGAGGTGTGAATTAGACTGGTTACAATTTATGATTCTACATTTAGCCCCCACTTTAATAAGAGCATGAGCCTATGAAAATACTCACGATAAAGTATAAAGATGAGTGTGAGGAGCAATTAGGAGAGATATCACAAGGAGATAAGAAATTGAAAATTTGGAGGAACCAAACCCCTAATCTTAAGATGTCTCAACCACTAATATCATTCTTGGAATGCTATCGCAAGAACACAAGAAATTACATAAAAAGTACAAGAGGATGCATCAAATGATGAACAATGATCGGAAAGTTATGAGCTCATGGGGAAGAGAAAAAATATTGAACATGAATGTCATAGGATAACAAGTTGTGTTATGCTAGGTGATCCATGTTGGGGAGGAGAGTCAGAATAGTCTAGCTATGTTTTGCTAGTTCCACTCACCCTACAACATATGTAGTTGTCTAGTTTTCAGAGTTAAGCATCTCATATAATACTTGTTTCTCTCATTTTGAGCATGAAATAACTTGTACAAAACATGAAATAAAAATAAATTTGTGGTTTTGGGAACATCTCATATAAGACTTGTTGGTCTGGTTTTAATAATGTATACCCCGTATAAGACATATAAAAATGTTGATTTTGGTTTCAATATCGAAATATCTCATATAAGACTTTATTGGTTTGGTTTTGAGAATGTACACGTCGTATAAGATAAATATATGCTTGGTTTTAGGAGCATCTCATATAAGACTTTGTTGGTTTGGCTCCAAGAATGTATACCCCATATAAGACATATAAAAATACTATGTTTGGTTTTGGGAATGGAACATCTTGTATAATACTTTATTGGTCTAGTTTTTTTGGATTAGATATCATATAAGCATTGCATATCATCTCATTCGAGCATCCACTTTACAAACTTATTACAAATATTAGCTCCTTTCGAGCAAACTAACAACAATTGGAAGACCAAGGGTCACAACTTAGAAATCCACTTTAGGAAGACCAAGAGTCACAACTTAGAATTCTACATAAAGGTGTCCCTCATGGGAGTTGAACTTGGGTCTCCACATTGAGAACTCAATGCTTTAACCAACTAAGCTCAACCCCTTGGACTTTCTTGGTTTGGTTTCGAGAATGAACACCACATATAAGACATGCACACTATAATATAAAAATATAGGACAAAGAGGGTAATATGCAATGTTCTCCACTTAAGATGTCAACATAGTCTTATGTTGATGTCTTTAGGAAGCTAGAAACAAGGACACATACCTATTCCATTTTGCTAGATGTCTTAAAGAAGCTAGATGTCTTAAGGAAGCTAGAAACATGAATAGTGACATGTTTCTCTTCAATGCTTGCTTTCTATTAAAGAAATCATTGATAGGAGTATTGCCTCTTTCTTCTTTCACATGAGATACCCTAGGAGAGGTACAAGTGTTATCTTTTTTAATGTAATTTCTAGGATTACCGTTGGCTACAAAAGCTTTTATGTAATCTACATGTGTAATGCATTTTCTTTAAAATATCATGATAAAGCAACATGCAATATGGATAAAAGTTTTGAGATATGATTGGCTAGTAGGAAATATCTTTGAAACCCTAAAGATAAAATATGAAAAATTAATAGGAATGAAAGGAAGAAATGTAAAGTGAAAGAAGCCATTATCCAACACATTATTTTGATAAATGTACATAAAAAGAAATGAAATCATATGTGGAATGGGAAATGAATTAGATTTTGTAAATGCCATTAGGAAAGCATAAAACCAGATCTAAAAATATAAGGGAAATATTATGCAACCCATAAGTTAAATTTAGAAAAATAAATTAGGGTTTTGTATGAATTTAACCTCCAAACTTATATTTGAAATTAATTGGAAATACAATCTATTAGTGCAAATTTGAAAGCTAAAATGCATACAAATCAAATTTGAGAATATGGATCATAAATTAGTATGAAAGATGTTAGGTCCACCAAATTGTAATGGTATTATTTGGAATTAGGGTCAATTAAGATAATATAACTACTAATATTCCAAATTAACCAAAACAAGGTAGAAAGAGGAAAGAACCTAATAGATCTAGCCTCAATCCAAATAAGGAAAGGGTTGAAACTTTGATTAGATTTGTTGGAGTAAATAATTAATACATTAATTATTCACTTAATTGCATTAATTCACTAAATATTCGATGCCTTAATTAGTAATTAATTATTGGCATTTATTATTATTTAGTTAATTAATTAATTAGGGATAATTAATTAATATTTATCTCCATGCATAATGCAAACTAGGAAAAGCAAACTATGTTTAGAATTTGAGAGTTTCACGCATTTAATGAGTCTATTATACTATTTGTGCATACATGATTGATTCATGCATTCTGTTTTAACTCTCAATCTATCTTCTAAAGGGGAATATTTAGGGTTTCTATCTTTAGAGTTAGATTTCTTTATAGGGATTTCATTTCCTTCATTGTAACTCAAGTAATTTCAAGCAATTCAATTAATTTCATTGTTATCATCTTCAATTATTTTTTTGTTCAATTATCTCTTTATGTGTGATAGGTATTCTTGTAGAAGATAATTGGGCTTGTGGGATTCACATTTCATGAATTCTAACGTGGTATCAGAGCTCCAGATCAAAAGAATCTTGTTCACTTTTTGGGGGGAGATTATTTGCATACACATCAAATTGTTCTTCTTGGGTTAATTTGGAGCACACCATCAATTCTAGAAAGCTTTATAAAGGCAAGATCACCTTTTGTTTTGCCGAAATCGGATACATGGAGTCCATTTTGCAAAGGGTTTGAAGTTTGAAGGTTTTCGCTATTCCAGAGGGTACCTAGAAATTTGGACCTTTTGGGGCCCAAAAGGACCTCACGGTTGGCTTTAGAAGGCCAATTTCATGAATTTTGATATATAATTCGTCTAGTTTCGGTGACAGGAGCATCAGGTGCAATTTTTTTTATTTTTTATCTCAGTTGTATAGGCTGTACCATACAAAATGTTTTCGTAAAGAATTTTTATTTTTTTTCCTTAGCAACTAGCTGGACTGCTAGTAGCCAACAGCTAGGCTAAATTGCAGCAATCCCTAACCGTTGGCAGGGCTAATCGCCAACTGGCCTCAAGCCGCCAGTGACCCTCAAGCCGCAAATGACCCTAGCCGTTTGTTGGCACCGATTGCTGCGGCCAGCCGCCAGTAGCTTGCAAACCGCCAACCACCTCCACCTGGTCAACGGCTCCGCCACTGCTCAGCTAAGCTAGAATAGCCATCGCTCAGCTGCTGCTCCACCTTCACCACCCAACCACAAGGGGGTTGGTTATTTTTTTCTCCAAGTTTTTTTTGATAGGGGATTGGTTTTTTTGCTATATCTTGAGCATACAGAGGTGAAATCATGCAAACAATATATTTTTGAAAAGCTCTTTCCAAGCCCGATCCAGAGGTGGAGGTATTTGTTTTTTCTAATTTTTTTTATTTTACAGGATTTTTTACCAATTTAACTCAGGAGTAGTTGTTTTCACTCTCAAGGGCATATTTTGTGCATCTAGACTTCATTTTTTGCAAAGGAAATATCATCAAAAAGCTGATTTTGAGCTCTATCCAGATCTTAAGTCCTCTTTTTCATATTGTTTACCATATTTCTATCTCTTCCTTCCAAAGTCAATAGTGCATTTTTTGGTCCTATTCTGCCTTATGGTGATCCGAGCTCCATTATTCTTGTTTTTAGAGGAATTTTGTTCTAATTTTTGAGCTCTATTACTATATTTTTCTTGTCTCAGATCTATACTTTTTCTAGCATCATGGAGAAAAGCAACATTCCTCTTCTTACCACTTCTAATTTTCTCGAGTGGAAGTCTCACATTGAGATCACTCTTAAGAAGTTGGGGTTATGTTGAGTCACCATGGGTACATAAATTGAACCTATGGGTGCTGTAGAAAAGAGGAAATGGTTCAATAAATGTGATCAGGATTTTGACACTCTTTGCATGAGTATCTCTCCTGATCTCTTGTTTCATATTGAGTCTTGTAATACATGGTAGGAAGTTTGGTCACAACTTGAGCTTCTAATTGGTAAGCAGGACACACTTCAGAGTTAATAGTTAGAGAATGAGTTGATATGTCTTAATCCTTCTAATTTTGACACGATCTAGGACCTCTTCACAAAGGTAAGTACTTGAGGCTTCAGGTAAAGTAGTCTGGTATTGAGAAGAAAGATGACCAGTTGATCCTTTCTATTCTTGCAAAGCTTGGTCCGAATTATTGTCTTTGTTTCTACCTTCTATGCTACAAAGGATGATATGGGATCCAAGTACACAACGCCTTCTCTTGATGATTTTGTCATTCAAATCATGTGAGAAGAATCCAAGTTGATTCAAATGGGTACGTTGAAGCCTTCAAAAGCTTCAACACTTCTTACTACTCTTGTTATAAGCTAGGGTTGTCATTGCACCAAAAGATTGACCTATCAATGCCCGATACAACCACTAGACTTATAGAGTCCACAGAAGGTTGTTAAACCATGTTGTGAATCCTTGTGAGGGATGCTGGCCCACTACGAACAATCCCCCTCCTAGCGTCACTCACCATAGACTGTGTGATTAGAATCTGTGACCAAGCTCTAATACCATTTGTTACAAGATAGGGTTATCATTGCACCAAAAGATCAACTTGTCAATTCTCGATACAACCACTAGACTTATAGAATCCATAGGAGGCTGTTAAACCATGTCACGAATCCCCACGAGCGATGCTGGCCCACTATGAACAATGCCACCTTGAACATACATAAAGGCTTCATCTAGCAAAGGAAAAAAATAGAATCCAAAGACCATAGGGAAAGGAAAGGATCTTAGTTCATAGACCACCTCTAGTTCACCTTTTCCTAAGGGAGAATCATCAAAGAAATAAAGACATATTTTTTCTTATTGCAAAAAGGAAGGGCATAATGAGTCATATTGCTATCAAAAGAATTTTGATGGATATGAGAAACAAATTTCAGATTTGACAACTCTTCTTGTAAAGAGAAATATTCTTTCTTCTTCTGACATGTCTTCTTCTTCTCCTTCATTCTAGATAGATGGACAATCCAATGCAAAGGGTCATGCATTATGTACAATCACTTGTCCACCCTCTTCTCGATGGCTACTGGATTCAGGTGCTTCACACCATATGGCATCTTCTCAGGATATTTTCTCATCTTTTCAGACTTCTCCTACACCACACATCTTGATAAGAAACAATACTTTGATGACAATATGTGGGAAGGGTTCTATCGATATTGATGATAGTACTTTCCATGATGTACTTTGTGTACCATATTTTCCTACTAACCTTCTCGCTATTTACATATTTCTCACAGTGGGATAGGGAAGATAGTTGGGTTCACACAAGACTCGGTACACATCAAAGACAACAAGAATGGAGACATTGTTACCACAGGGACAATTGATCATTCTTCCCACTTGTAATCTTTTTCTCATTTTGGTCCACCTTCTCCATTCTCTGAAAATCACTCTCTTTTTTCAAGACAGCATGTTGAGGTGAAGTTAGGTCACTTGAACTTATGTAATTTTCTCGAGACCAGTGTTATGACTTCTACACCTCCACCTCCTGTTGAGTTTGCATATGTTCAATAGGATTCCTCTTCAACATGGCCTGGCATTGTAGCTCCATGCATTGATCCCACTACTATTGTTGTTGAGGATATATTAGAGGATGTTCATTCCCTCTCAGATGATAGATTCAACACATTTGTTATCCCACCATCATTGGAGCTTCCTTTATAGGATTATCATGCATTCTCCTTTGATCAGCATCCAAGACTTCCAGTTCTGCCTTACATACAAGTTATTTCTCTTCTTTGTCCATTGACTTTGTTTGCTCCACATTGGAGCCGCATTAGTTTGATCATCAACACATGGGTTCTCTTATTCCAAGGGGGGTTTGGAGCCTTGATCCTCTCTCATGAGGGGGTTGGTTGTACATATGTTCTTGAGAAAGTCTCTTGAGACATTGGTTTTGTACTTTATTTTTTTGTTTGTCTTTGGAGAGTAGTTTTGTTCCCACTAGGTTTTCTCCATTTCTGAGAAACTTGCATGTTTGTTCATGGATACTTCATCAAGCTTTATGCTTGGTGCCATCTTGCATTCATCTTTGCATGCTTTTTTCCTACATATTTTTTGCCTCTCTCCCCACTTATGCATTCAAGGGGGTGTTAGAGTAAATAATTCATACATTAATTATTCACGAGTTGCATTAATTCACTAAATAATCGATGCCTTAATTAGTAATTAATTATTGGTATTTATTATTATTTAGTTGATTAATTAATTAAGGATAATTAATTAATATTTATTTCCATGCATAATGGAAACTAGGAAAAGCAAACTATATTTAGATTTCGAGAGTTTCATGCATTTAATTATTTTATTATGTTACTAGTGCATACATAACTGATTCATGCATTCTGTTTTAACTCTCAGTCTATCTAGTAAACTGCACCATTTAGGGTTTCTATCTTTAGAGTTAGATTTATTTATAAGGATGTCATATCCTTCATTATAACTCAAGCGATTTCAAAGCAATCCAATCAATTTCATTGTTATTGTCTTTATTTATTTTTCTGTTCAATTCTCTTTATGCATGATAGATATTCTTGCAGAAAATAACTAGGCTTGTGGGATTCACATTTTATGAAGTCTAACAAGATTTGCCTTGTGTCAGGGTTTCCTCTTTCCAAAGGTTGATGCAAGTGGATTAGATTTGATAATTGTAAACTAGGAAAAAATGAGAGATAATTGAAGTAAATTGATGAATATGAAATTTTGTAGATGTCCCATAGAGCCATAGACTAGGATTTGGGAAAATAATAGATTTGGAACCTATTCCCAGAAGTTCGGCCTATTTTTTCAAGACTAGGTAGTACAAATCCACTTCGGTCCTTTGAATTTTCCTCTATCAAAAGATGAACCTATTCGTCATTGTCGACTCTACCAGAATTCTTGATTACAACTCCTACACATATTCCCTACACACAAAAAGAGAGGGAAAGATGTTGTGGATAGGGGTTTACCTAATTCAAACCCTGATTTAGGATTAACCTTGAATAAAATAATACAAATACTAGTATAAATGTTGAGGATATATACCTTAGATATGCAATTGTTGATGATGACACAATGATCTTTGAATGTAGTCACAAATGTTGGATGTAATGGCATGAAAAACACATGAAAATGAAAATTTATAATCACACACACATGCTTGCATGAGCATTGGTGTAACTTTGCTCCATAATACTTGAAGAATGAAATACAACCTTAAATCTCTGAAGATTCTTAATGATGAATGCTTCATAGATGCACAAATATTAGGTATAGATCATGACTGGAGTATTAGATCTAAAATGAATTGATACAATATCTTTATATAGTGTTCACTAGGCAAATTAGTGATTAGGCTTTTTGGTACAACAAACTGAGAGTGGGGGGGGGGGGGGGTGAATCAGTTTGGACCGGAAATTCAAAACTTTACTGCAACTTAAACCACAACAAAAATCTGATAATGAATAGTTAAAGCATAAACAACACCACATCAATAACACACATAACACTAAAAATTTTAACATGGAAAACCCTGTTAAGGGAAAAACCATGGTAGGAACATACCCACAATCAGATAATACCCTGTCAAGAGTAAGTGAAATATTACAATGGGGAATGCACATGCATTTAGGCACACTTCCTAGAGCTCACTACTCAAAATATAATGACCCAGAAGGCTACAACCCTCAGGGAAGGTTCACTACCTTACAAGAACATTAAGAAAACAATCCAGATTACATGAATCAAAGGAATTACATCTCCAAATGCTTGATTATAGTTACGGGGTTAAGCATACTAACAAAATTGCTCTGCAACTCTTCTTCTCACAACGTCGCACAATATCCCGACTACTGAATGATAGATACAATATTCGCACATAGCCATACATCTCTCAATGATTACAAGGCTTATTTATACACATCATCAACCTAGCAATGTAGGTCGGCTCACCACACACTACATATTACAAAATATAATTACATACACCATAATAATGCATACAAACAAAAAAAATGTCGGCTAAGACATAGTCTAGACCTAAACAATGAACACAAATAAGAAATGCATCCAAAGATCGCGCCTCGATCATCCACAACATGCTACAATACTGAAAACATTGCTTAACATGAAGAACATCACCAGATCAAGAAAATCTTCCATAACACACATAAGGATCAATGCAGACCACCAATATGAATAGCACACGATCTAGAAACATCCATAAGAAGCATGAATTGCATCATAGAAACCGCAACATCTCGCATCACAAAAATCATCATCACCTGACAACCAGAGTTCAAGAACATGCACAAAACTAACTGTCAAACTAAAAGATTCACATGGAGACCTCTGAATCATCAACCATACAAATAGAGGATACATCCCAAACATCTGCAACCAAAGATATTACAATTATGGAGCATAGCACACTAGTACATTTGGGGCTTCTTTCCGATGATGGTTCGTCAAAATTCTGACTATAATTCGTCGGACTGCCGACAAGCAATGCCGTCAAAAACTTGTAGTCGGACATTCTAACGGTGCTCAAGAATGTCAAAATTCTGATGCAATAGAAGACTATTCTGACAACAACCATGACTACACTAAGCCGTCAGTAAAACTCTATATGTCGTCAACATTCCAATGGCATCGAGGTAATGTTCTGATGGTGAACATGACCGCTCATTTGGCGAGAATGTCATCAGATATACAACATCATCATCGTATGTTTCATGGTGTACACAGACTTTCAATGACGTTGAACGATAACCAACACATCTACATCGATGAGGATGCTATATGTGTGGTGGTTCCAGCGTCAAAATAAATTTGGTGAGCATCAAAATAAATTTGGTGGGCGTCGAAATTCTAACGACACCTTCACTGCTTATCCAATGAGGATACTGTCAGACAACAACAAGATCTTTCTCTTCTTTCTCCTTTGATTTCTCTTCTAGGATGACTTTTAACTTGTCCTTAACAAGCTCATCAACTTTTGTCGTGTATTCTCGAATGAACTTTGAAAAAGATTTTTTTTTGAATATTAGCTATTTAATTTTCCAGAAGATTTAAAATGTTTGTTAATGAGAAACTTAAAATATTCAGAGAATCATCAAAGTATATCAAGAACCTGAAGCAGGTATGGAAACACAAAGTCAATCATATTATTCATCTAGGCAAGTTCCAAAGCCACATCTGGTCTGATCAAGTCATAACATAGGAACAAGCATGAAGCAAAGCATTCTTTCTTGCCTTGCAGTTCCAATTGCAAAAGTAAACCCCATTTCAATGCCCCAATCCAAAATGAAAATTCAAAATATACTTTAGCTTGTGAGAGAGAACAACCAATTATATGTTTTACCAATTGTATACCTATTCCACGAAATACACCAACAATTCCTCTACAAGTTCACGATCACTCGATTGAGAACTAGTTTCCATTGCATCCTTGTAAAGATTATCCCTTTTAGACAGTGCAACATGTTAGCACATAATTTTTCTATAATTTCCTTAATTATACTCTTAAAAATGCTATTTTTCTATAATTTCTTTAATTATGCTCTTAAAAATGCCATTTTCAAATTAATTATGCTATTAAAAATGTTATTTTTCTATAATTTCCTTAATTATGATATTAAAAATACAAATTTTTCTATAATTTCCTTAATTATGCTCTTAAAAATGCTATTTTTCTACAATTTTCTTAATTATGCTCTTAAAAATGCTATTGGAGGTGCTGGCAAAGCAAGGGGAAGAAGCTGAGCATACATATTCTGTAAACAAAATAGGCACATATTTATTAAATTTTTAAAAAACCATCAGTAGAGTAGAACAAGTGCTCCTTGAGGCTCAATAAAGAAAAATGCATACTTGTTGAGCAACAAGATCTTTCTCTTCTCCTTGGATTTGTATTCTAGGCCATCCTCTAACTTGTCCTTAACAATCTCATCAACTTTTATTGTGTATTCTCGAATGAACTTTGAAAAAGATTTTATTTGAATTCTAGCTATTTAATTTTGTAGAAGATTTAAAATGTTTATTTAAGAGAAACTTAAAATATTCACAGGATCATCAGAGTATATCAAGAACCTGAAGTAGGTATGGAAACACAAAGTCAATCATATTATTCATCCAGGCAAGTTCCAAAGCCACATTTGGCTTGATCAAGTCATAGCATATGAACAAGCATGAAGCAAAGCATTCTTTCTTGCCCTGCAGTTTTAAATGCAAAAGTAAGCCCCATTTCAATGCCTCAATCCAAAATGAAAATTCAAAATATACTTTAGCCTGTGAGAGAGAACAACGAACTATATGTTTTACCAATTGTATACCTATTCCACAAAATACACCAGCAAATCCTCTACAAGTTCACAATCACCCGATTGAGAACTAGTTTCCATTGCATCCTTGTAAAGATTATCCTTTTTAGACAGTGCAACATATTAGCACATAATTTTTTTATAATTTCCTTAAAAATGCTATTTTTCTACAATTTCCTTGATTATGCTCTTAAAAATGCTATTTTTCTATAATTTCTTTAATTATGCTTTTAAAAATGCTATTTTTAAAATTAATTATGCTCTTAAAAATGCTATTTTTCTATAATTTTTTTAATTAGAATATTAAAAATGCTATTTTTCTATAATTTCCTTAATTATTCTCTTAAAAATGCTATTTTTCTATAATTTCCTTAATTATGCTCTTAATAATACTATTGGAGGTGCTGACAAAGGGGAAGAAGCTGAGCATACATATCCTGTAAACAAAATAGGCACATATTTATTATAATTTTTAAAGACTATCAGTAGAGTAGAACAAGTGCTACTTGAGGCTCAATAAAGAAAAATGCATACCTGTTGAGCAACAAGATCTTTCTCTTCTTTCTCCTTGGATTTTTCTTCTAGGAAAACCTCTAACTTGTCCTTAACAAGCTCATCAACTTTTGTCGTGTATTCTCGAATGAACTTTGAAAAAGATTTTTTTTGAATATTAGCTATTTAATTATGCAGAAGATTTAAAATGTTTATTAAAGAGAAACTTAAAATATTCACAGAATCATCAGAGTATATCAAGAACCTCAAGTAGGTATGGAAACACAAAGTCAATCATATTATTCATCCAAGCAAGTTCCAAAGCCACATCTGGTCTGATCAAGTCATAGCATATGAACAAGCATGAAGCAAAGCTTTCTTTCTTGCCCTCCAGTTCCAAATGCAAAAGTAAGCCCCATTTCAATGCCCCAATCCAAAATAAAAATTCAAAATATACTTTATCTTGTGAGAGAGAACAACCAACTATATGTTTTACCTATTATATACATATTCCACAAAATACACCAGCAATTCCTCTACAAGTTCATGACCAGCTGATTGAGAACTAGTTTCCATTTCATCCTTGTAAAGATTATCGTTTTTAGACAGTGCAACATGTTAGCACATAATTTTTGTATAATTTCCTTAAAAAGTATATTTTTCTATAATTTGCTTAATTATGCTCTTAAAAATGCTATTTTTCTATAATTTCTTTAATTATGTTCTTAAAAATGCTATTTTTAAAATTAATTATGCTCTTAAAAATGTTATTTTTCTATAATTTCCTTAATTATGCTCTTAAAAATGCCATTTTTCTATAATTTTCCTTAGTTATACTCTTAAAAATGCTATTTTTCTATAATTTCCTTAATTATGCTCTTAACAATGCTATTGGAGGTGTTGGCAAAGCAAAGGGAAGACTCTGAGCATACATATTTTGTAAACAAAATAGGCACATATCGATTAGAATTTTTAAAAATCGTGAGTACAGTAGAACAAGTTCTTCTTGAGGCTCAATAAAGCAAAATGTATACCTGTTGAACAACAAGATCTTTCTCTTCTTGGACAACCTCTAACTTGTCCTTAACAAGCTCATCAACTTTTGTCGTGTATTCTCGAATGAACTTTGAAATTTTTTTTTTTTGAATATTAGCTATTTAATTCTAGAGAAGATTTAAAAGGTTTATTAAAGAAAACTTAAAATATTCATAGAATCATCAGAGTATATCAAGAACCTGAAGTAGGTATGGAAACACAAAGTCAATCATATTATTCATCCAGGAGAGTTCCAAAGTCACATGTGGTTTGATCATGTCATAACATAAGAACACTCATGAAGAAAACCATTCTTTCTTGCCCTACGATTCCAATTGTAAAAGCAAGCCCCATTTCAATGCCCCAATCCAAAATGAAAATTTGAAATATACTTTAGCCTGTGAGAGAGAACAACCAACTATATGTTTTACCGATTGTATACCTATTCCGCAAAATACACCAACAATTCCTCTGCAAGTTCACAATCACCCGATTGAGAACTAGTTTCCATTGCATCCTTGTAAAGATTATCCTTTTTAGACAGTGCAACATATTAGCACATAATTTTTCTATAATTTTCATAAAAATGCTATTTTTCTATAATTTCCTTAATTATGCTCTTAAAAATGCCATTTCTCTATAATTTCCTTAGTTATGCTCTTAAAAATGCTATTTTTCAAATTAATTATGCTCTTAAAAATGCTATTTTTCTATAATTTCCTTAATTATGCTCTTAAAAATTCTATTTTTCTATAATTTCCTTAATTATTCTCTTAAAAATAATATTGGAGGTGCTGGGAAAGCAAGCGGAAGAAGACGAGCATACATATTATGTAAACAAAATAGGCACATATTTATTAGAATTGTTTTTTTTGGATTAGATATCATATAATCAGTACATATCATCTCATTCGAGAATCCACGTTACAAACTTATTACAAATATCAGCTCCTTTTGAGCAAACTAACAACAATTGAAAGACCAAGGGTCACAACTTAGAAATCCACTTTACGAAGACCAAGAGTCACAACTTAGAATTCTACATAAAGGTGTCCCTCATGGGAGTTGAACTTGGGTCTCCACATTGAGAACTCAATGCTTTAACCAACTAAGCTCAACCCCTTGGACATATTTATTAGAATTTTTAAAAACCATTAGTAGAGTAGAACAAGTGCTCTTTGATTCTCAATCAAGCGAAATGCATACCTGTTGAGCAACAAGATCTTTCTCTTCTTTCTCCTTGGATTTCTCTTCTTGGATAGCTTCTAATTTTTCCTTAACAAGGTCATCAACTTTTGTCATGCATTCTCAAATGAACTTTTAAAAAGATTTTTTTTTTGAATATTAGCTATTTAATTCAGTAGAAGATTTAAAATGTTTATTAAAGAGAAACATAAAATATTCACATAATCATTAGAGTATATCAAGAACCTGTAGTAGGTATGGAAACACAAATTCAATCATATTATTCATCCAGGAAAGTTCCAAAGCCACATTTGGACTGATCAAGTCATAGCATATGAACAAGCATTAAGCAAAGCATTATTTCTTGCCTTGCAGTTCCAATTGCAAAACTAAGCCCCATTTCAATGCCTAATCCACAATTAAAATTGAAAATATACTTTAGCCTGTCAGAGAGATCAACCAACTATATGTTTTAACAATTGTATACCTATTCCACAAAATACACCAACAATTCCTCTGCAAGTTCACGATCACCTGATTGAGAACTAGTTTCCATTTTATCCTTGTAAAGATTATCCTTTTTAGACAATGCAACATGTTAGAACATAATTTTTCTATAATTTCCTTAAAAATGGTATTTTTTCTACAATTTCCTTAATTATGCTCTTAAAATGCTATTTTTCTATAATTTTCTTAATTGTGCTCTTAAAAATGCTATTGGAGGTGCTGGCAAAGAAAGGGGAAGAAGCTGAGCATACACACTTTGTAAACAAAATAGGCACATAATTATTAGAATTTTTAAAAACTATTTGTAGAGTAGAACAAGTGCTTCTTGAGGCTCGATTAAGCAAAATGCATACTTATTGAGCAACAAAATCTTTCTCTTCTTTCTCCTTGGATTTCTCTTCTTGTACAACATCTAACTTGTCCTTAACAAGCTCATCAAATTTTGTCATGTATTCTCGAATGAACTTTAAAAAAGATTTTTTTTGAATATTAGCTATTTAATTTTGCAGAAGATTTAAAATGTTTATTAAAGAGAAACTTAAAATATTCATAGAATCATTAGAGTATATCAAGAACCTGAAGTAGGTATGGAAACACAAAGTCAATCATATTATTCATCGTAGAAAGTTCCAAAGCCACATCTGGTCTGATCAAGTCATAGCATATGAACAAGCATGAAGCAAAGCATTCTTTCTTGCCCTATAGTTCCAATTGCAAAAGTAAGCCCCATTTCAATGCCCCAATCCAAAAAGAAAATTCAAAATATACTTTAGTCTATGAGAGAGAACAACCAACTATATGTTTTACCAATTGTATACCTGTTCCACAAAATACACCAACAATTCCTCTACAAGTTCACGATCAGCCGATTGAGAACGAGTTTCCATTGCATTCTTGTAAAGATTATCCTTTTTAGACAGTGCAACATGTTAGCACATAATTTTTCTATAATTTACTTAAAAATGCTATTTTTCAATAATTTCCTTAATTATGCTCTTAAAAATGCTATTTTTCTATAATTTCCTTAATTATGCTCTTAAAATGCTATTTTTCAAATTTATTTATTTTTTTCAATAAAAGTGGGCAAGCCACTAAACTTTATTATTAATTATGCTATTTTTCAAATTAATTATGCTCTTAAAAATGCTATTTTTCTATAATTTCCTTAATTATGCTCTTGAAAATGCTATTTTTCTATAATTTCCTTAATTATGCTCTTAACTATTGGAGGTGGTGGCAAAGGAAGGGGAAGAAGTTGAGCATACATATTCTGTAAATAAAATAGGCACATATTTATTAGAATTTTTAAAAACTATTCGTAGAGTAGAACAAGTGCTCCTCGAGGCTCAATTAAGCAAAATGCATATCTGTTGAGCAACAAGATCTTTCTCTTCTTTCTCCTTGATTTCTATTCTTGGACAACCTCTAACTTGTCCTTAACAAGCTCATCAACTTTTGTCGTGTATTCTCTAATGAAATTTGAAAAATAATTTTTTTGAATATTAGCTATTTAATTTTGCAGAAGATTTAAAATGTTTATTAAAGAGAAACTTAAAATATTCATAGAATCATCAGAGTATATCAAGAACCTGAAGTAGGAATGGAAATGCAAATTCAATCATATTATTCATCCAGGCAAGTTCCAAAGCCACATCTGGTCTGATCAAGTCATAGCATATGGACAAGCATGAAGAAAAGCATTCTTTCTTGCCCTGCAGTTCCAATTGCAACAGTAAGCCCCATTTTAATGTCCCAATCCAAAATGAAAATTCCAAATATACTTTAGCCTTTGAGAGAGAACAACCAACTATATGTTTTACAAATTGTATACCCGTTGCACAAAATATACCAACAATTCCTTTGGAAGTTCACAATCACTCGCTTGAGAACTAGTTTCATTGCATCATTGTAAAGATTATCCTTTTAAGACAGTGCAATATGTTAGCACGTAATTTTTTTGATATTTTCCTTAAAAATGCTATTTTTCTATAATTTCCTTAATTATGCTCTTAAAAATGCTATTTTTCTATAATTTCCTTAATTATGCTCTTAAAAATGCTATTGGAGGTGCTGGTAAAGAAAGGGGAAGAAGTCGAGAATACATATTCTGTAAACAAAATAGGCACATATTTATTATAATTTTTAAAAATCATGAGTAGAGTAGAACAAGTTCTCCTTGAGGCTCAATTAAGAAAAATGCATTCCTGTTGAGCAAGAAGATCTTTCTCTTCTTTGTCCTTGGATTTCACTTATTGGACAACCTCTAACTTGTCCTTAACAAGCTCATCAACTTTTGTTGTGTATCCTCGCATGAACTTTAAAAAAGATTTTTTTTTAATATTAGCTATTTAATTTTGCAGAAGATTTAAAATGTTTATTAAAGAGAAACTTAAAATATTCATAGAATCATCAGAGTATATCAAGAATCTGAAGTAGGTATGGAAACACAGAGCCAATCATATTATTCATCTAGACAAGTTCCAAAGCCACATATGGTCTGATCAATTCATAATATATGAACAAGCATGAAGCAAAGCATTCTTTCTTGCACTGCAGTTCCAATTGCAAAAGTAAGCCCCAATCCAAAATAAAAATTCAAAATATACTTTATCCTGTGAGAGAGAACAACCAACTATATGTTTTACCAATTGTATACATGTTCCACAAAATACACTAGCAATTCCTCTCCAAGTTCACGATTACCCGATTGAGAACTAGTTTCCATTGCATCCTTGTAAAGATTATCGTTTTTAGAGAGTGCAACATGTTAGCACATAATTTTTCTATAGAATTTCCTTAAAAATGCTACTTTTCTATAATTTCCTTAATTATTCTCTTAAAAATGCTATTTTTCAAATTAAGCAATATGGGTTTCCTTTTGAGGTGAGGAGGCCTGGCAAATAGGTTCTTGGGATTGATCAAAGTGTACAAGTAATTATCAGAAAGGGTAAAGCTCCCATGCTGAACAAAGTTTTTGTTCAGATTGTATTAAATCCATTATCGATTTTTGTATCTTAAAGGAGTTGAAAATGATTGAAATTGCACATTTTTGGTATAAGTTATATTGATGAGGGCACTTAAAATAACAAAGACCGATTTTGCATCCGGATACCATATATTGATGAGAGAGCATAGCAAGATGAAATTGTACTCATCGATATAAGTTATATTGATCAAGGAGCAAAGTTGAGGAAAATTGATGCATCGGCAAAAACTATACTGATATGACCCATCGACATAGTAAACACTAGGGACAACATTGGAGAATTGTCTTGCCGATAGCTGATGAGGCTATTGGTAAGACTTATACTGATAAGAGTGGAAAAAAGAAGAGTCTATCTGTATAACCAAAGTGATCAATATGTGTTACATTGAGCCACCTCGATGCCCGAAGAAATCATCGGTGAAACATATACCGATGGAACATACTCTATCGGGAAGACTTTGCTTATCAATATATTTCATTTCGGATTACCCTGATACCCGATGAAGGAGCAGACTGATTGAGCGAAGTGAAGACACTATCAAGAATACTCATGACGATGAAGCTGGTTGCATGAGGAAGAGCTATGCCGATGGTGAAGCCCATCGGGGAAACAATGCCTATCGCGATAACGCTAAATGAGCTCACCCGACACCTGATAAGAATATTGGCTTGAGATATACCAATGAGGAGGAAAAGTAGTCATCGACTTAGGGTATCCCAATAAGAGAAAGTAAGATGTCAAAGTAGATAAAGGGCTTTTCAAAGAGTGCCAAAAGGGAAATATTCTTCGGGGAGACTAATGCTGATGATCCGTTGTCATATTAGAATTCAAAACCAATTTTTTTAAAAATCTTCTATTTAATACTTGCAGTAGATGCATCTATGATTCACATGAGGCAAATTTTATGAGAAGTTCATTATTGCAAAAGAATACGATGAAACTAGAAATTGCCTTGTCTAAATATTGTGTTGGTGAAAGAAAAATACACAGATAGAATACATTGCACCTTTGAAAAACATAGCAAAGGATTGTAATTGCAGAAATGGAAGCTTCGAGTTCAACATGAAAGAAGAGGGCGGCCAAGAAAGCAAAAATTGAAGAGGTGCCTCCAATCAGGAGGTTAAAGCAAGACATGATAGACCAAATTCAAGCACCCAACCTAAAATCCAGAAGGTCAAAGTAGGACCTGTCGGGGAGAGACCAATTAGGATACAAGTATAGAGAGGTTAGAGATGTCTGGACCAAGATAAGGGGACATGAACTGTTTATGTTCCACTATTTAAGGAGGAGAAAGGAGATGTCGCTCTGTAATCCTTGGATGACAAATTTAGGTAAGCTAATAGTCTTCGATATTTTTATAAACATAAGATTGCTAGAGGTTTTGGTGAGGAATTATAATTTGGTGAAGAGGTGCATTTATCTCCCGAATGGGGATGCATTTATTAGATTTTCTGTGGGTACCATAAATGAGGTTTTCAATTTAGACCCTAGTCCTGATAAGCCCTTGTCCTTTGGGGAGTTGGAGGAAGAATACATTAGAATGGACACTACATATGCTGGCTAGAAATTTTCCATTCACAGGAGACATGCAAGAAAATTAGTAGAGGAAGACGGGCCACCATTCAACATTGGTTTGTTCAGACACTACTTGTAGTACATATATATGTTGTGTGGGCAAGTAGGAGGGGTGGCGGTTCTTGATCTAGCAAGCACTGGGCTGCTGGTGTTAGCCTCTGATATACAAATGTATGAACCTAGGCCTTTTGACTATGCAACATATCTAGTGGAGAGGTTGCACAAATATTTTTTAAACCTTAGGGATGATACTCATCCCAATTTCAAAATTTATTCACTATTGATGCATCTAGTGTTATTTTATGGATATGTAAAGGGTTTTTGGCTTGAGGGCCTAAAATTAAATACCAAGAACAGGGAAGGTGAGGAACAACCCATCTAATTGTGGTGATCTCTTTGGAATTATCGATATATGAGGTCCAACTATATTAAGTTTGAAGAACTTATTGTGATGCCATTGTACCAAATGTATGGGATTTCATGTGAAGGGCCTATCTCTGACGAGATCAAGAGGTTCCTAAGACCCAGGGATTATGATGAAAGACACATTGTTGATCATAACTAGGGGGATTGGTTTGCGAATAAGGATTTTACATGTTTTAGAGTATATGGATTTGATGGGAGCCCCTACATGCTGCCAAAAATAGTACCAGACGTAATAGCTTATCTAGAGATTGTGAGGCAATTGAATGTGTCCAATGCTAAACATTTTGCAAATATGCGTAAGAAAGCCTTCCTACTTGGGACATTGAGTTTTGGTGATTTCACCATAGTCTCAACCAAAGCCTATGAAATAATTGATAAGAAGTTGACAGAAGAATACAATTTGTTTGAGCATTATGCTAGGAAATATTATGATCCTGAAGGATACATTCACTCATGCAAGAAGAGACAGAACTTGGGAGGTTATCTGTATGTCAGTATTGAGGCTGAAGATATCTTCAGGAACATGGAGGATGCAGAGGCCAAAGAGGTAATTGATCAACTGAATAATGAACTAGCAGAAAAGAGATAGAGACTCTAGGAATAAATTGAAACTGAGCATGAGGAGATGGAAAGTGAATCTGATGAGAGTGCAGTTGTCTCTAGATGGCAAGTGCCAGAGAAGGAAGAAGAGCCAAACATGCAGGTCCAAATAGAGACAACATTAGAAGTTCATGCTGACTCTCGATTAGAGGAGTTTTTTTCTTTTTTTGCTGATGATGTTTTTATTCATTCCAAAGAACTTAAATCATTCTTGTACAATTTTAAAGGGAAGAAATTGAGGGACTCTATTCCCAACATAACGTCTGATAATCAGGGTGAGTTGTTAAAGAAATTAAAAGAGGAAATTGATGCAAAGATAACCACAATGACCCCTCAAAAGGGGAGGCAACTTCTTATAGAGGCTGGGGTGATTTTGTTTCCTGGATGGGACCTCAGTGCTTCTTTTATCTTTGACAATTTATTGCATTTAGGAAACAAGGAATTCAAATTGGATATACAAGGTGTAAACGATGTATTTATTGGTTTAATATTTGATCAGGATGAGGAAGCTTTGTTGTTATGGTCTCTGTACCCTCCCAACAAGAGACCAAAGATCATTGATGTTGACAAGGCCTCTAGCCATATGATAAAACTAAAAGTTGGTGAAATTGATCCAATTGTTTCTGCTGATATCGAAGTGGATATTTCAAATTTCAATAAAGCACATATGGTCAGAGTAGTGAGGGAGAGGAATTCGTACAAGGTGTTTTATGAAGAAATGCTAAGGAGAAGTGGGAAACAGGTGCCAATGGTTCTTACTTCAGATAGAGCTCAATGGAAGAAAAAATGTGAGGAGTTGCAACAAAAAAAAAAAAAGGATATTAAAACAAATGCAAAGTGTGAGGGTAGATACTGCTGCTGTATTACTAACTAAAAGATTTGAGGTTTTACGAGGCTTTCTGAAAGAATTCTGGACAGTATTTCAAAAGAACATGGACAATGTAGTTTCACACAACATAATTTCAAATAGATTGGGAAAAAGGTTGCATGATAAAACAATGGCCAAAGTGGAAACAAAAGAAATTGAAAAAATAAAGAGGTTGTTGGTTAAACACAATAAATTTGATGAACAATTACAATTTAAATATGATAAATTCAAACAAATTGTTCAACATGGTTTCCCAGATTCAATTGATCATAAGGGTGAGATAAAGGATAAATATGTATGGATATCATAATGTTGTAGTCTTCTCAATGCCACCCTTGATATTGCCCAAATTGATGGGATTGAATTGAAAGAGACTGTGAAACGGATGGAAAACTTTGTCACACTGTAACTCATTGTCAGAGATATTATCCATGATACAAACACATATAAGTCAGAGAAGTACTTGGAGCATATCCAGAAGTGCAACAAGATGTTGGGAGACCAGACTTGATGTCTAAGTTGGAGCCCATAGTCATGTTTTTCTATGTTTTTATAATATGTTCATATTGTAAAGATAATTTTTAGGAAGTTAGTTTTTAGTTAGTTTTAGTTTTAATGAAAGGGTATGCCCTTTCACTTTCAAACTGAATCCTCATCTATAAATGGAGGATATTTTAGAACAAGTGGGGGAAATACCTCTTTTATGATTTTATCAAGACAATTTTATACAACACTTATGTAGTTTATTTTCTGGAAATATCAAAGTTGATGGATGATACATATTGAAATCAACTGGTTTGATTATCTATTTTCAATATAAATTTCAAGTGTTCTTCATTCTGAATGGTACATGCTTTTCAATTGATTGATTTGTTCCATGTGCTAAATCTATTTTATTAGATTGCGTCAATGTGCTATCTTATGCTATTGTGATTGAGACTAATTTCCAGTTTGAGCATCAATTTGAAAGGTTGGTTGGAAAGTTTCAAATTGTCTTATTGGTCTTTTAGAGAAAAGTTAAAATTTAATAAGACTAACTGCATTTTATATTTTAGTTACAATCCATATAGATGCTTGTGATGTGATGGTCTTGTTTCGAAAAGAAGTTATTAAAACTGTCTCCATGGTTATACGTAGGATCTTTCAATTTAAAATAGTATGAAATCAGTAAGGGATAAAGGTAGCGGTCTGTTGTTGATCTGATATAATTAAATTAGGTATTTTCAGAAGCAATATTCATCAAGGAATCATACTTTTAATTTATACAGGCACAACTTCATAAAAATTTATAAGTAAGCATTTCATAATTTTCAGCAAGCAATAAATATAACCAGACAAAATTCAAGAATCATTTGCCTCCTCGAAGGGTCACTGGTTTTTTGAAACAAATACAATAAAACAAAAGATACTCATGAAATTTTTCCAAACCAAATAGCTACTAAAGAGAACATCTAGAAAAACTTAATACCCAAGTGAAAGACATCTCGGTAACCCTAAAAACACTAACAGAATAAAAGAGTTGAGAGCCATACCTTATGCATGATGTCAACCACTCGTGTGTGGTCTACTCTAAGGGCAAGGACATTCAAGAGGTCATTAATAAGATCTGGGTATTCTTGCAAATAAAAGTGGATAACTTTATAGTACAATTCAACATTGGCCACTTTAACTACAACATCTTTGAATTGCATATGATCCCATGCCTCTAAAGAATGGTTCATGATAGTAGTGGCAACATTATCATATTCATCATCTGGAATATATAAATATGCAAGTTCCTTCTAGTGCTGCTGCTCATCACAAACACCGATATGAGTTCATCAAAGTGACCCCTCTTTTGATAGTAATCATTGACCTCTTCCAAGTCATCCACTTGGAACAAAAAAAAATGTTAGAACACAAAAAAAATCAATTTCTCACCTTCATAGTTACACATAACACTGTAGATGAACCTTCCCAGATTATCATGAAAACAAAGAGGTGCCTTTGACTAAAAGAATCAAAATCCAAAATATTTAATCTTAATATCACAATACTTATTTATAGAAAAGAAAAAAAGAACACACATAAAAAACAACTTCTGTTGAAAAAAAGAAAAAAAACTCAAAAAATCTTAGCATATGCATAAATAAGCTCACTATCAACCTTTGGCTCTTTAATATTTTTCCTTACCATCAACAAATACTTAACTAGTTCATGATACACATTAGCTAGCTCTGCAACCCTTAACACATTAAAAACAACTTATGTTGAAAAAAATCCAAAAAAACTTAAAAAACAAACCACTTACTTGTGTTGTTGTTCGTGTTGGCTCTATTGGACCCTGCAATTAAGATTCAATATACATTATTCAATAAGATTAACTGTTAAACATAATGAAATATTGAAAAGTGTGTTATCTTATTGATCTTCGCTTGGTTTTGAGAATAGTTTAATATTCTCTACTTAACAGGGCCAACCATGTGAAGGTGGAAGCTCATTTGGCCCCTCCCCCCCTAACATCACTCTAAATTCCCCGTTAACATCTAACATTCATTCATTATTTCATCCATTAATAAAATATAACATTCATTTATTATCACATAACGTTCAATAGCACATAACATTCATTAACACTCATTAACACACAACATTCATCAATATTTATTAACACATACCATTCATGAACATTCATTAGCACATAATTACATTCATTAACACATAAAAATCAGTCATTATCAAATAATGTAGATTACAATCATTTTTTTTTTATTGAAGCTATGTAAAGACTAAATGGAGCATCGTTTTCTTCATCATTTCCCCCCTCTGCTCGTGATCTCGATGTTTGCCTAGTCCTCTTCTGAGGATGAGGACACCGATGCAAAGGGGGGTCCTCTAGAATAACAAAGAAATGGGTTGAATTCAAATCATTTTTTATGTTTATTACGAGTATTTCATTAATTTAAAGAACATAACTGTGGCACTCTTTACTTGATGGGGCCACATCATCTTCGAAATCATTTTGTCTAGCCTCAACCTCAACATGATGAACACCCTCTAGATCCTCTGGAGTTGAAATACGAAAGGTTAGATTAATCAATACACCAATTGCAATTAAATTTGTTTAAAGGAATAATAGTGGTCCTCT
Source organism: Cryptomeria japonica (assembly GCF_030272615.1). Lineage (NCBI taxonomy): Eukaryota > Viridiplantae > Streptophyta > Pinopsida > Cupressales > Cupressaceae > Cryptomeria > Cryptomeria japonica. Next base: position 200,079,951 of record NC_081405.1, on the reverse strand, counting down.
TTACCTGACTGGGGAACATCACGTTCCTAATGTTGTCTACTCGAATCAAGCTCCACTTGGTCACCACTGACTACATGCTCTAAAATATTAACAAAAAGGTTACATTAATTTCTACAACAATTACAATTTAAGATGTTTATTTGTCTTAATAATTACATAAAAAAATTAAATAGCAAATGAATACCTCCACTACTGGGATGCACATCCAGACCTTCATGTGGAGGTTGTGTTCCATGATTATCAGGCTACATTCCAATGTCATGCGCATTGTTCTAATTGCTTGCTTAATTAAAACAAATAAATTCACTTAATGTTGGAACTTAACATCAAATAGATTATTGGCAAAGTATTCAATTTAAAATTATTTTTATATAGCTTATTTACCTGTGTGAAGGATGCACCAGAATCTTGTGTTTGTCCACTCAATTCTCGTAGCCGTTTAGCCACAACTGTATAGCCTTGTTGGTAGGAAATTCTCATGTCATCTTGTGTGGTCACTCTAATGAATTCAGAGCCCTGCATTTTTTCTTAATATCGTGAATTTTACTTGTATTGTTTGATAAAAAAAAAATGTTTGCAATTTATAAATATTTTGATGCGATATTTCATTTACTGATACTTACAATTTGTGCGACATGTTTCATATAAGCACCAGAGTTGAGTCTGTGTTGCTCGTGCTTTTCTTGTCTTGCCTTGGTTGCCTTTGATGTGTCACTCAGTTTATGAAAAAGTTTGAAATATGTTAGATTATATAAATATAAAGAGTATTTAGTACATAATTACATTCTTAATAGTATCACATACCTTCTTCTGGCGTTTGGTGGTGTATTTCCTTTTTTCCTTTTAATTCTCTCCTTCACATCCAAAATTAGGTCCTTCCACTCCTTCTCTAGAATCATTTGGGGACGCTTGTACTTTACGTTCTTATCTAAATGTGTCCTATACTGGTCCCTCACATATTTTAGATATGTGCCAGTTTTTTCAAGGAGCTTGGTTTTGTTGAATGTGTCATTTCCGAACAACTCAACCATATGGTTTGTGAGTTTGTGAGTTCATCTTTTAACATGTTTTCTTGGTCATTCCACCTTTTAAGAAAAAACAAACCTATTAGATTCATAAATGAATTGAAGCTACCTTTAATATAGTTCAAGAAATGGATCAAAGGAAAACTATTCTAGAAATGATGTGAAATAAAAATAGTGGATTAGGGTTAGTTCACATACGATGTTCCACCTTTTACGTATGGTGGGGCCCAAACATCTACAATGCAATGTTATTAAGATTTTTTATAAAAAATATCATTTCCTGCAAACAAATCATGGGATCATTAGTCCAAAATGAGTGATCAGTAAATAAATTACAATTACACTATATATAATAATAACTTTAAAGTACCTGGAATCTTCTGTATCTTCAAGGGAATCAATTCTTCATCGCTCACCACCAATGTGGCCTGTAACGTTCCCATACTAGCAATATGAGATGATCTAGGAAATGATGGTATGTTATCACTAGTATTCACCTCTGGCGCATCCTCATGTGCATCTCCTACTGCAGAAAATAAATCCACAATGAAATGCCCCCAAGAAAGAACACTTCAATGGAAATAAACAAATAATAAAAGAGAGAGCAAAAGAGGGATCTACCAATAGTGGGCGGGTCAACATGACGAGCAGTAGAGGATGTCTACATGCTGCCTATTATCGACATTGCAGTCAGCAATACAGATGGGGATAACATCGAATGAGGTGGCATTTCCATAGGAACATTGGCAACACCTGAAGAATAATACATCAAATATATGAAAACTGCAAGAATTGTAAACAAGCATGAACCTTTATTAAGAGTTGTAAAGAAATATGAACCTTTATTAATTTTTCAATGCTAATCTTAATGATACAAAAATATGAAGGAGAATAAGGAAGGTAGGTTTTGATGCAGGACAAAGGTATAGAAATTTGTGACAAGAGGGTAGTGCAAGTGATAAACTAGTATAGTCCATACAAAATATAGTCCATGAAATCTATTTATTTAGATTGCTTCAATGTTCTATCTCATGTTGTCAAACTTCACACTGTCTTATTGGTCTTTGTAATGTCCCTACTTTAAAATATAATTTAATAATAGTAAATTAAAATACAAAAGAATTAAAAAAAAAGAAAATTCAATTAGAATATTAAAGAATATAATTAAAATAATTAATTATATTTAATTAAGTTAATAAATCATCAAAAGACATGGAAGGAAAAGATGTGACTCCCTCATCAATGAGATATAAAAGGGAGAAGAGAAGCTCATTTTAGAGGGGGGAGAATTTGAGAATGTGGAGTGCAAATCTGATTTAAATGAGAAGTGCAGATCTGATTAGAATAAGAAGCGCAGTTCTCGATTATTTTCCAAAAGAATATGGACAATGTTGTGTCTCATAATAGGATCAAGAACAGATTGGGTGTGAAGTTAAATGAGAAAACTTCAAAAGGAGCATCATCATCATCATCATCATCATCATCTACTTCTTTGGTATCTTCTTCTTCCATCTCATTATAATTTATCAACCTTTTTCTTGGATCATGTCTAACAACAAATGACCAACCCGGTTTATGTGGAACCTCTGACTAAAATACCTATGCACATTGGCTTGGAAGAACATAGGGCTCATCCCCAACTAGCTCAAATGACCTTGTATTAACCATTGTAAATCCATTATCATGTTCAATAATAGTTCTATCAGGATCATTTTTATTCAGTCATAGCCTATACTATTTGACAACAAACATAACTAATTTGAAGGAATTAAATTCACACTCAAATATATCATCCAAAATTCCATAGTATGGATTTTGAGACTCTTGAGGATGTATGTCATTTCTAGATGAAATATTGGTCACCTCAAAGACTACAGTTATCCCAGAATCACAAGTTTTCTTCGTGTCATCCAACTTTTGATGCAAAATTTATGACAATTGCAGCACATAGCCTTGTGGTGTTTGACCTGCAATATGTCTAACATGTTAAAATTATTGCATCGTGATTTGATTAACATACGGGTGATTAATAAAATTATACGTACCTGTTCATCTCTTAAACTATATGCTAAATCAATTTCCCTTTGCGTAACATTGGAATCTCCATTACGATGAGTTTTTTTAACCAATGAAGCCACACCTTCCCATGTTAATGTGCAACCATAATGTTGACATCGTTCAATCCATACCATCATCCAATCAAGATTGTTTGCAATATACAAATGTGGCACATCCCACTCCTGACCAACTGTACAAATAATTAATAGCTGACTTACAACCAATTTATTTGGAAGATTAAGAATTAATTAACTACAATAACATCTTATAATTACCTCTCACTTTTCTCAATCTACCTTTCCCCATCAAGTATTCCTCTTTCAATTTTTTAATGGGGCTGGGATCCCAAATGCGATCTACGTGGATGTCTACTGCAAAGTTAGGAAGATATTCAACAATGTACACCATAGTCTGGTATACCATATATCCCTCCACCATAGAACCCTCAAGATGTGCTCTTTTTTGAACCAAAGCCTTAAAAAATTTCAAGTGCCTCTCAACCATCCACCTAGTGTGTACAGGTCCATGCAATTCAATCTCCTCAACTTGGTGTATGAGGTAGTATTCTTGTGCATTGAAAAAAGTTGAAGGTAGAGACTTTTGCATTTCACACATTAAATGAGGAATTCTTCTCTTTCAATATTTATATCTTCGTTATGGATTTCTTTAGATGACAATCACCTTGAAGAGATTCAAGATGCAAAAATCTATAAATGAGACTTTACAAAATAATATACAATATATTACATAACAAGTAAAACAAATCGCAAATATATTATCTATACAACAAATTGAACAAAGATCACTACTTACCTCCTGTATTTTCCAAGATTATATATGACTTGCTTGTCATTATTGTCAAAGTTGTCTGGAAGAGATAGAGGTAGAACATACTGCAACAATTATCAAATGATCTTTTCATTGTTTTCTAACATAATACAATGAAAAGTACATGCGTAGTATATAAATATTTAGTAAATACTCAAGAACATGAATTACCTTAATGAAGGTATGCCAATCATGTGTTTTCATCTCTGACCCAAATTCACTTTTCTTTGATATGATATTGTTTATGTCCATAACAAATCCAGTGGGAAATTGAATTTTTTGTATGACTTCTTTTATAGAATTGCTTTGCTAGTCCATTAATAACCAAGGAAGGGCACTTATATTAACCTGGTCTCCATTGCGATTTGATTGAATGACATTTTTCATTGCATGATTGGATTCTTGAATGTCACTACAAATTTTGACAATTTTTTCTTTGTCACGCCTTACCTCCAATATTTTCCCTAATGTCTCTGTTATATTCTTTCCCATATGCATAGTATCAAACAAATGCACAATTTGTAGCTCCTCGTAGTAGGGCAACGTACTAAAATGTCTCGGAATTAATTCTATTATATTCCAACTTCCATAGGCAAGGTGTCATTCTTCGTGGCTTTGATGTAGTCTCTTCTTTCCCATTGAAAAGTTGTTTTTCAGTATTTCAATACTTATGAAATCCGTGGAGGAAGTGCCTATACTCATCAAACACCTACTTTGCTAAACTTTTTGAATGACGGGATTTCATCTTTGGACCACAAACTGGACATGTAAATTTTCCCTTTGTTTGAAGACCTACAAGATAATGTATAACTGAATTAAAATATGTTAATTTTTATAAATATAATAATATATAATAATAATAATAATGCGCAACTTGAACACTGTAACATATGACAAAAATGTGTGAGTCCTGGGGCATCATGTATTGTCCATACAAGAATTGCATGGAATTGAAATTGTCTTTGTCCTATTGGTCTAGAGATGTCATACATAGTGACACCATTCCATAACTCCAGCAACTCATCGATAATAGGCTCAATATATACATTCATATATTTAACTTGGTACTTACCTAGTTGAATGAACAAAAACATTACATAATTATTATGACCATTTTACTACAATATTTATAATTAAATGTAGATGACTATTAAATGATAAAATACCTTGAACAATCATCACCAACATTATGTTCTCCCTCTTTATTGACATCCATGGAGGAATGTTATTGTTGATAACAAAAACTGGCCACACCGAGTAAACAAATCTCATCTCTCCAAATGGATTGACACCGTCTGTTGCCAATGAAATCCTAAGATTACAAGGTTCTTCTGTAAAGCGTGACCACTTTTCCTCTATGTCCATAAATGATGATCCATCCACAAGCATTTGAATAATGTCATCTTGACTTCTATTGTGTCAATGGTAATCCATAAATTGTGCCAATCTAGTGCACCTGAATAATCGTTGCATACGTGGAATAATGGGAATATAACGAAGAACCTTGTGAGGCACCTTTTTTGTTATTTGATATGTTTGATATCTACCGATATGACATTCATGGCATTCTATTACAAATTCATGTTGTTTATGATATATAATATGATCATTGGGACAAGCATCTATTGCTTGATACTCCATTCCAATATCTTTTAGAATTGAAGATAATTATCGATATGAGCGAGGTAGAATATTTGATGGTGGTAACAAAAACTCACCTATCAATCTACAAAATATTAATTTGTTAACATAAAGAATATTAATGGTACATGATTCACCCTTTATTAACTATAATGAAATATATGACATACCTTAACATACGTGAGATTGTTATGTTGGATAAACCATTCATAACCTTGAAGCTCACCAACAACTATACAATGCAGAGAAGAGTTGTTTGGGAGCCTTCATAAAGGGGATCGTATGCCTTCTCAAGTATAGGTAAATCATGAACAACATCAAAGTCATCTTGATCATCATGATCGGCTGTGTTAGTACTAAATGTGTCATGGATCAATATATTTGTACCATCATCTTCAATTGTGTTTTCTGGCGCATGATCGTCATCTGCCATGGGATCATTATCTTCAACTTTGATATTCACGCCTCCATGTTCCTCCACTTTGAAAAACATATTCTTTGGGCTGTGTTGGTCTATATCATGTGCCCTAGGGAGATCGACCTATATAAAAATGATCAACATAAATAAACCATGATCATGATATCATCATGAAGTGATTTCTTATGTATATAAATTGTTAAAATGATATAATTAACTACTTACCAATGGATGATAATCATGTCCCCCTTCAATGTGACCATGATGCCTACAATGTTTCTTAGCTATTTTGATTAGAAGTCTTCTAGTCTTTAAGCCCTTACAAATTTTGCAGGGACAAGAACCTTTTCCATCACCTTTTCTTTTTAAGTTAGACCACAATCTAGCAATTGTCTCCTTATTTTGTTCTTCACTAATATTTTCTAACATGGTCTTTCTTTGCACGTAAAAAAATCGGGCTATCGAAACTTCGGTGCATAACCTTCACAAACTACACAAAAAGATATCACAAGTACGCAAGTCTTCTTAGAACTAGTTATATAGAAGTTGAAATGTTACCTAAACTTAGATTCTCTTCAATTATGAAGACTATTTTATTTAGATAGTTTTCTTGGCTAAAAAAGAAGCTTGATTTTGGCAAGTTGATGAAAAATATTTGAGTTTTTAAAAAAGAGAAACCTTTTTATTGTGTCATCTAATAGAATCAACTTAGGAATGATGAATTTACAAAGAAGTCAATCAAGTCATTCATAATGTATTAAGGTTTTAATTTGAGAATTTTAAGGTTTTATCATTCATAATGTGGTTTTGAGTCAATGGCATTTAGGCTCATTTCATATTTAGCCTGCTAGGGCATAAAATTTCTTATAATTTATACAACCAATAAACATGAAACCAACTACATATGAAAGAGAATTAAATCGACTATTAGAACCCAAAATATGAAGAAACTTAAGCAATTACATTAAGAGTTATAATCAATTCTTTTGTTGCAACCCTTTCAACAAGGGTTTTGATCAGCATATGTATTCAATTTGAAATTATTTTTATAATTCATGGCTGACCTTCAAACCTATCTTGAATTAAAGATAACTCTTCATTGTACAACCTCAATAGGTTTTTAGAGGCAAAAGAGAATGGAATATTTGGACAAAGAGATAAAAGTCCACCCGTTCATTAAAAACCCACAAAATGAGGAAATAAAAATAGATGAAGAGAAGAAAAACCCAATAAACTTAGTAGAGCTTCCACATGGGTCTGACAGATGGAACTAGATATTAGACAATTAGAATAAGTCTAGTAGTCAACAAAAATTTTGCAACTCCACAAAAAGTGAGAAAAATGACCAACACCTTTCTGGACAGAGAAATTTTTTGGACTTTTGTAACTTTCAACATATGATACTGGTAGGTGGAATGAAGAGGAATGACACCTAGAAAAATTTGACTGAGGGAGATCCATTTAAAGATTTCTCAAATATGTTATATATGATGGGCAAAATAAGGTTGTAGACACATACAAATTTTCATTAATTTGTCCTCATTTAATTTCAAATTTCTCCGAACATTGGGTGAGTCCTTATTATTACACTATTATTTCTCCATAATTCATTATTCATAATTTTCATCTTTTATTATATTATTATTAATATCTCATCATTTATCTATTAAATTTATTAAATAATACATTATATCATATTCATGTATACACCTGCATACATTCACCTTATATACATTTCTCTATTTATTTAATAAAACCCTTTAATATTCCCTCCTACCATTTACCATTTCCCATTTACCACTCATCTTCCCTATACCACTCATCTTGCATTATCCCATATTCATCCCAAAACATGAACTCGCCCGGAGTTAAGCTCCCTCTCTTATTTGAGTATCTCATCTTTATGAGTCAAACTTATGTCAGTTTGCATTCTTCATCATCTTTGCATTTCATTTTCTTTAGCTTTTTTGTATTAATCATCTTGAATCTCCAAAAACCATAGCTTCTTGTGTGTGCTTCTGATAGCAATATTATCTACAAAAGATCTTGGTTTAAGGAGTGCAATGGAGTAGATTGTGTGACATGCATGTGTGTGCTTAGTTTAAATTTTAATTTGCATGTGTTTTTTTGACAGGAAAAACTTTAGTGTTGGATGCTGGAAGATTGAATCTTGTATTCAATCCATTTCTTCCATCTACAATTGGCACGCCCAGTTTATACATTTTCTTCAACATCTAAAAATGCTCTTGTTTAAAAAGTTGTTCATGTTGGTTGCATTTGCTTAAAAAAATTTAAAGTCCTTTTACAGGATCCATTTTGTTCACGTAATCTGCCAAAAAACAAAAAAAAATAAAAAATAGTTTATTATGCCTTACCTGTGCTTCATGTGCCTTGTTTATCCTTGCAGCTATGTGGGTTCATTTCATTGAAGCATATTTCAAAACTGTTCACATGCCTTGATTATTATAGACTATTTTGTTGCAGGTTTTCTTATAGATTTTAAAATCATTTTTATCAAAATTTATTTTGGGTGTATCCTGCATTCTTTGCAGTCTTTGAAATCTGATTTCTTTCACGCAATTTATCGAACATATTTGTTTTGGAAATGCTTTTCATTCACATCACTTTTACTATTAAAGTCATTTTGTGCATATCCTGTAATCTTTGACTGCAAAATTATCATTGCCTGGACTATTAAGCAAAATTATCATTGGCTGCAAAATTATTATTGACTGAATTATTAACAAAAATTATCATTGCTTGCAAAATTATCATTGCCTACAAAATTATCATTGTCTGGACTATTAAGAAAAATTATCATTGGCTGCAAAATGCAAAATTATCATTACCTTGACTATTAAGCATTGCCTGCATTATTATCATTGCTTGTATTGAGTGTTGTCTTGCATTTGTTAAGTTTTCATGTATTTCATTTTAGTTTTAGTTTTGATTTTAAAGTATGTAATTTCGTTTTGATTTAAAATGACGTTTTTTTTTAATTTAGTTTTTTATTAGTACTAGTTTTTAGATGTTTCTTTTTTAGTTTAGTTTAGTTTTTTTTTTTTTGTTTGTTTTTTTTTTAGTTTTTAATAGTTTTTTTTTAAGTTTAAGTTTTTTTCTTTAGTTTGATTTTTTTTTCCTTTTTCTTTTTAATTGTAAATTAGTTTAATTTTTTTTTTTTAGTATAGACTTTTAATTGGATAATTACTTTAGATTTTATTTTTTTTGGTTAATTATTTTTAGATTTTTTAATTTAATTAGATTAATTTAAATTTAAATTTTGTTATTAGATTAGATTTTTAATTTTAATTTAGTTTAGATTTTGATTTTAGATTAAAATTAGATTTTTAATTTGTTAGATTGGATTTTTAATTTTGTTAAGTACATTAATTTTTTTTAATTATTGTTAATTAGACTAATGCTTATTTTATTTCAGTGTGTTTTGATTTCTTTTTGTGAACTAATCTTTGCTACTTTGTTTGCTTGTGCAGGTTCACTCTTATGACATCCAATCTCATGTGTTGAAGATAATCTCTAGAAACTACTAATGTCATTTGATGTAGGATGCATATCGAAGAATTTTTGATTTAAAATTGATTGTCTAATTTTTAGATTAGATCACACTTCAATTGGTGCTTTAAAATTAACTAGTGTCTTTTGTGTCTTGCGCAATAGGTTCTTTTTGTTTTACCTTTTAGAGGCCCTGCCTCCCGAGAAGCCCTTAAGGCTCAGTGAGAGGGAATGACCCAAGTGGTAACGGGCTAAAACAAGGCTCTTCCAAACCACTATAAATAAATGTGTTTGTGACGAAAGTTGCAAGAAACAAGTGCTAATTAGTTCATACCGACGACATGTCTCCCCCTTAACCCTATAGAGCACAACTTCTATAGGTTGGGAGCCTTCCTTAATGGAGCGTACACCGCTGTATGTATGGCCACTCAAATGGATTCCCTTACGAGACACCTTTTGTGCTAGAAGCCAAAAACCTTCTAGTTGTTGATGCAAGAGGTCAGACCTCTGGAGCAGCTCACATTCTTATGGTTCTTAGTAGAGATACAAAGTTCACCACGAGGAGTTTTCATGGGGACTAATGCTTGGCTCTCCCAGAGAAGTGAATGCCGAGGGTGGAGCCAGTGGGGTCAAGCATCTAAGTATCCACTATAAATTGCGTAGCTCGAGATAACCCCCCAAGTGAGATTCAACAACTATTGTTCTGGCCAGCCTTAGGATTGTGCTTGAATGTGTTTTTATTGCAAAATCAAATGAACATTTTGTCTGTTATGTTTTATGAGTGTGTGCAAAACAAACAAGAAAATTTCACAATCAACACCACACTTGAAATTGAAACACTTTACAAAAACCTTGGTGTAAGCTTTCAAGTATCCATCCACATTGTTAAACAAAAACATTGTGAAACAACATTGTCCTTGAAACATTGAACTTGTGTTCTCAAAACAACCATTTCAAATCTCTTGAGACATCACTTTTGAAGTTCTGATCTTTTAGTTCCTCACATAGTCATATCATTCTAGTTTCCCATACCCTTTTAGGTCCTTGCATAGTCTTCACCTAGTTTCACCTTTCATCCTTGCATATCTTATTTAATCATACCTAGTCTTTGCATATCCCCCTAGATCAAACCTTTGCATAATTCCCTTAGATCAAACCTTTTCATACCACCATTAGGTTATACCCTTGCAGAATACCCATGATGTTTGCATAGCCTTCCATCTTTCCTTTAGGGCATAACCTTAGACCTTGCATAGGTGCCTTAGGTCATTTCCTAATTGGTCCTAAGATTTCATTATTATTTGCATACCAAAATCAAAAAAAAAAAAAATCCAAACACCCCCCCCCCAAAAAAAAAACATTGCTTGTACTTAGGATTTCTCGTCTTAGGCCTGACATCAAATTTCGATTATTAATCACCCTTATCACTTGAGATGCACCTTCCTTGAGTTAGGGAACCTATTAGTGTCTTTGAGTTGGTATTCTGCTTGGATTTCATCATCTCCTATCATAGCATGCCCTCTCCTTGATCATCTTCCAAAAGTTCAAAAAAGAAAAAAAAAAAAGAAAAAGAAAAAAAAGAAAAAAAAAGTAAAAAAAAAAAAATCAGAAAAAGTAAAGAGAAATAATTCCATCCGTGTGCGAAAACCACTTCTTGTGGCACCTTGGGCAAGTACCATGATGAAAACCTGGCAAATAGGCGTCATGCATAATTCATTGTCCTCTTGCACTATTCACTGGGAGAAAGTTCCATTCGTGTGCATCCATCTATTATCCCTCATCCTCCATTATCCCTCATTCACTCTATATCCATCCATATCCCTTTTTTTGCCTTTGATCTTGACAAGGTTAAGGATCTTTACAGGATTAGGTGTGTCATATCTATTGCACTTGATCCACACCCTTAAGCTCCTATCCATTATTTTGTCCATGGCTTGCTTCCATCCATCATTACCCCCTTTTGATCTTGCTTATCATATTTGCCTCCTAGCCAAATCTATCCCTTGATCTCGATCCAAACTAAGGACATTAAATGTAACAAACCTCTTGACATGGTTATTTCTTTGGACCGTATGTCATTAGTTACACCATACCCTTGCTTTATATTGCTATATCCAGTCCTTGAGCTTGGATTAACATGTTACCCTATTTTGAGATAGTCCTTGACAATCACATAAGATTTCTCCATCATTCACTTATCCATTCATGTCCTATTCATTCCTTCATCCACTCAAAATCCCTTTTGCCTTGCTAGACACTAGGGACAAATATTCAAAAAATCATAAAAATAATAAAATGTTTGAAAAAAAAATCTTAAAAATCATAAAATGTACTGAAAAAAAAATCTTAAAAATCATAAAATGTCTTGAAAAAATCTTAAAAATCATAAAATGTCCTAAAAAAATCTTAAAAATCATACAATGACCTGAAAAAATCTTAAAAACCATAAAATGTCTTGAAAAAATCTAAAAAATGATAAAATTTCCTAAAAAATCATAAAAATCATAAAATGTCATGAAAAAACCATAAAAATCATAAAATATCTTGAAAAACCCCTAAAAATTAAAACATTCATAAAAAAGCCTAAAAATCATAAACATCCAAAAACATGTAATAAACATTGCGAAGACACAAACACTTAAGACAAGCATGTAGCTTTGCACTTCAACGAATTCATGACATGACGAGATAATGATTGAGCAAACATAAAAACATCTGATCGACTTATTAAAACCAAACACATTAACTATGAACAAAAAAATCATTCGGCATGAAACATATTGTTTGCTTGTTTTCTTGTTTGCTTATTTTCTCTTGATTGTTTCTAATTTTCTTTTTTGGTGACATGTCTTTTAGCTTTTCTAGGATGTATCTGACTAGAGATTTAATCTCCAGGATGTCATTGACTAGAAAGGTGACGATGGGGCATGTTCACTTGTTTGTAGCTTGCGGGATGTTCCTTAGGAATATGATGACACGTCCTAGGACATGATCACTTAAGATCATCGAGGACATATTGGTCTGATACATACTAAGGCATTCCTTTACTGTCTGATATATTTTACTTCTCGCAATTGGTGCGATTGATTCATTTGGGTCTAATTCATGTCCAAATGATTTTTGCCTTTTTTCTATAATAAGCTCGATGATGATACAAGCACTTAAAAAGTACAAGAATTCTAATCGCTTTCATATCCTCTTTCTCATCATTCTTCATAATCATCACTTTTCTCTTCTCATCCTCCTTCTCATCTATCTTTTTCATAATTTCTTTCATCGTCTTCTTCATTCTTCTTATTCCAGTGCGGTCGATCAAACACTGTATCTAACTGATGCAATATCTTTGAATCTTTAATCTCTTTATCAACCACCTTGCTTCTTGCAATCTCAATGCCATAGATCAATCAATAAATCATTAGCTCACCTTATCTTGCGCTCACATCAATCCCTGTCAGTTTAATCAGCTTATCAACCTGGCTATACTATTCATTTCCATCAATTGTTCAGTTACACCTCATCAACTTTGCATTTCCATCAAATGTACATCTCAACCTAATCACTTGTACAATATCAGTCATCCAATCTTCTCTCCCGCAATCTATCGAGAGACCAATCTCCATCAATCTGTTCGATCAATCTCTCGAGGGGGCATAGCCAATCAATCATCATCATCCTTACCAGGACACCTCTGGGGCATATATCAGTTGATCATTTTCTTTGAAACAAAGAGACAGGTTGCATTGTCTCAAAGAGGGGCAAAATGTAGACACATAAAAATTTCCATTAATTTGTCCTCATTTAATTTCAAATTTCTCCGAACATCAAGTGAGTCCTTATTATTACACTATTATTTCTCCATAATTCATTATTCATAATTTTCATCTTTTATTATATTATTATTAATATCTCATTATTTATCTATTAAATTTATTAAATAAAACATTATATCATATTCATGTATACATCTTCATGCATTCACCTTATATACATTTCTCTGTTTATTTAATAAAACCCTTTAATATTCCCTCCTACCATTTATCATTTCCCATTTACCACTCATCTTGCATTATCCCATATTCATCCCAAAACATGAACTCGCCTGGAGAAAATCTATTTAAACAAAGCTCCCTCTCTTATTTGAGTATCTCATCTTTATGCGTTGAACTTATGTCAGTTTGCATTCTTAATCATCTTTGCATTTCATTTTCTTTAGCTTCCTTTGCATTAATCATCTTGAATCTCCAAAAACCATATCTTCTTATGTGTGCTTCTAAGATCAATATTATCTACATAAGATCTTGGTTAAAGGAGTGCAATGGAGTAGATTGTGTGACATGCATGTGTATTCTTAGTTTAGATTTTAATTTGCATGTGTGTTTTTGATAGGAAAAACTTCATTGTTGGATGCTGGAAGATTGAATCTTGCATTCAATCCATTTCCCCCATTTACAAAGGCTATATGCACAAGGGGGCATTCAAACAAAAATTCCAACTGTTAGATTGAATCCCAACACACTCTACAACTGGTGCCAAATTGAACTATGGAAGATTCAAATGCTTATCACCACTTGGAAGTTGAAGTCTATTTTGCAACACCACTTATATAAATATGTGGACATCACTGCTACTTATGTCCTGATTTTGGTATAGTAAATAGGTTTTACTTATTTTTTAATCTTTATACAATACTTTTAGCCTTTATCTAACATAATCGATAATTGGAAGACTTTTCAATAACTAGGAACTGCAACATTAGGAAAGTAAATAAAAATAGATAAATGATAACATACCGGTAGGATGACAAGCTCAAATTTATGAGACACACACTCTGAAATGAACTTGTTTGCAACCAAATTTACATGATTCAAACACACAACCTGCAAGTCCATGGGAATTTACAGGCATGCGAAAATCTATAGAAATTTCGCCATCTCCAATAGTTCGATACCCTCCGAACTAGCTACTCAATCCTTCGATATTACCTGCTAGATAACCCAATTTTAAACCTGACCAAGAAAAGATAACAAGATGGTTGATATAAAATTGTTGTTGTTAATTAGCAAGTCAAGATTTAAAGGGAGAAGGACATGTCGAACCCGATTTGCAGAGAGGCAAAGAAACAAAGGAATTGACAAAGGCAAAAGAATTGTTAATTCAATCCGTCGCGAGTGGTTTTCAAATGAACTTGTGTTTTTTTTTTATAAAAATAATGCTTGTGGTCGTCGGAAAATGTCATCGGCATTTCAACATTATCAGACATTTAAAAAATAATTAAAAAAATTGATCACAAAATGCCTTTTCCATCGGAAACCTCAATCGAAATTTGAGGCCAAATGTATTAGTGGCATACAAATTTACCAAAACTGCCAATATTGAACAACTGAATAACCAACCATAATACGAGATCACACAACTTGATCAGATCATCATGCAGACCTTTGAAACTTATGCTAAATCAACTAGAGATACTTATTGCATAAGCCATTAAATCACATTAGCTCATTTGCAATAAAAAGGCTCAACTAGCTCAACCAATTTGATTGCAATACAACAACACATCAAATTCACATATATTGACATCAATGACAAGATATCAACCAATATCCAACAATCTCCCCCTTTGGCATTGATGACAACATATGAAATGTGAAAAACAATCAATACAAAGAAATAATCAACTCAATCAACAAACTCCGACCCCTTTGATCAACAACTCAAATATCAAATTTCTGATCATCTACATCTCACCCCAAAATGCTTCAGGGTTTTTCACATTCTCTCTCACCCCCTTTGACATCAATGAAAAAGGTAAATCGATCACAATTCTCTCTCCCCATTTTTATAAGCTCACAAATCAGGCTCTCACTCCAAACAACATGACTACTCATGCTGAGCAAAAGCCACAACTCATCAATTCGGATCACATGATATCTCTATGAGGCTCACCAGACCGATGCAATCCATGTTAGTTCTCATCAAGAGGTGAAATGACCCCCATCTTCTCTTGGAGATACTCAAAAGTATCTTTAGGCAAAGGCTTCATGAAAATATCTGCAATATGTTCCTTTGTAGATACATATTCCAATCTGACTTCTTCCTCATTCACCTTCTCCCTCAAGAAATGATACTTGATAGATATATGCTTTGTTTTAGAATGCAGTACAAGATTTTTAGAGATATTGATAGGACTTGAATTGTCACAGTATATAGCAATAGGCTTATCATAAATAACTCCTATATCCTTCAACATCTATTTCATCCAAACTACCTGAGTACAATTGCTAGTAGCAGCAATGTATTCAGGCTCTACAGTAGATAACGAAATAGCATTATGCTTCTTACTTGCCATGATACCTATGTAAGGTGAAAAGTGGATAATGGAAACAATAATATTGAAAGACTAAATGACTTTAACAACAAAACCCTAGCCTAACAACAACAAAGATACACCATAACATATGAAAATTACCTAAGACAATGCAAATCAACAAAATAAAAAAAGATTATACCATCACATGTCCACTAGGGTTTGAATCTCCATTCTTCCTATCTCCATTGATCTTGCTTGATATATTGCTCTCAGATTTTATATGTGCACAAGAGCTCAACAAAAAACATAAATGTGGTTGATAGCTTGATTGCAAAAAGGCTTGATTACATAAGAAAGTTTGAATGTGTAGGAGTGCTTAGGAGGATTAATAATGAGATAAACATCTTCTTATATAGAAGACACTGTAAGAAGTGAAGGGATAAGATTAAGAGGTGTAAAAGATAGATGGTCGGCTAGGATTAAAGGGTAGGTAGAGGAAATAAGAAAATAATGAGAGGTTGGTAGTGTAGGAATTAAGAGATGAATGACATGTGTCATGGGTAGAAAAGGTTAATGAATTAATTAAATAAATAAAGATTTATTTAATTAATAGAAGAAGTGGGATCAATTAAATAAATAATAATTTTTATTTAATTTAGAAAAAAGATAATTTAAATAAATAAATGTATTTATTTAAATAAGGAAAAGGCTTTGAAGAGGATAAATAAATAAATAAACTAAATAATGATTTATTTAGTTAATAGAAGAATTAGGCTTAAATAATTAAATAAATACAAATATTTATTTAATTAGATGGGACAATTTTAGGTGTCTACATTTTGCCCCTCTTCGAGACAATGTAACTTGTCGTGTTGTTTCAAAGAAGATAAGATGAACTAATACAAAGTTGCCCCAAGACGGAATGATATGCCCCCTCGAGAGATTGGATGGTTTTTTTTGAAAAGATCACAAACAATCTCCCAATAAGAAAGAAAGGCTAGAAAAGAGTGACAAGATAGGATAGAGTGATAGAGTCACGAGAGAAAGAAGACTGACTCAGGAGACTAGGGCTAGGGTAGTCTATAATATAGACTATGAGGGAAAATATCCTCATTGTCATCCACACACCTAAGAGATCATAGTGTAGAGAGAGAAAAGAGCAGTCAATAATGATGGCATTGGTGCACAGATTCGATCGCGTTTGCCGATATCAGAGGCCAGTAGATGTAGGAGAGCCAGTGAGTACCACAAAACCTCCTTGTACCATGTTGCATTAATTATTGTCATAAATGAATGTTAGGTAGGTTAATAAATGCATATTAGGTATGTCTTAGAAACTTTTCAAGCAAGTCAAAAGACATGAAGGTGCATCTGCATTGGTGCCAGGTGTGTCTAGGTAGGTTAGGCGTGTCTGCATCTAAGCTAAACACATCTATGAATTGAATGACGTTTATGACAAATGCAGAAATATCTATGCAGGACAAGCGTGTATATGCAAGATGGAGGTACGCCTCTATAATCCAGGCACGTCTATGGAATGCAAAAATGTCTATGGAGTATTTAAGTGCATTTGTGTGATGTATTTACATTTATGTCTTCAAGGTCGAATCGACAGTTCTATGATAAACATACACTGTCGATTGGATAACTTGCTGAGAGAATACACTCAAACAGGTCCTCTAGGGAAGACTAGGATAACATATAGGGCTAGCATTGACAATTCTATGATAGAGCATACGTTGCCAATCATGAAACTACTCAAGAAGATACACTCAAGTAGAGGTCCTAGAATAGGATTGAGTGAGACACTTTGTGATGAACATGGAGTACCATAAAAATTGACAATTCTGTGATAGAACATATGTTGTCAATTGGATAAGCTACTCAAGAGGATACACCCAAGTAGGTGCACTAAAAGATAAAAGCTACACTTTGTGATGAACAAGGAGTACTAATAGGATAGAGTGCCATATGATAGATATAAGCACTAGGATAAAAGAGCAACACTTTGTGATGAATAAGGAGTACTCCTAGGATTGACACTGATGATTTTTCTTGACTACAGGAGGACCTACCTATGCTAGAGTCACGGGAGAGATTCCCTTTGACTCAGGAATTACGACCAGAGTTGACAGTGGAGGATAGAGTAGCAGTTGAGGCCATGGGATTACGATATATTATGTATATGCTTGAGTTTGGGGCAAACATGGGATTGCTGACTATATTAGCTGAGAGATGGCACTCAGAGACATGCACTTTTCATTTGTCGATGGGTGAGATGAAAATCACCTTAGAAGATGTGTACAGGATACTGCAGATACCGCTTGATAGGGAGTTAGTTCCTTGTGATTGAGAGGGAGATAGGGATGCACTGAGATGAGTGTTCTAGGATCCATGACTAGAGATGAGAGTAGTACATGTGGCCTAGGACACCATGACAATGACAAGACTAGCTCTACTAACGGTGTTGGTAGGAGTGATCAGTGGATTTATCTGTTCAGACAGGGCGATATAAGGGTTGGCTGTGGGATGGGGGAGGATTCTAGAGACATTGGTGACTAAGCATACTAGGTTTGTAGGGGGGTTGTGTCTGCTAGCACACTTGTATTATGAGTTGCATCAGTTTGTGTATCATAGATCAATAGGATTGGGGTGCGGAGTGACATTACTACAGGTATGGGAATATGAGCATCTTTCGGTTACACGATTGATACACTTTAGAGGCAGAGGAAATGGGTGCAATTATTTACATTTGTATGATATGATTACTTCCCAGCCATAGATTGGGAGGCTAGAGTATTGGCGTCGAGTGATTGATGAGGTAGACAGTGTAGTATGGAGGCCTTACCAAGAGTGTGAGGAGTGGGAGGATGATGCAGTGGAGTTGCTGTATGTGTTCAAAAGTAGGTATCTGATTAGGAGGACACCATATGTTTTTGAGTGCCACTTTATTGATAGAGTATGAAGGAAGTTCGACATGTTACAATGGATGCCATGTGGCTCAGGGATGTATGTGTAGACAGTGATATATCAAGCACATTTAGTTTTGTTATTGTCTTATGATCAGGCATTGGCACATATGTAGGAGATTGTTCCCATGCCTTGGGATATTTGGGTAGAGGTGGAGGATGCATGGATGGATGCTGAGTACAATGCATATTGGGCAGACCATCTATTTCCATGATTAATAGATCCAGGAGAGCTGATAGAGGGTGATGGTGGGGATGGTGGAGATGATAGTGGGGATGGTGGAGGCAGAGGCAGACAATGGAGGCAAGGTGCAATATCAAAAAGGAGGGTAGCTTAGAGGAGAGATAGGAGAGAGGAGAGACAGGTGCATGTAGTTAGAGGTAGAGGTGGACTGCCTTGATAGGTGCCAGCAGCACAAGTGTGAGGACAGGTATAGGGACAGGGAGAGGGACAGGGACATGGACATGAGAAACCACACTGATAGGGGGAGGAGGGAGGAGAGGAGGAGGATGAGATAGCATCCCTAAGAGAGATATGCCAGGGATAGAAAGATGAGATTCAGGACTTGGAGAGGAATGGGGCTAGGCTTAGGAGATAGTTGAGGGACACTGAGCGGGAGAGAGATCAGGATATTCAACGCTACACAGAGGCTGAGGTAGCAGTGAGGGTAGGCATGCAACATAGGACATTGGGGCCAGATATGCCTATGTTCTACGAGCAGGGGAGGAGATATCCTATTGGAGAGATTTTTATTATGGTGTTGTGCCACCAGATCAGCAGGCTAGGAGCTTCTAGAGACCATCACAGACTACAACGACTATTGGAGGGAGAGATAGGAGACAAATATCTAGTGGTGGGGTCATGGGTCCTCCACCACCACCAGATAGAGGGGGCAAGAGAGATGATCCTGGGATGGGGAATTATAGGGCTTAGACTCCATCAAGGCCAACTGGCTCTGAGGGAGGGAATTCATCATATCCTTAGAAGGCTCCCTATGTATCAATTTTTGTACCATTTTTGTATGATGATGTAGACACCTTCAGGTGATTGTAGCCATATGATTTTGACATCATTGTATCATGACATTTATGATTTTTGATATATATATGAGATGATTCATCCTTGCGAAAACTATATGTATATGTACCTATGTGATGTTGCTTCTATATGATGCATGTTTCTATGTGATGCTTATGATATGGATGCAAATATGTACATGATGGAATGCAATATTTTTTTGTTCTTTTATGTTTTATATATTATGCAAATGTGAATGTATGAAATATAGATGAATATGATGAGAATGTAAAATGTGCTAACATGTGGTATGTGTAGGATGTGATGCAATTGTGATATCTATATGTATGTATTAAGTGCTAACATGTGGCAATGCAAGTGCAAACTACATGAAATGCAAATATTTTTGGCATGTCATTATACTCAGTCATGTGATAGCAGGCTACATAGACTCAATAAGGATGATGGAGGTCAATCAAGAAAGGGGGATGCAAGATAGAAGATATGGAAGCGAGAGCTTCTTGTTCTTTATCATCATTGAGATTTATTATGGGAAATAGATTTTGAAAATCTAGATATAGGTTTGACCTAGAAAGTCATTATACCTGTTTGCATGGAGATCAGACAGTCACCAACAAGGAATGCCCCAGTTCATAATAGACTCACAACCTCCTCATATCCTTGGACAAGTCATAGTATTGCTAAGAGACAATCCACAGACAACAAAATAATAGGTGAACATATCTCATCCTCGCCTTTCTAGTCAAAGACATCCTGGAGATAGAATCTCTAGTCAGAGACATCCCAGAAAAGATAAAATCAAAAGAAAACCAAGACTTGACACAACATCCACTGTAGTCCTCAATTTTAGTGTCTCTTATCACTTGTATAAGTCTATTTGATTGTGGTCATAATTTTTTCATTCACAAGAGGATATATAGCACCAAACCATAACATTGTCTGGGTTTGTTGAAATATTTGATTTATTGAAGCCCACTGTTGTTGTTTACATCTCATCTGAGATTGACCAAATCCATGAAATAGATACTTTATTGCAGAGAAGATGAAACTTTATTCTAGATCCATGATGCTAGTGTTGCTTTATTGTGGATTGTGCGTGCGTAGACTAAAGAAAAATGGAAGAAACTATACTCCTCGGAACATGTGATGCTCTCAGTTCCACACCCTTCACTAGACTTAGGATTTTCCTTAGCTACAAATAGGAGCTGATTTATTATGGATTAAAAGGAGTGAAAAGGGAGGTTTATTGTGAATGGATAACCAATCTTAGGTAGATCAATAACAAGGCATGATGGGAACGGGTAGGTTTATTATGGACGGATAGGTTGTGAGTGTGTGCAAAGTGAAAGGATGAGATTGAATCTTGAAGGAGGGAGGAGAAATGTCTCTACACATGGGGCTAGTAACCTGGTTTTCACCATGGTACTTGCCTAGGGCACCACCAAAGTGGTTTTCACCATTGGACGAATTTATTTCTCTTTACTTTTTGTTTTGATTGTTCAATTTTTTTTGTGTCACAAGGTGCCTGTTTGTCAAATTTTTACCAAGTAACAATTTTTTTTATTTTTTATTTTTTTTTTGTATTTTTGAATTAGAATATTCCAAAGAGCTATGTGTAAAACCTAAGAAGGTGCATGTTGTTGATAGGATCCTTTAAAGGTCCCCCCTCTAGTGTCGAAAGCTGATATGCACCTGATCCATAGACTGTTGTGATAACATAAGGACTGTGTAGGGGAAAAAGTGATACTAAGCAAACATGCCCTAATCTCACTTTCAATCACACACTTGTGGAATACGAAAGAGCCTAGAGATATCACACAATTGGCTACTTCTTTTTGTGGAAGAGAGAGCCATGGGATAGCTATTAGGATTTCTATTCCCTTGTTGCAAATGATAGATAGAATGATGCAAGTTCAACTATTAACCCTAAAGTGTAAGTATGAACTAATAACAAGATTGCAGAATTGAGTTTAAACAATGGAAAGCTGTAAACACAAGGACAAGATAAGAATGCAGATGCATACTTGGAGTTAAAATCTAAGTGAAAATGTTCGAGACGGGGGCGCAGGCGCCACTGTCCTGATTCTGCCCCTGAAACTGCTCCGGAAACTGCTATTTTGCAACCTGAAAAGCTGTCGGAAATGCTGAAAACTTGCTGTCTGACAGAAGGACCAGGGCACCCAACGCCCCTGTCCCAGGGACCAGTGTGCCTAGCGCCCCTGTCCTGGTAGGACCAGGGCACCCCACGCCCATGTCCTAGTTTTTTGCTCTGCAATTTGGTGTGAAGTTCAGTCTCCGTCTGCTTCTGTCGGATCTGCAACTTGCGACATCGTCCGAATCTCGAAACCTGCACTTATATCTGAAAAGGTATGGTGGGTGGCTATATAGGGTTTTTCCTTAGTCAAACCCCCGCTTCGGTGATTTCCACCTCCATGAATAGTCAAGTTGTATTGTAAAAGTAGTGTTTGTGCAGACCTTGTGTGTGTGCAAGATCCTAAAATGCAAGTAAGCAAACTAGAGCAACCTAGAAAGTAAACCCTAATTGCTTGTAAATGATAATGTAAATGTTCCAAACCAGATGCAAAGTGATCTAAAGCATGAATACAAATGATATAACAAGGCTTATGCAAAGACATGAAAACAACATGAAATCATACCCAACCCCAAGGGAGGGGTACAAGCCAATCTTCAGTCGGTAATCCCCTATTGCTCTTCAATGTCTTCAAAGCCCTAAATGGATGAATGAAGTTGATGGATGCTTGATGGATGGATGTTGAATGTTGTTGAAGTCTTCAAAGATCTGCTCTTTCGCTGCATAGAAGGTCCCTGAAAACCCAAAATCGGATCCTTTCAAATGAAGAAAGAGAGCTCTTATATATGAAACCCTAGGTCTTAATTTCAACTTTTGGCCGACCTAGAGATTGAATCTCCCACCAATTTCTTGGGGTTAAGCTTTATTTTATGATTGGATTGCGCTCCTAAAATTTTGGGAAAAATGTCTGGGACCATGTGCTCTCCGGGCGCCATGGTCCTCTCTGGGCGCCATGGTCCCGACAACTTTTCACCAAATTTTCAGGGCCATCAGATATGATGATTTTAGAGAGAATTCCAAAGTTACAGGTGATTTCGAGATTTTTTGACCCCCGAAATCAAGCCCCCAAGTTCAAAATAGGACCTAATTAGGGTTTTTGATTAAATGATGTATTGGAGGAATAAAATGAAAAGGGCACACTTTAATGAAAGGGCCCAACTTTATGATGTGGAAGATGATGAAATAGAACCTTAGACCTAATTAATTTGATTAATTAAGTGCTAAAGGGGAAATGCAATGTAGAATACAAAATGCGCCAAGGCGGGTGCTAAACTAGGTGTGAAATTGTACCACCCTAGCAAGTGCGTACAATTTACGACGCTACATTTAGCCCCCACTTTAGTGGTCATATGAACACTACGTGCATATGCAAGCTAAAGTACAGAAAAGTAAACATTATTTGAAAAAGGATATATCCATAAGTTGTCGGATGAAGCCCCCAGCGGTATCTGCAGTAGTTAGTTAAGAACCACAACCTACAAAACCACACGTTAGATCACAAAATCACCTAATGCTTACTAAGGAAGGTGATGAAAATTCGAGGGTAGCTATATGCCCCCCTTGTTTCGGCTTGCTAATTTTAGTGAGTTGAAACAGGATATCATGTTTACCACTTCAAATTGTTAACGAATATTGATGACAAATGCTCACAAGAAGATTTGATATGAGATCAAAAACTAATGGAGAATCATTTGGTAAGAAAGAGGACTAAATCTCAATTCCAACACAACAAAGAGTGTGAGGATTTGAGAGTTCTCCAACACAAGATGAAGGATGTAAATGGAAACAAAATGCAAAGAGAAGAAAAGAAAGGAAAAAGAGCATGAATACACACATTGGTGATCCATGAAAAGAATAGTGAGAGAGAAAACATGGACTTCTCGCCCCTAGATCTTGTCTAGGTGATCCATGGGAAAAAGGACATGGAAAAGTAGCCCCTAGAGTTTGTCTAGGTGATCCATGTAAGGGAGGAGAGTGAGAAAGTCTAGCCTTATGCCGCTAGTTCCACTCAACCTCGTGCATGTGTGTGTAAGGGAGGTTAGAAGCACCTCATAGGAGTCTATGCCCGAGTATGCTACAACCTGTATATGTATAGTACAAAAGCGTGACATCTCACTCTAAGAGTCTGTGCTTTGGTTCCGAGAATAATCACCTTGCATAAAAGAAAAATGGAGACATCTTGCTCTAAGAGTCTGTGCTTTGGTTCTGAGAATGACCCATTGCTCAAAAAGTGTAATGTTAATGTCATAAGCAAAGTAGAACAAGGATACCTACCTTCATCACAAAAGAAGATACCCCAAAAATGCAACAATGTCATAGATCCAAGCAACAGAGTTTTGCACTCTTTAAGCAAGGATAAGATAGTTGAAAAGGGATATCTTGTAGTATGTGTAAAGGAGATCCTTAGAGGAGAAGAGATCTTTGTACAAAAGACACCTATCCCCGAGAGGAATTGTCTTAGACAAATATAACATCTTCTAGAATAAGACAAAGAAGAGAATAAAAATGCAATACTTCCTTCTTTTGCGAGGTGAAAGTGATTCTTAATGAAGGATGGCTCTCTTTTTAACCCAATTGGGAGAGTGAATTCATTATGGATGTATTTTACCAAGTGCAAAAGAGGTTGTAGTCAAGGACTTACACCTCTTGTAAGAGAGAATCCTTGAACAAACAACAACAAATGCATACAAGGAATAACATCAAGTAATAAAGTTCACACCATGCACGAAAATAGGAAAAAGTGGATCCTTAGATAAAAATAAGAAAAGGTCATTGCCTCCCAAGGATAAGGTCAATGAGAAGGACTTACACAATCTTCTAGGGAGAGATTTAGACATAAGCAAAATGTACTACATACTCACATGAGTTCATGTAAGCAAGACATTAGTGTATGTAAAATGCTCCTCACAAGAAGTGGGTAGGATAAGAAAAAGAATATCTTCTCCCATATCTAGGAAAAGAGGATTCTAAAGAAAAGATGATCAATATTTCCACACTAGTACCCCAAAGGGAAATTTTAACCATAAAAAGAAGAGATGTATGAAATCACTCTTGTCCCCATAGGAACAAGAGATAACATAGAAAATTAGGCTATTATGTTTCTTCAAAAATATGATTGCACTTGAAATTGTACCATCATGAATGACAATGAGCCCCCAGTAAATGAGCTACCAATGTCACATAATGATGAGCAACATAATAGCCATTAATGTTATTTAAAGACATGATAGACTGAATGAGGTATTTGAATATGACATGCTAAATGCTCAACTACAAGTGAGATCAAAAACATGTACAAAATTGAAGAAGAAAAGAAACAAGAACTCTTAGAAGAGGGATGAGTGTAATTTATTAGAGCCTTATCCCTAGAGGAAAGGACTTTATGATGAATAGGAGATAAAGATTCATAAGTGGATTTAGAAATTTGAGGGGAGTCATAAAGAGATTTGTTCATCGCCAAGATTTCCTTATGAGGGGAATGAGAGTTGATAGAAGTAGAAGATGATTTAGTTGAAGTGAGATCATCATCACTACTAAATATAGCATTCACATTGAGAGATGGTCTTTTAGATGCTTTGGTGGGCTTAGAAAGATTATATCCAAGTCCAAATGAATATTCATGCATGTTATGTTCTAAAGGAACTTTAATTCCTTGTTCATTTGTGCCACAACCATTTCCACTATAGCCACTCTTAGCCAAAATGTGAAAACCATGACCATAAAGGGATGCTAAATCAGAGAGAGATGGTGATGCCCCATAGGTCTCAGTGCTATTTGTATTAGAGGAAGATGTTAAAGAGTTATTTGAATCAGAGGTAGCCACAAAGTTGTTACTGAATTGCTTAGACAAAGTGAGGCTTCTCTTTAGTTTCTTCCTTAGATTTTCCCTTCTCAATCTTAGGCACTCTATATTCTCCTACAAAAGTAGGGTTAAAGTCTAAAGATCCCCAATCATCTTCTGCGAGAATCTTCTCAGGATCAAAAGCCTTTTCATGTGTAGATTCAAGTTGAGAAGAATCTTCTTCAAGAACTTCATATTCATCCAAAGAATTTTGATTATCAGAGGGTGATGATTCATACATAGGTATTTTGTTTAAAGAGTCATCACTAGAAGAGGAAGGTTTAGAAGAACTCCCTGTGGAAGTATATGTTTGCAAACAAGCTTGAAAATTAGTATCACCTATCAAGGTATATGTCTTATTGTTATAAATAAATTTAACTTGTCTATGCAATGTAGAGGGGACAGCTTGCATACTGTGAATCCAAGGCCTCCCTAATAACAAGTTGTATGTTAGATTTTCCGACATAACATGGATAGGAGTAGGCAAAGTAACGGGTCCCACTATGATGGGTAAGGTGATAATACCTAATGAAGACTTAGCCACATTATCAAAGCCTCGAATGGGATGAGAGTCAGGCTCAATAAGGGATGTATCCACATTCATCTTATGCAATAGATTAATGCTACACACATTAAGGCCAGAGCCATTATCTACCAGTGTTCGTCTTATAGCAGTGTCATTTATGATAACCACAATCATCAAGGGATCATATTGATGTTGAATTTCACTAGTAGGCAATTCATCTTGAGTAAACACAATTTGAGCTTTAGGATTCATCACAGAGTTAACCAAAGATACTATATTACTAGATGTATTAGGTGGAGGAACATTCAAATCTTTCAAGGCATCTTGTAACATTCCATGATGAGCGGAAGAAGTTTGGATCAAATCCCAAAGGGATATCTTAGCAGGGGTAGCTTTAAGTTGTTCTATGAGATCATATTCCTTACCGAGAACTTGTGAAATACACGGAGCTTGTGGAAGAACTGGTTGAGAAGGAGGAAGTGAAGTTGGGCTAACTGGAGGAGGGTTAGGTTGCCTATTATTTCTTGTGTTATAGGTATGAGCAACCGCATGATAGCTCTCGCTAGTCAGTTGCTTAGCATACTCATAAGGGCTCTTAGAAGAATAACCTCCTTGCACAGTAATAACAGGTTTCTTAGGAGTGCAAAAAGAATCATTAGCATAACCACCTTGAACCACTAAGATCGGCTTATTTAAAGGTTGAGAATTTTGAGAAGGACAAGCACCTTGGACAGTGAGGAGAGGTTTGTTAGGTGTTTCATTCACATGTATCAAATTGATTGAGGATGGTTTAGAGGAAAGAACAAAAGTGTTGGAAGAATTATTGATAGTCTTCTCTTGCACTAAAATCTTATCATGGATCAAATCAATTTTAGGAGAGAGACAAGGGGTAGGCAATGATGTTCTAGTAGGAAAAGTAATACTAGGAAAGATCATATCATCCTCTATCATCAAAGGATATACATGGGGAATAAACTCTCTAGGAGAAGGATCAACATTACTCTCTAAAGTCTCACTTTTGAGAGGGAGATCTTTGAAAGAGATGTTAACCATCTTGCTTTGAACTAGGGTCTCCTTATGAGTAGAACCAAGTTGAGGAGAGGGAGAATAATTGAGATTCAAGGAAGGTGAGAGACTATCAAGGGAGTTTTCAATCTTGATTTCATCCCCTTTGGCTAGGGTTCTCTCATGGGGTAGAGAATAATCTACACCTTCTTCTAATGGTTCATCCCAAATAGTGAAGTGGTTGAAAGGAATGTTTGAAGTATTGTCAATTTCGGGAGAGGAGATAACATTGTTTATTAATTCCTCATCCTTAGGAGGGAGAGGATCAATAGATGTGTTAAACTCATCCTCTTTCCTCAAAATATATTCAATATGATCTTTAGGGGAGAGAGAATTAAGGAAATTGCTTATTATTTCATCTTCTTTCTCTAAGGGATGCTTATGGGTAAGACAAACTTTAGGATAAGGGTAAGCATTTATCATTAATTCATCATCTCTAGTGGGAATTTTGTTGGAAAAGGAAATTCCATCAATAGGAAATGTAGGGATAATGTCATCTTCTTGCACAAAAGGATCTTCATGAAGGTAGTGTTTTTTAGGAGGAACATGAACATATTTCTCCAAAGATTCATGCTTAGGAAGGAGATCTTTGAAAGAAGTGTTCATAACCTCTTGTTGCACTAACATGCCCCCATTGGAAGGACCAACTTTAGGAGAAAATAAATCAATGTCCATAAATACCTTTTCACTTAGAGAGGCATCATGTAGGGAAGGTGAAGTAACATTAAGAAAGGTGTTTATGATATCATTCTCTTCCTCTAGGATAGCTAAATAGGAAGGGCACATTTTAGGAGAATTGTCAAGATCACTCTTAAAGTCTTCATCCTTAGAGAATGGGAGAGTCTCAAAGGGATTGGTAGCAACTCTTTTAGGCACTAAAATGTTGTTATATATGGGGGGAGGTTCTTTAGGAGAAGGAAAAATTGAAACAAGGGAAGCTAACCCATTATCACATCTATGAAATGAATGCATCACGACAACAATTTTCCTCTTTCAAATGATAACACATGCAAAATAGAAGGAAATGTTTATTTTTAACCAATGCAAGCACTTAGAATGTAGATTTAGAAAATGAAATTTATGATTCAAATGAGTTCCTAAATCAGATTTGAAATTATTGACCACAATTAAGCTATCCACAAGTTCAACTTTGAATTGAAAAATTAGGGTTTTAGCAAAAATTTCCTCTAAATTTTTTTTTTTAAAATCTTGCAAGAAATTAAAAATTATAAATAGCATAAACACTCAAATTTGAAAAATAAATCAGAATTAGAGAAGATTGGAATTCACGTCGGGTTCACCAAAAATGTGTAGGGGAAAAAGTGATACTAAGCAAACATGCCCTAATCTCACTTTCAATCACACACTTGTGGAATACGAAAGAGCCTAGAGATATCACACAATTGGCTACTTCTTTTTGTGGAAGAGAGAGCCATAGGATACCTATTAGGATTTCTATTCCCTTGTTGCAAATGATAGATAGAATGATGCAAGTTCAACTATTAACCCTAAAGTGTAAGTATGAACTAATAACAAGATTGCAGAATTGAGTTTAAACAATGGAAAGCTGTAAACACAAGGACAAGACAGGAATGCAGATGTGTACCTGGAGTTAAAATCTAAGTGAAAATGTTCGAGACGGGGGCGCGGGCGCCACTGTCCTGATTCTGCCCCTAAAACTACTGTTTTGCAACCTGAAAAGCTATTGGAAATGCTGAAAACTTGCTGTCTAACAGAAGAACCAGGGCACCCAGCGCCCCTGTCCTGGTAGGACCAGGGCGCCCCATGCCCCTGTCCTGGTCTTTTGCTCTGCAATTTGGTGTGAAGTTCAGTCTCCGTCTGCTTATGTTGGATCTGCAACTTGCGACGTCGTCCGAATCCTGAAACCTGCACTTATATCTGAAAAGGTATGGTGGGCGGCTATATAGGGTTTTGCCTTAGTCAAACCCCCAGTTCGGTGATTTCCACCTCCACGAATAGCCAAGTTGTATTGTAAAAGTAGTGTGTGTGCAGACCTTGTGTGTGTGCAAGATCCTAAAATGCAAGTAAGCAAACTAGAGCAACCTAGAAAGTAAACCCTAATTGCTTGTAAATGATAATGTAAATGCTCCAAACCAAGATGCAAAGTGATCTAAAGCATGAATACAAATGATATAATGAGGCTTATGCAAAGACATGAAAACAACATGAAATCATACCCAACCCCAAGGGAGGGGTACAAGCCAATCTTCAGTCGGTAATCCCCTATTGCTCTTCAATGTCTTCAAAGCCCTAAATGGATGAATGAAATTGATGGATGCTTGATGGATGGATGTTGAATGTTGTTGAATTCTTCAAAGATCTGCTCTTTCGCTACATAGAAGGTCCCTAAAAACACAAAATCGGATCCTTTCAAATGAAGAAAGAGAGCTCTTATATATGAAACCCTAGGTCTTAATTTCAACTTTTGGCCGACCTAGAGATTGAATCTCCCACCAATTTCTTGGGGTTAAGCTTTATTTTATGATTGGATTGCGCTCCTAAAATTTCAGGAAAAATGTCCGGGACCATGTGCACTCGGGGTGCCATGGTCCGACAACTTTTCACCAAATTTTCAGGGCCGTCGGATATGATGATTTTAGAGAGAATCCCGAAGTTACAGGTGATTTTGAGATGTTTTGACCCCCGAAATCAAGCCCCCAAGTTCAAAATAGGACCTAATTAGGGTTTTTGATTAAATGATGTATTGGAGGAATAAAATGAAAAGGGCACACTTTAATGAAAGGGCCCAACTTTATGATGTGGAAGATGATGAAATAGAACCTTAGACCTAATTAATTTGATTAATTAAGTGCTAAAGGGGAAATGCAATGTAGAATACAAAATGCGCCAAGGTGGGTGCTAAACTAGGTGTGAAATTGTACCACCCTAGCAAGTGCGTACAATTTACGACGCTACAAGGACCAAGCCAATTGGGCTCAAATTTTCCTTTCTTTTCTTTATCTTGCTAATTTTTAGGTTTTTTTCTGAGAATTAAGTCACCCACCTTAAATGTGCGAGGATTTACCTTATGATTGTGGCTACATTGTTCCTTGGCTGAATGATGTGTAGCTCGAGTGACTATCATCTTTGATAAAGGAACTGAGATAGAATTACTAATGTGTGGACTACGTAGGCCCATATGCATGTCACCTAAATAAGTTTGGGCATCCTTGACAACAAAGTCCTTCAAGGAAGTTCCATTAAAGGGCCATTGATGTGATGTATCACCAGAAGGGAAAGGATGTGTGAAACAAGTGGATGAGTAATGAAGGCCTATGATTGCAAAAAGAAGTGAAAGTAGGATGGCATGATGGAGACTTAGGATCAACAAGTATTATTTTTGACTTGAAATTGTAGAACTTTTGCCCCCAGTTATTTTAATATTAGGGGAGATCAACTCTTGTTCTTTTTTATTTATAGGAGTTTTATCCTCGTCTTTGATTTTTGCAGAGTCTCATAGCTTTTGATTTTGATTTGGACTGAAGGACTTTTCTTTATTTTTGATTTTTAGATTTTTCATTCCCAATTAGTAAGGGCTTTTGCGATTCTTGTTGATCCAAGTCTAGGAGTGGAGTGGAAATAGAAGGAGTGGATGAAATGGTAAGCCTATACGAGTTCTCAAGAGGGTTGGTGATACATTCAATAGATTCTTCGTTGGAACCACTTTTAGGACTATTGATATCAAGAGATGCTTGCACCACTAGAGGAGATTTGCATTCAGACTTAGTAGCCATAATGCTAGGTGGTTCACACCCAATTCCTTGGAATTGCAACTTGTTTGTAGGTTGCTCATGTCGACTAAATGTCTTAGGAGATAGTGGGACTTGATCAACATGAAATATATACTCACCACATCCCATGTCTTTAACCTTGAATTTTTCTTTGAGCTCTGCTTGCTTTGATGTAGAAGGTTTGAAGGATTTTGGATCCACATATGTTGATGAAGGAATAACTTCTCGATTGACTGGGATTGTTAGTTCTGATCTTTCTCATAGGTTATTATAATATATGAACGGATTCAAATCACCTTTGACGGTCACTTCAACTCCATTGTGTGGAAACTTGATACATCAATGATATGTTGAGGGAACAACTCTCATTTCATGAATCCATGGGCATCCCAAGAGTATAATGTATGTGAGCTATAAATCAAGGACTTAAAAAACCACATCCTTTGTGACTAGCCCAGCTTTGAGAGGTAAGGTGATCATGCCCTTGGATGAGCGCTCTTCATCATCATATGCTAAAATGGTGATTGCATGCGTAGAATTTACAGCCTTTTCAGAATATCCCAATTGTTTAATGGTGCTTAATGTACAAATATTCAGACCCGCTCCTCCAACTATCAAGACTCCTGTGATATGGTTTTTAAAGGCTTCAATATGTAGAGGTGGATTATGAGGTTGGGTTACAGATGTGTCATCAGCTTTTGTAAATGTGAGGGTATGTGGAATGGAAAGGTATCCCACCATAGCTTGAAACTAGTCCATGTTCAGATCAGCAGATACAAAAGTTTCTCTCAAAGTATTATCAAGGATGGCCTTATGTGCGAGGGATATTCATAAAAGATCAAGGATGGAGATGAGGGAAAGTGTCTTCCCTAATTGATCTATAAGGTCATACTCATTCTTTGTGGATGATGAGCCTGTGGTATTATATGGAATGCCTTGCAAGGTGAATTTACCTTGATAGGTTGTGACGTTACATTCAAAGGTTTGATTTTTAGAATATGAGGAAGATAGTTCAATGTCTTTTAAAACAACTTTACTCCTTTGGGAAGGACCTTCATGAGTTTTATCCTTGATGATGATGGTTGAAACATGGTTGTCCATTGAAATGTGATTAATGGTAGAATCATAATCATAGGGCATCTTCGTATAATTACCTTGATTATCGGTAGTTTTTGCTTTTCCCTTGTCATGTTTAGGAAATGGCTCCTTAAACATCAGATACTCTTCATTGGAGGTATGTCGATCAAATTCTATGTCACCTCTGTCAATGAGATCCTAGATGATATTCTTCAACCAATGGCAGTTTCTAGTAAGATGTCCTTTTCTCTTGTGATATTTGCAATATTCATCATCATTCCACCAATTTGGTTTGACTTTTGGTTCATATGGAGGATTGTTTGGAATTGTTATTATCTTGTTTCCCACTAGCTTCCTAAGAGATGACTCAAGTGGTTCTCCCAATGGGGTGTATTTTCTTCATGGTTTTGAAGTTGCTTGAGTATTTACTTGGTTTCTTATCTTGATCCTGAAAGAATGATTTTTGGTCTTACTGTGTTAGCATCAAGTACGCCATCATTTACTGTGTTCTTGTTCTTGTTCCAAAATCGTGGCTTGTCCTTTCCTTTAAAATCCTCTTTATTTTCTTTGAATATCTTGATGATTTCTTGCTCAATTAAGACCTTCTCTATTGCTAAGCCTTTCTCAATGACATCCTTGAAAGTGGACAAACAAGCTTTCCTCAAGTCATAACCAATTTCTCTGTTGACGTTGTATGTAAATATCTCTACCATTTGTTTTTGTGGAATTTCACAAGAGCATCTGTTGGCTAAATTCCTCCATCTTTGTAAGAATGTTGAAAATGACTCCCCATATTTTTGTTTGGTATTGCACAAAGTGGTAACTAATATATCTGTCTCTATTTTATATGAGAAATGTTGTATGAAAGCTTCTGCTATCACCCCATGACTTAATTCTAGGTGGAAGTTGGGAGAACCATACCATAACTTGTTCACCTAAGCTTTGTGGAAACAATCTTGTTAAGTATGTTTCTTCTACTGCTACCTCAATGCAAGTTGTGAAAAATTATCTTATATGTGCCTTAGGCTCTTCTTTGCCTCTATACTTATCAAACTTTGGTGTCACGAAATGTGTAGGAAATGGAGACATTGGAATGATTTTGTCAAATGGACAGGGACATATATCTCTCATTGTGTAAGCTGGTTTCGATGTATTGATGTCCTCCATCTTCTTTTGTAAGTCCTTTATCTACTGTTCCAAATTGTTTTTGGGTGGAGACCGACTTCTTGGACCATATTCCATGCCTAAGCCACCAGGTAGGGGAGGAAGATACTGCATATATGGATGGTATTGATCGTAAACATGTTCATATGGAGGAGGTCTATAATGATACTGCGTGTAGGGACCACTTGATATCGGGTCGTAAGGCATATAATGAGTTTTCTCTTGTGTGTTTCCCCCAAATTTGACATGGGGTTTTCCTGTTTCCAAATTTTGAGCATGCCTCTAGATATCAAATTTCTTTTGAGTTGGGTCCTTAGCATTGGTATGCGATTGAGTGTATTTATCCACATAAGATTTCCATAAAGGTTTGCGTAGACGAAGTTGTTCATGAGATGTTCTTTCGTGAGTATTGTAAGCTTGAGCATGTGCATTTGGGACCTCATGTTTTTGAAACAAGGATGATGGTGACTCAGGAACAAAACGTGGTCCTCTATTACCTCCACTATTAGGTCTCCTTTCATCCATGTTGTGTTGAATTTCTTGTGTAGGGCGTAGGTCAATTTTTCACTATTTGGGACATGTCAAAATCATGAGGTATCTTAGCTCCACTTTTTTCCATCACTTGTAGGAAATATTGTCTATCTCTTCTCATGATATCTTCACCCAATCTACTAAAATGGGAATCCATGATAGCTTCTTCCAATTCTGTTGAGTGCAGTGAAATGTTATTAACATTATCATTTTGTGCGTCATTGTTGTTTATGTCATTCATGTTCTCAACATTCTGAATGTTTCTATAGATGTCCATGTCAGGTAATGTGGTATGATGAGAATTAAAAAAGATATCATTTTCGTACTCATAGCCACTCATGTTTGCAGACTCTTGAGCCTCTTGAGCTTCTCTCCTAGATTTTTGGGAATCGTTTTCAACTATGAACTACGTCTTGACCAAGATGTGTGAGACTAGGTGAAAATGGAAAGAGTATAGAATACCAAGAGTTGTATGGAATGTAAATAAATCTGAGGTTTGCTTGCAATGTCCCAAGTATAAGACCAAACATGTATGTAGTAGAGTAGGTGTGACTTCCAAAGAGATGATAGATCTCTTGAAGAGGTAAGCTAACCTTGACTCCAAGTAAGACCAAGTGAGCCCCAAAGGTGATAGACCTTGATGAGGGACCACTTAGCAAAATGTTGTTGTATGTATTGTGTTGACAAAGCAAGATGAGGACAAGCAAGTGAGATTTTGAATCAAGTTTAGACAAATGTGAATGTAATGCAAGGTGTAAAGCAATGATGAACTTTGTGAGACCCAAAAATAGGCTGAATTCTAGATGAAAAACCAAAGAAATAACCTAGGAAGCTCAAGAATTCTGAAACTGATTGCTCTTGTTTGCTGGACTGTAAATTTTTCCAATACTGAACACAAACATGCTTGTACCCTTCACAGTCATGGTTACCCAATACAGACATGATTAGATACTGCACAAACGTGTTTATGAGAATCTTTTGAATACATTTTTTTATGATGACACAGACGCATTTTTGTCCTACATAGACGTGGTTATAGGACACAAACGTGTTTTTGTCAGACACAAACGCGTTTCTAAAATCTAAGTGCAATTTTTCCAATTCGTGAATTTGTTTGTTGTGACCAAATCTGAATTTTTTTTACCATTTTACATGACAAGAGGACACAATGTTGATAAGGACTCTATGGTTGCAGGTGTTTAGACTCAAAATGACTCAAAAGAAAGTGTGTTGTTTGATGTAAAAATATTTTGCATATACTTGAAGACACAAAAGATACAATGTTTTGATGTTTGAATGTTTAAAAGAAGAAAAGCACAATTCCTAAGGTTGGCCAGGACAATAGTTGTTGATCCCACATGGGGTTTCCCCTGAGGCTATGCTATTCAAAGCTAATACTTAGGTGCTTGAACCCACTAGCTCCACCCTTGGTACTCACTTCTTTGGGGCAGAAAAGAACCAGTACCCATGAAAACTCCCTGTGGTGAACTTTGTACCTCTACTAAGAACCATATGTGTGTGGGCTGCTCCAGAGGTTCGACCTCCTACCCCAACAAATAGAAGGATTTTGGCTTTCTAAAATAAAAAGGTTCTACTAAGGGTATCCACTTGTGTTGCCATACATGTGGCACTTTCAGCTTTGTAAATATAGAAGGCTTCGAGCTGGTAGGGGTTACACCCTACTATTGATCAAATAGGTTTATGGGGAGATATAGTGTTAGTATAGACTAATCAACACACGTTACCGATGGCTTTCACCATGAATATAGTTTTTTATAGTGGTTCAAAAGAGGGGAGTTTACCTCACTACCACTTGGGTCATTCCCTCCTCAGTAGCAGTCCTAATGACCATACAAGGGGGTAGACTATCTAGAGATTAAACAAAAAGAGTCTATTTCTCAAGACACAAAAGACATTGGTTCAATTTTAGTGCACCAATTGAAGTGTTTGCTAATCTATGAAAACAAGGCACACAATGAAAATCAAAAGAAAACCCTTTCCAAGATCCTGCAACAAAGATTTGTTAGTAGTTTGGGTTGTTTCAAATGATTACCCCTTCTTGCAAGCAAACAAGTTAGGTTTATTTTAACAAAATCCCAAAACACTTTGTGAAAATTAGGGGCCTTTGAAACATGATTCACTTTCAAAGATAAGATGCACCACTTCATTAGCTAGATCACAACATATTAGCTCAAATAAATCAGATCTAAAACCCTAAATGCAAACCAAAATGATGAAACGAAACCCTAAATGATGAAACAAAAATTGAAAAATGTAAACTGAACATAGACGTGATTCTGCCCTACACAGATGTGATTATGCAACACAGTTGAGTTTCAACACCCCATAGATGTGTTTTTGCAAAAATGCAAAACAAAAAAATCCTACACAACACAGACGCGATTAAAATGATCATAGACATGATTATATTTCACAGACGCGATTATACTACCCATATATGCGCCTGTAATGAAAGCTTGCAATCTAGAAAATGAAAATACTATAAAAAATATAGACATGATTCAGAGGATCATAGACGTCGCATAAAAGAAAAAACGTGGTTCCAGAATGTGCAGACAAAAGTCAAAATTATGTTAGAAAATGTCAAATTTGCAACTTCAAAAAACATAAAATCTACAACAAAAGATGTTAAATGCAAAATGGACAAGGGTCCCACCAGTTGTACCAAAATGTGTATGGTGAAAAGTGGATAATGGAAACAAAAATATTGAAAGACTAAATGAATTCAACCATAAAACCCTAGCCTAACAACAACAAAGATTCACCATAACATATGGAGATTGCCTAAGACAATGCAAATCAACAAAATAAAAAAATATTATACCATCACATGTCCACTAGGGTTTGAATCTCCATTCTTCCTATCTCCATTGATCTTGATTGATATATTTTCTCTTAGATTTTATGTGTGTACAAGAGCTCAACAAAGAATGAAAAATGTGGTTGATAGCTTGATCACAAAAAGGCTTAAAGTTCAAATGCGTAGGAGTGCTTAGGAGGATTGATAATGAGAGAAGCATCTTCTTATATATAAGACAGTGTAATAAGTGAACGGATAAGATTAAGAGGTGTAAAAGATAGATGGTCGACTAGGATTAAAGGGTAGGTAGAAGAAATAAGAAAATAATGAGAGGGTAGGTAGTGTAGGAATTAAGAGATGAATGACATGTGTCATGGGTAGAAAAGGTTAATGAATTAACTAAATAAATAGAGATTTATTTAATTAATAGAAGAAGTGGGATCAATGAAATAAATAAGAATATTTATTTAATTTAGAAAAAGGATAATTTAAATAAATAAATAAATTTATTTAAATAAGAAAAAGGCTTAGAAGAGGATAAATGAATTAATAAAATAAATAAGGATTTATTTAATTAATAGAAGAATTAGACTTAATTAATTAAATAAATAAAAATATTTATTTAATTAGACAAGACAATTTTAGGTGTCTACAATACCAACTTCTTTCCCAAAAAGAATGCTCTGCTAGTAGTACTCTTTATGTCATCAATATCACTTGTGTTGGTCCTCACAACTGGAATGGTAACTAGGTGATAAAACACAATTCGGAGATTGAATGTCCTTGAATAGATAACTTTTCATGTGGAAAAGGCTCATTTAGTTATCAACCCGGGACGTAAACTTGAAATGGGCCAGCACTGTATCTGCATGAAGTTCATATTGCAACCATTTTATATAATTGTAGGAAAGGGAATTATTTTGAAAGTAAACACACAAAATCTATAATAAACTAATACTTAATCTTACAACTGAAAATTATTTTAAACAATTACTGTTAAAAGATAAAGTTCTAGCAAGCAGCATGAACTACTCTGTTGTCATGGCTACAGGAACAGACAAAGGAACTATTTCCTATGGCTACATGAACAGACAACTGCAGAAATAACTATTACAAAAGTATGAAAACTAGTTTAAAACATACAAAGGATTACTCACCAAGTGGGCCCCCTTGAGTGAGTATTTCCAAAACTTCAGATTACACTTATCTAATCATCCAAAATTACATTGATCACTTTATTTCATCTTCACTGAAAAATACATGCATAACACCAGAAAACTGTGTATTACAAAATACTATCTTTTTCTCTGCTATCCCCGAGAGGAGAGAGATCCCTTTTATTTATAGGAAAGCTTATAACAAAATTCTAACTAACTGCCCACATCCCTATGGAATAGGTGAACAAAATTTATTAACAAAAGAAGAAGAAGAAATCAACACAGGACAACAGAATAACATCTCTCCTACAACTGAGAAAATATAGAATGATTGCCTCCTAGATCTAAGCTCCCTTAGGAACAACTATAAATGTTTTCATAAATCAATCTGCTGAAGAACAGGTCTAGTGATCCTGATCATAATTGCATTTCCTTGACTGGGTCTCCTTTGATCCATGTTGTGTTGAATTTCTTGCATAGGGCGTAGGTCAATTTTTCACTATTTGGGACATGTCAAAATCATGAGGTATCTTAGCTCCACTTTTTTCCATCACTTGTAGGAAATATTGTCTATCTCTTCTCATGATATCTTCAACCAATATACTAAAATGGGGATCCATGATAGTTTCTTCCAATTCTGTTGAGTGTGTTGAAGTGTTGACAACATTATTATTTTGTGCGTCATTGTTGTTTATATAATCCAAGTTCTCAACATTTTGAATGTTTCTATAGATGTCCATGTTAGGTAATGTAGTATGATCAGAATTGAAAATATATCATTTTCGTACTCATAGCCACTCATGTTTACAGACTCTTGAGCCTCTTGAGCTTCTCTCCTAGATTTTTGGGAACGGTTTTCAACCATGAACTATGTCTTGACCAAGATGTGTGAGAATAGATGAAAATGGAAAGAGTATGGAAGACCAAGAGTTGGATGGAATATAAATGAATCTGAGATGTGCTTGCAATGTCCCAAGTGTAAGACCAAATATATATGTAGTAGAGTAGGTGTGACTTCCAAAGAGATGATAGATCTCTTGATGAGGTAATCTGACCTTGACTCCAAGTAAGACCAAGTGAGACCCAAAGGTGATAGACCTTGATGAGGGACCACTTAGAAAAATGTTGTTGTATGTATTGTGTTGACAAAGCAAGATGAGGACAAGCAAGTGAGATTTTGAATCAAGTTTAGACAAATGTGACTGTAATGCAAGGTGTAAAGCAATGATGAACTTTGTGAGACCTAGAAATAGGCTGAATTCTAGATGAAAAACCAAAGAAATAACCTAGGAAGCTCAAGAATTCTGAAACTGATTGCTCTTGTTTGCTGGACTGTAAATTTTTCCAGTACTGAACAAAAACATGCCTGTATCCTTCATAGTCATGGTTACCCAACGCAGACATGATTAGATACTGCACAAATGTGTTTATGAGAATCTTTTGAATACAATTTTTTATGATGACACAGACGTGTTTTTGTCCTACATAGATGTGGTTATAGGACACAAACGTGTTTCTGTCAGACACAAACACATTTCTAAGAATTTGAGTGCAATTTTTCCAATTTGTGAAGTTGTTTGTTGTGAGAAAATCTTTTTTTTTTTTACCATTTTACATGACAAGAGGACACAATGTTGATAAGGACTCTATGGTTGTAGGTGTTTAGACTCAAAATGACTCAAAAGAAAGTGTGTTGTTTGATGTAAAAATATTTTACATACACTTGAAGACACAGAAGATACAATGTTTTGATGTTTGAATGTTTAAAAGAAGAAAAGAACAATTCCTAAGGTTGGCCAGGACAATAGTTGTTGATCCCACACGAGGTTTCCTCCGAGGCTACGTTATTCAAAGTGGATACTTAGGTGCTTGAACCCACTAGATCCACCCTTGGTACTCACTTGTCTAGGGTAGCCAAGCACCAGTCCCCATGAAAACTCCCTGTGGTGAACTTTGTACCTCTACTAAGAACCGTATGTGTGTGGGCTGCTCCAGAGGTCTGACCTCCTAGCCCAACAACTAGAAGGATTTTGGCTTTCTAAAACAAAAATATTCTAGTAAGGGCATCCGCTCATGTGGCCATACATGTGGCACTTTCAACTTTGTAAATACAGAAGGCTCCCGGTCGGTAAGGGTTACGCCCTACTATTGATCAAATAAATTTGATCAAATGGGTTTATGGGGAGACATAGTGTTAGTATGAACTAATCAACACACGTTACCCATGGCTTTCACCATGAATATACTTATTTATAGTGGTTCGGAAGAGGGGAGTTTACCTCGCTACCACTTGGGTTGTTCCCTCCTCACTAGTAGTCCAAATGACCACACAAGGGGGTAGATCCTTTAGAGATTAAACAAAAAGAGCCTATTGCTTAAGAGACAAAAGACACTGGTTCAATTTTAATGCACCAATTGAAGTGTTTGCTAATCTTTGAAAACAAGGCACACAATGAAAATCAAAAGAAAACCCTTGCCAAGATCCTGCAACAAAGATTTGTTAGTAGTTTGGGTTGTTTCAAATGATTACCCCTTCCTGCAAGCAAACAAGTTAGGTTTATTTTAACAAAATCACAAAACACTTTGTGAAAATTAGGGGCCTTCGACACATGATTCACTTTCAAAGACAAGTTGCACGACTTCATTAGCTAGATCACAAGATATTAGCTCAAATAAATCAGATTTGAAACCCTAAATACAAGCCAAAATCATGAAACGAAACCCTAAATGATGAAACAAAAATTGAAAAATGTAAAATAAACAGAGACATGATTCTGCCCTACACAGATGTGATTATGCAACATAGCTACATTTCAACACCCCATAGTCATGTTTTTGCAAAAATACAAAACAAAAAAATCCTACACAACACAAACGCTATTAAAATGATCACAGACGTGATTATATTTCACAGACGCGTTTATACTCCCCCAGATGCACCTGTAATGAAAGATTGCAATCTAGAAAATGAAAATACAGTAAAAAATATAGACACGATTCAGAGGTTCACAAACATCGCATAAAAGCAAAAACGTGGTTCCAGAATGTGTAGACGCGAAAAGTCAAAATAAAGTTAGAAAATGTCAGATCTGCAACTTCAAAAAACATAAAATATACAACAAAAGATGTTAAATGCAAAAGGGACAAGGGTCCCACCAGTCGTGCAAAAATGTGTATGGTGAACAGTGGATAATGGAAAGAAAAATATTGAAAGACTAAATGAATTCAACCACAAAACCTTAGCCTAACAACAACAAAGATCCACCATAACATATGGAGAATACTTAAGATAATGCAAATCAACAAAATCAAAAAAGATTATACCATCACATGTCCACTAGGGTTTGAATCTCCATTCTTCCTATCTCCATTGATCTTGTTTGATATAGTTTCTCTCAGATTTTATGTGTGTACAAGAGCTCAACAAAGAATGAAAAATGTGGTTGATAGCTTGATCACAAAAAGGCTTAAAGTTTGAATGCGTAGGAGTGCTTAGGAGGATTGATAATGAGAGAAGCATATTCTTATATAGAAGACACTGTAATAAGTGAAGGGATAAGATTAAGAGGTGTAAAAGATAGATGGTCAGCTAGGATTAAAGGGTAGGTAGAGGAAATAAGAATATAATGAGAGGATAGGTAGTGTAGGAATTAAGAGATGAATGACATGTGTCATGGGTAGAAAAGGTTAATGAATTAATTAAATAAATAAAGATTTATTTATTTAATAGAAGAAGTGGGATCAATGAAATAAATAAGAATATTTATTTAATTTAGAAAAAGGATAATTTAAATAAATAAATATATTTATTTAAATAAGAAAAAGGCTTAGGAGAGGATAAATGAATTAATCAAATAAATAAGGATTTATTTAATTAATAGAAGAATTAGACTTAAATAATTAAATAAATAAAAATATTTATTTAATTAGACAAGACAATTTTAGGTGTCTACAATACCAACTTCTTTCTCAAAAAGAATGCTCCGCTAGTAGTACTCTTTATGTCAACAACATTACTTGTGTTGGTCCTCACAACTGGAATGACAACTAGGTGATAAAACACAATTCAGAGATTGGATATCCTTAAATAGATAACTTTTCATGTGGCAAAGGCTCATTTAGTTATCAACCCGGGATGTAAACTTGAAATGGGCCAGCATTGTATGTGCATGAAGTTCATATTGCAACCATTTTATATAACTGTAGGAAAGGGAATTCTTCTTAAAGTAAACACACAGAATCTCTAATAAACTAATAATTAATCTTACAACTGGAAATTGCTTTAAACAATTACTGTTAAAAGATAAAGTTCTGGCGAGCAGCAGGAACTACTTTGTTGTCGTGGCTGCAGGAACAGACACAAGAACTGTTTCCTATGGCTACAGGAACAGACAACTATAGAAACAACTATTATAGAAGTATAAAAACTAGTTTAAAACATACAAAGGATTACTCACCAAGTGGGCCCCCTTGAGTGAGTATTTCTAGAACTTCATATTACACTTATCTAATCATCCAAAATTACGTTGATCTCTTTATTTCATCTTCACTAAAAAAAAAAACATAACACCAGAAAACTGTGTATTACAAAATACTATCTTTTTCTCTGCTATCCCCGAGAGGAGAGAGATCTCTTTTATTTATAGGAAATCTTATAACAAACTTCTAACTAACTGCCCACATCCCTACAGAATAAGTGAACAAAATTTATTAACAATAGAAGAAGAATAAGTCAACACAGGACAACAGAATAACATCTGTCCTGCAGCTGAGAAAATATAGCATGAATGCCTCCTAGATCTAAGATCCACTAGGAACGGTTATAAATGTTTTCATAAATCAATTTGCTGAAGAACAGGTCTAGTGATCCTAATCATAACTGCATTTCATTGATTGGGTTTGAATTGCAGTTACAAACTTGATAATCTTTTGAACCACCATTCGTCTTTTCCTCACCTTTGCTGACCCTGCATTAAGATATTAACACTCACAACAACATGTGTATATACTAATGCTAACATGATATAACATAAACCATGTTTATAATTAACTTTAGATATTTGCATAGACAAATCATTTATAACCACTATATGACATCCTTAGGTATAGGTTAAACCAGTTTCAAAAACACTTGAAAGGTATCATCTTAGGAAAACATTATAATCCAAATGTCATCTAATCATAAGACCTAAGTAGGAGTATTATATCAGGAATATATAAAAATAGAGCCATTGTTTAGGCCCATAATCTCCCCCTAACATAAGTTCTTACTGATCCTCCAGCACAGGAAAATTTCAGATTCTGGCATTAATTCAAAAATTGCCTGGAGTAACCTACCCAGAACCGCCATTCTTTAAGCTCCACTAGAATCCTTTCATTTTATCCAATCTCTTCCACCTGGTATGTTCTGCTGCTTCACTGTATGGTGGGTCACTGTCCCTACAACCCATCAATGGCCATAGGAGGATTAGAGGCTGAAAACTGTGAGGAAGCCAATGTCGTCCCTTTGTTCTTCCCAAGTGCATGTACTTGGGTGCTCTGTTTAATGCTGCATGGTAACTTTGCATAGAGTGTGGCTTAGATTGCTTTAATTCATCTATTAGGCTATCCCAATGCTGGACTATATGTTCTTTTGCTTCATGTCCTTCCCTTGGAGCCATTTGTTCATATTCTTTATACACTACTTCCCTTAGGGGTAGGACTTCCTTTGCATAGTTTGGTTCATAAACAATCTTTTGCCAATCAAAGGAAAATCACCTGTGTTCTCTTGACTCAACCCTTAAGGGTAATGAAAGCTCAAGTTCTTCCCTATGATGTACTTGAAACTGCTCTCCCCTTGATATTTCATTCTGCATCCATGACATAAGAGCCCTCAATTGAATATCTCCAATGTAAAGGAGAGGGTTCCAATTAACATCATCAGGGACATCATAGTTATGGACATACAATTCACATAGTAAGTTTTTGATTGTTGTAGGAGATGTCTGAAAAGAACTATAAAATTCTTCTGGTGTTTGCAATGAGGGACTTAAATCTATAACAATCCTCATCATTTGGAAACTGATGTGCTGTTATTTTAAATATAGAGAGTAGACACGAGGAGGAGCTCAACATTGCATCAGTTGTGGAACCATGGTGGCTATTGTCTCCACCTTAGCTTTAAGATGGGCTATTTCCTCATCCTTCTGCTTAATAACCTTCTTCTTCAAGTCAATTATCATCTGCATTTTTACTCTCTCCAGTTCCCAATCCTCATAAAGAGCAAGTCCCACCGCATGACTAGTAAGAGAGGTAGGTGGTCTATTAGTAGGCGTCCTGGGTTTCTTCATTTCTACTTTACTCCCTGATTCAATAACCTGCTCTACAAGAGATGCCAAACTATTTAGTCTCTCAAAATCTACTTCTTCCTGTGGCTGCTCTAAATTTGGAAGCTCCTCTTCTTTCTGAAGCTGTAGTTCCTGCTCTTCCCCCATATTTTGGAGTTCTTCCTCCTCTTCATGTTCCATTTGAGGTTCATTAGATGGAGAAGGAGGGATATCGTGTTGAAGCAGACTGTATTGATCTCATTCTAGGGAGTCAATCAAGATGGTAATTTTTGGCTCAGTTGATTAGTCTTGGCCTTTATGCTTTTTATGGAGCCTACCGCTACTTATTCAAACTTTCCCTTTTCTAGCTGTAGGGCTACTTCCTGTAGCCACCTCTTCAACTACCTTAGCAGTTTCTAGAGGAACTGGTTTTATAATTCTTC
This sequence comes from Cryptomeria japonica, assembly GCF_030272615.1. Classification (NCBI taxonomy): domain Eukaryota; kingdom Viridiplantae; phylum Streptophyta; class Pinopsida; order Cupressales; family Cupressaceae; genus Cryptomeria; species Cryptomeria japonica. The sequence continues at coordinate 200,035,379 of NC_081405.1, read as the reverse complement.
TCTTCTTGGCCGCAGGAAGGGGTACATTCTCATTTTTACTTTTCTTGTCCTTATGCTCTATATCAACTTGTTTTTCTTTTCACTTTTCCTTTTGTGTGGTAGCCCTAGTTTTTCTTGAACCTTGAGGAGGAACCCCTTCTTCAACTTCTTTTTGTAAGGGTTCCTCTGCTGTAGGAAGATTTTGTTATGAGGATTTCAACAAGGATGAGGGTTCAACAGGGGACCAGGTTCTACAAGGTTTTTGTGTTCCTGAGATGGAAGTGGTTCCTCTATAACTATGTGCTCTACCCTAAACATTTTGGTTTCAACAAATTCATTAGACAATGGTGAGAAACAGAGTGAGGCCGACCTTTCTGAGTCTTTGTTGCACTTATAGAAAGAAGTTTTTATAGTAAGCTTAGAATGTTCATCCTTCTTCCCTGGCGCAGATGAATTAGGAGCTTGAGGTGATGAGAATGCATACATGAAAACCTTCCTTCATAGGTTAAATATTTTAAGACATACAATGCCACTACTCTCCATTCAGGCGGAAGGGATTCTCACCTAGCTCCTTGCCTATCTACTACTAATGGGGGGTCTCCTAGACGTGTAAATTCTTCCCTTGCACTGCATGCATCCTTGCACCTTGAGTACTTCTCCCCATCTCTTGGTAGCCCAGTTACTCTGCTATCCTTTCCTCTGTAGCCACTACTCTTAAACCTTTTACCCGAGCTTCTCCATTTGATAGTATGCGGGTAAATTCCCTCACAATTTCTTCATTAAACTCTATCAACTTTAAGAAATAATCCATCTATCCACTATTCCTAAATACTGGTTCACAATCATGATCCTGAAGGAGAACTTCATGGACTGTCGAATCATGTTGAACAGGCGGACCACCCATCACAGTGATAATAGTTTCAATTTTATAATAGCGTAAATTTGCTCAGACACTACACTAAGTTCCACACTATAATGTACTCAATGTGCCTTTCCTTGGTCGAAATCTAGGTACAATCTTAAAAATAACTCCAAACAGATAGACAAGTAGAACAAAAGATATCACCTCAAACTAGAAATTTTGAAAAATACAACGCAATCTAAGAGGACATCACAATTATCTGGTAGAATAATTAGCAATGTACGTCCCCCCCAACCTAAGGCTTGATAGGTGTCCACACATGCGGAGGAGGATTAAAATAAATGGTTGTATGCAAAATATCATAATGAGAAGTAATATGGTTTAATTATACACATGAAGCAAAAATAATAACACATGAGCGTACCTGATATCATGCAAGAATGACTGAAGTTGGAAGATATGACATCGCCATGCATGGAAATCAATGTGATAATGGGTGAAGTGAAAGGAAAGAAATGAGTGAATACAGAATGAAATATTTATTATGCAGAAAAGTACTTCCTCGAGATGCGGAAGTATTTATTATGATCATACGACAAGGATATTAAGATGGAATGGTGATGACCAAGACGTCATCAGTGGCTGCAAGAATCTCGACATGCTAGGCAATAGAAAACTGCCACAGGAAGTCATCTTTGCTTAGAGGTTTACGGTATAGGCGTGGCCGATGACCGTTGACTAACAGTTTAAACTTAACAGGATTGATGGTAGATAATCTAATAGCACCATTAGAAAATGTTTCAATTATTTCATAAGGGCCTGACCATCTGGTATGCAATTTGCCTAAATTATCTTTATACCTGGAATCGTAGAGAAGATCCCAATCACCCGACTTGAATGATTTATCCCTGATATAGCGATCATGCCATTTCATGTGCTGATTTTGAACAGATTCAATATGCTGTAGGGAAGATTTCCGTATTTTATCCAAAGCATTAAGCTGCAGGATCCTTTCTTCTTGTGCTACAGAAAGTGTCATATCTAAGGAAATAGTTGTTCTCAAAGTTTTATGTTCAAACTCAATAGGCATCATTTCTTTTGTTCCATACACCAATTGAAATGGTGTAAACCCTGTTGTAGTTTTCCAGGTGGTTCTATAAGCCCATACAACCTCAAAGAGTCTACTACACTAATCTTTTATGTTAAGGGCTACTCTTTTTGTCAGTATTGATTCAAGCTCCCTATTAGTAACCTCTGCTTGTCCTTTAGCATGTGGATGATAAGTAGTGGATTTCCTGTACCCGACATTGTATTCATTAACCAGGGCTATGATCAAAGTAGAAGTAAACTGTGCCCCTTGATCTGTTACTATTTCTCTAGGAACTCCATACCGAGTCAAAAATTTCTTCATATAAGAACTCAACCACCTTATTATATCGGGCATTCTTGAAGGCTTTGACTTCTACCCATTTAGTAACATAATCAGTACAAACAAGAATATAGGAGCGACCATTGGATGGTGGATCGATGGGCCCAACAAATTTGAGTCCCCATTTGTCAAATGGTTTAACAACCACCTGAGGGTGTAGAGGAATTTCATCAGACTGAGTTGGTCTGCCCATTCTTTGACACCTATCACATTTCCTGGTGTATTGAGCTACATCCTTGTGCAAGGTTGGCCAATAGCACCCTATAGTTAATATCTTAAAAGATGTTAGTTTGGCTACAAAATGACCTCCACAAGGTTCATCATGATAGACATGAAGTATGTCATATGTCTCATCTTCCCTTACACATCGCCTCATAACCTGATCTGGAACTGTGTAAAATAAGCAATCTGGAATACAAGAGAAGTTAAATTTTTTTTCTATCAGTAGTCTCTTTTCTTTGGGTGAGAAATGTGGGGGTGTCTTGTTAGCTGCAAGGTAGTTGGCTATGTCAGCATACCATGGACTATTGGAAATAATAGAAAATAGATACTCATCTGGAAATGCATCATTAATGACTTCACTTTTGTCTGGTGTTTGAATCCTTGATAGAAAATCTGCCACCGCATTTTCTTTTCCAGGCTTATCAATAATAGTAATATCAACTTCTTGCATTAGTAACAACCATCTTGCTAATATATCGGTAATGGAGCTTTTGTTCATGAGGTACCTGATGGCTGCATGATCAATATGCACAAATATTTGATATCCTGTTATATAGTGCCTGAAATTATTAAGGGCATAGATGATAGCTAACATCTCTTTTTCAGTAATAGTATAATTTAGTTCTGGTCCTTGCAAATTTTTACTAATGTAATAAATTGCATTTTCCAAAACTCCTTGTTTCTACCCCAAAACTGCTCCTATTGCAAAATCAAATGCATCAGTATGAATGTGAAAAGGAACTGACCAATCAAGTCCTTTAAGTACAGGGGCTTGAGTTAAGGCTTCTTTTAGTTTAGAAAATGCATCTTCACATTTAATTGTCCATTCAAACTCAGCATCCTTTGTCAATAAAGAATATAATGGCCCTGCTATTTGACTAAAGTTCTTGATAAATCTCCTATAGTACCTTGCATGGCCTAGAAAACTTCTCACATCCTTTTGTTTAACAGGGGTAGGAAGATTAAGTATTACCTCAATTTTAATTGGATCTACTTGAATACCTGATTGAGAGATTCGATGTCCCAACACTATTCCTTGCTGCATTATCATAAAACATTTTTCACTATTGAGGGATAGATTGTGATCTTCACATCACTGCAATACTTTTGTCAGATTTTGTAATGCCTCCTTAAATGTAGTTCCATATGTAGTGAAGTCGTCCATGTAAATTTCCATACAATCATGGGATATGTCTGAAAATATACTAAGAATCGCCATTTGAAAGGTTGTAGGAGCATTACATAAACCAAAAGGAAGGACTGAATAGGCATATGTGCCCCAAGGGCAGGTAAAGGTGGTCTTCTCCTGATCTTTTGGAGCTATTCAGATCTGGTTATAACCACTAAATCCATCTAAAAATGAAAAGTACTACTTACTTGCTAGAGAGTCTAACACTTGATCTATAAATGGCAGTGGGAAATGACCCTTTTTAGTAGCAGTGTTGAGCTCCATATAGTCCACACACACTCTCCATTTTCCTCCTTTCTTGGGAACTATAACCAAAGGAGAAACCCATTGACTATATGAAATAGGGTAGATGAATCCTGCATGAAGCAATTTTTACAATTCTTCTTTAACTATTTCCCTTAAAGCAGGATTAATCCTTCGCTGAGGCTGTCTAATTGGTTTATAGTCCTCTTTGATATTAATTCTATGGGTACACAATGTAGGATTTAGTCCTTTCATGTCTTGATAATCCCATGCAAAAGCTTGTTTTCGGACTTTGAGTAGTTCTATCAATGACAATCTTTGATCTACTAGCAATTGACCATTGATATTTAGATTTCTCCTTGCAGTAACTTCTATTGGAATTACTGATTCTGCATTAGATATCTCAGACATACAAGAGGATTGAATCTCCCATGGTAGCAATGTGTGAAATATATTTGTTGTTGTAGGAGAATTTAATAAGCCTACAGATGGAAGAAGGGTATGCAGATGACTTATTGGTATACCCACTGATTGCAGAGTTGTTCCATAATGATTCCTTATGATGTTAGAAATTACTGTATCATCCTCTTGAAGTGTTATGAATGGGTCCCTTGATAACATCATTAGTTGTTGAACAAAGTTAATTTCCTCTGCTTCTTCTCCTATGTTTGGCCACACTACTCATTCTTGGTCAAGTTGAGGTTGTGCTGGAGAAAAGAGTGCAAGTGTTTTAGTAGTAATACCATCTAAAATTGTCATATCTCCAGATATACAACCTATATATGCATTAGCTGTTGCCAGCCAAGGTCTTCCCAAAATAAGTGGATATCCTCCTAATGTTGCCTTGGGAGAGAGGATTATGAAATCAACAAGATATTCCCACAAATTTAATGTGACAACAATAACTTCAACCATTCCTTTAGGCCAAACAATTGAGCTATCAACAAGCTGCGGGACTGTTGGAGTTGATCTGAGATTAGTAATGCTGAGTTGTTGCATGACATCCTTAGTCATCACATTTATTGCTGCTTCCAGGTCTATCAAGGCATTTTTTATTTCAGTTCCATTAATAACTATCTTGACAATAGGGCTACCTAGATCAGAATATTTAAGGACTGTTATTTTTTCCAACATAATATCAGCCAACTGTCCTACTACATGCACTATTTTTGGATCCTTTTTCTTCCTCCCAGGTTTCTTCAAACAGGCTTCTCTAATAGCTTTTCCATATATGGGAACATCTTTAATAGCTTGAAATAGTGGAATTTTAACACATATATGTTTGAGATGATCAATAAGATCAAAGGCTATATCATCTCGCTGCCTAGATACTTCTAATTGTAATCTTTGGGGAAATGGGGGAGTTCTTATAAGTATATTTGGGGTTTTTGACTGCTGAACTTGCCCAAGATTCCTAGATTTATCAGTTATGCTTTCTTGAGCAGTCTCCTTTGTTGGTAACTCTGTTATGACTGGAGGAGATGGAGTAGGCAATGTTGTCCCTGATCTCAAATGAATATCACTTATATTGAGAGAATATGCAGAATAGTTATTAGGATCAATTGAAAAGACTTGTTGCTGTTGTGGTTTATTATTTGGATTTGGAACAGGCTAAGTTGGCAATTGGGTTGGCTTGGATGGAGTAGCATTAGGAGCTGGTGGCATTAAAGATGGTTGTTGGGACTATTGTTGTGGCTACAGGAAACCTGGGGACTGGTATGCCCATTGCTGTCCTCCCCTCCATTGTGGTGATTGCTGCCAATTACCTTGAGGGGAGACCAATTCCCTTGTGGCTACTGCCATTGAGATGAGGAATTCTGATAATTAGGCCAAGGATTTTGAGAGTTATTCCAAGACTGAGGAGTGTAATTTCCAAAATTTTGGGAATATGGTGGTTGCCACTGATTGTTGTGTGCATTGAAGTTCATATAAGGATTAGAAAATGACAATGGATCCTGTGGCATACCTTGTCTTGGAAGCCAAGGCCTTTGTTGTGCAACATAAAAAAGTTGTTCATCATCTCCATAAATAGGCTTGAAATCTGGGGAACTTTGTTGGCTATCAATTTTAGCTAACATTTTGCATCTACAGTCTTTCTTCTTTTGTCGACAATGAGGACAATATTCAGCAACCATAGCCTCTACCTCCTCATGCTTCTTCTTTTCCTGCAGTGTATCCAATTAGGTAGCCATATTATTAATATTATCTTCTTTAAAATCCTTCAATAGATGAATTATTTCCATCCTTGAGACTGTTGAAGATGACTTTGCAATTGAAGAACTAGGCCTATAGTGTCTTCCCCTTTTTGTTGTAGCTCTTGAATATTTTTGACAGATTTTTCTGATGTCATCCCATTGAACTTGAGTAATATATCCTTCTCCCATTATATCTAAGGAGTCAACATAGTCATCATTGATGCCCCTCAGAAATATCAACTTCATAGAGTCTTCACTTAAGTTACTATGTTTAGATTTGCGGACACTAAATAAAAACCTTTCCAAATAGTTTTCTAGGCTTTCATCTTCTTTTTGTGTCATTCTGAAGATATCATCACCATGTCGGTCCATTCCTTTGCAATAGTCTTTATATATATCCAAGAATTTTGTCTTCATTCCCTCCCAGATAGTGATTACATTTCTTCCTAAACTCATAAACCATCTCAAAGAAGCTTCTTTCAAAGTAGTAGGGAAGAACTTGAGTTTATGAGCATCAATGGTATAATCATAACTCCTGCACAGGATATCAAATTCAAACAAAAAGGTGTCTGGATCCTCTCTTACCAACCCATGAAATTTTGGAAGTGAAGAGGCTGGTATGGTTTTCAAATTTGTATTATCATGCAAGTCAGGAATGGGAAACTCAAATGTTGGATTTACAGGTGGAGGTGGAGGATTTGCTACCATTGGTCCCTGGTAAATAACTAAAGGTAAAATGTTTTGTTCAGGGGGTTTGTTAAGGAAGTCTAGATCTCCTTCTAACAAATTAAAGACACCACCATTTAGCACATAGGTTTCTGCAGGTGCTTGATCTGATCTTATATCTTGAGTAGAATGTGAGGGAAGAAATCTTCCTAATGCATCCCTTCTCCTCCTATGCATGCAAATTAATGAAAGAAATTAAAAAAGCTAATTAAAAAAACTTAAAACTAATGGTTTACAATAGATTCTTAGCTTGGCACCATCCCCGACAACGACGCCAAAAATGTTGGTCCTCACAATTGGAATGGCAACTAGGTGATAAAACACAATTCAGAGATTGGATGTCCTTGAATAGCTAACTTTTCCTGTGGCAAAGGCTCATTTAGTTATCAACCAGGGACGTAAACTTGAAATGGACCAACACTGTATGTGCACCAAGTTCATATTGCAACCATTTTATATAACTATAGGAAAGGGAATTCTTCTTAAATTAAGCACACATAATCTCTAATAAACTAATACTTAATCTTACAATTGGAAATTGCTTTAAACAATTACTATTAAAAGATAAAGTTCTAGCGAGCAACAAAAACTACTTTGCTGTCATGGCTACAGGAACAGACACACGAATTGTTTCATATGTCTGCATGAATAGACAACTGCAAAAACAATTATTATAGAAGTATAAAAACTAGTTTAAAACATACAAAGGATTACTCACCAAGTGGCCCCCCTTCAGTGAGTATTTCTAGAACTTTAGATTACACTTACCTAATCATCCAAAATTACGTTGATCTCTTTATTTCATCTTTACTGAAAAATACATACATAACACCAGAAAACTGTGTATTACAAAATAGTATCTTTTTCTCTGCTTTCCCCGAGAGGATAGAGATCCCTTTTATTTATAGGAAAGCTTATAACAAACTTCCAACTGATTCCCCACATCCCTACGGAATAGGTGAACATAATTTATTAACAAAAGAAGAAGAAGAAGTCAACACAGGACAACAAAACAACATTTGTCCTGCAGATGAGAAAATATAGCATGACCACCTCCTAGATCTAAGATCCACTAGGATCAGTTATAAATGTTTTCATAAATCAATCTGCTGAAGAACAAGTCCAGTGATCCTGATCATAACTACATTTCCTTGACTGGGTCTGCACTGCGGTTACATACTTGATAATATTTTGAACAGCCATTTGTCTTTTCCTCACCTTTGCGGACCATGCATTAAGATATTAACACACACAACAACATGTGTATATAATAATGCTAACATGATATAACATAAACCATATTTATAATTAACTTTAGATATTTGCATAGACAAATCATTTATAACCACTATATGACATCCTTAGGTATAGGTTAAACCAGTTTCAAAAACACTTGAAAGGTATCATCTTAGGAAAACATTATAATCCAAATTTCATCTAATCATAAGACCTAAGTAGAAGTATTATATTAGAAATCTATAAAAATAGAGCCATTGTTTAGGCTCATCAACTTGCCTAATCAGTATTTGTAAAATCACTCAAAGAAAACTCATCATTCTTCGAATACCATAAACTATAATCAACTGTCCCTTTCAAATATCTAAATATCCTCTTAACAACAGTAACATGAGATTATTTAGGATCAACTTGAAATCTAGCAACAAGACCTACAACATTCATAATACTAGGTCTAGTCTATGTTAAATACAACAAACCACCAATCATAGATCTATATCTAGTCTGATTAGCTTTCAAAGTATCATATTCTTTAGTCTGCTTACATCCAGTCAACATATGTGTACCCATAGGTAGAGAATCATCAAGACCAAATTTTGTTAGCAATTCCTTCACATACTTGCTCTGAGATATAAAAATACCTTTATCCAACTCAGTAATTTGCAATCCCAAAAATAATTTCACCTCACCAATCATAGACATCTCAAATTTATTCTGCATATCTTTAATAGCAAACTTCTTACACAAGCAATGATTTCCTCCAAAGATAACATCATCAACAAAGACTTCAACAATCAAAATATTATTCTGATCAATTTTGAAATAAAAATTACTGTCAGTATTACCTTTATTGAATTTCTCATCAAATACTTATCCAATCTGGCATACCAGGCTCTAGAGGCTTGTTTTAGTCCATACAATGCTTTCATCTGTCTGCAAACCATATCCTTTTCATTTGTGAACTGAAATCCATCTGGTTGTTCAATGTAGAATTTTGTCTTCCAAATCTCCATTAAGAAAGGCGCACTTGACATCTACCTAATAAACTTTGAAATCTCTATGAGTAACATATGCAAGAAATAATTTCATAGCTTCAATTCTAGAATCTAGAGCAAAGGTCTCCTCATAATCAATTCCTTCTTCTTGAGAACATCCTTTACACACAAGTATAGCTTTGTATTTGATAACTTTACCCTGATCATTCAACCTATTCCAAAAAACCCATTTAGTACCAATCACATTTCTATCCTTGGGTATAGGAACAAGTTCCCATGTATCATTCTTTTCAATATGACTAAGTTCTTCTTTCATGGCTTTAATCCAATCTTCATCTTTACATGCTTCATCAATATTTTTAGGTTCAATCTTAGAAATCAAACAAATTTCTTCTACAAGTATTTTCCTAGTCATCATACCTCTATTCTTGTGACCAAAAATCTAATTCTCTGAATGATTTAAATTTTTCACATACCTTAGACTCTTAGGATTAGCTTTATTTTCAGGCTCTTGAACATTTGTAACTTCTCCTTGATTCTCAGTATTTTCTAGATCAATCTGAATTTGATTTTGGTTTTGTATTTGCTTCCCTTTATCAACACTAGCATCCTCATCATCTAAATCATATCTGCAAGATCTCACCTATCTCATATCTCCTTCATGAACCTTCACATTATGACTTTCAACAATTTTTCTCAATCTTTTGTTATAACACTGATAGGTGTTACTTCTAGTGGAATAACCAAGAAAAATTCCTTCATCACATCTAGCATAAAATTTTCCAAGGTCTTCATCTCTTTTAATGTAACATTTACTTCCAAAAATTCTGAAATACCTAACAATAGGAGCATGACCAAACCATAACTCATAAGGAGTCCTACCAGTATCACCTTTGATATTTACTTGGTTCAAGGTGTATATTGCAGTACTCACAACTTCTCTCGAATACACATGTGATATATTCCCTCACCATGGCTCTAGCAGTTTCTTGAACTATTCTATTCTTCCTTTCTACAACTCCATTTTGTTGTGGCATTCTAGGAGAAGATAATTGTCTCCAAACTCCATGCTCTTCACAATATGCATTAAACTCACTGGAAGTGAATTATCCACCTTTGTCAAATCTCAGACATTTAAGCTTCAAACCAGTCAGTTTCCACCATAGCTTTGAAAATATTAAACTTTTCCAATGCTTCAGATTTCTCCCTTAGAAAGGTAACCCATATCATTCTTGAATAGTCATTAATCAACAACATGAAATACCTATCACCCTACAAGCTTCTCACTCTAGAAGACCACACAGATCATTATGCACAAGATCCAACAGTTCATTAGAATTGTACTACTTACTTTTATATTTAACTCTTGTTTGCTTCCCTAATTAACATTCCTTACATAGAGGTCTTTATCAACTTAGGCAGATCTCTCATAGGATGAGTGGAACTAATCTTAACCATGCAATCAAAATTGACATGACACATTCTTTTATGCCATAACCAACTTTCATCACTATGAGCAATCAAACAACGTTTACTACCAACATTCAAGTGAAAGATATTACATTTAGTCTTAGTACTTGATGCAATCTCAGTTTCGTAGTTACTCAAGATCTTATACTTTCCATTTTTGAATTGCAAATCATATCTCTTATCAACCATCTGTCCAACACTCAAAAGATTACACTTTAAACCTTCAACATATAGAGCATCATCACTGTTATGCTTACCATCAAGAGAAATATCTAACCTCTACCATAGATCATGGAAGATTTATTATCTCCAAACCTTACCACATCACCATCATACTCTTCCATATTCACAAACTTACTCTTATCACCTGTCATGTGTGTAACTAGGAATTTTGAAAAACATCAAAGCCCACCATTAGTTAACCATGAAAACTAAGAAGCTTATGAAATGAAATCCTAATTCAATCAATAAAGACATGAAGACAAAGTACTAAAATAAAATGCAAACCAATCACATAGTGCCTCCGCCATGGTTCTCCATTGTCCTTCTTTCACCTTCAAATGTGATTTTGTGGATTTTACCTACAAGTACAATTGCAAGCAAGATTGTGAGATGAAAATGACAGAATAAAGTTACTCGAAGCGTGGTTGTTGAAAATGAGCATTGAGAGCTCAATTTATAGGAAATATGATTTTGAATCGACGGACGAGATTAATTTGAAGATAGGAAGAATTAGTAGCTAGGATCAAACATATAATAGAGTTTCCATTAGAAGATAGAGAAAAAGTGGAAGAAATATAGAATCAAATTAAGCAAGATAATATGGGGATTTAATAAATAAACAAAATTGATTATCCTCATATTTTTCCAAATTGGCAGGTTGAAAAGATAAATATGGGATAATTAAATAGACCAAAATTATTATCTGCATATGAGAATATAAATATGATAAATTAATAAATTAAATTTATTAATTTCCTATTCATATTTAGGAATTAACTAATCAAATAAATTGAATTTATTTAATTATCAAAAAATACCCAAGCTTGATAATGATTTTGATAAAAGACATAATATTGATAAGACCAGTTGACACTGACTTGATAAAGAATTGATAAGATTGATTGATAAATTTCAATGAAAGGCAGATAGTGTGTCACATAGGACTTATTTAAATTGGTTGATAAAGAGGTTGATAATTAATGATTGATTAATTATCAAAAAAGAGGGAATCAAGTCTAATTGTCAAGATGAGACCAATTCAAATGATTTGAAAATGATAAAACACCAATCCTAATGATTTAGGACCAAATGCAAATGAAGAAGACTGATTAGGGTTAGATTTGAAATGAATTGAAACCAGAGGGATGCCTCAATGTCAACATATGATGAAGATGGAATACAACATAGAAGACATGCTAAAAATTGGGTTGGCGATGTAGGAGTGATGACCAATTTTGAGTGTATACAATATGATGAGAGAAACCACTATCAATAACCCATTCATCTTTCTTCTCAACTTTCGCAACTAGGGCTTTCTCCTCATTAGTGTAGCTTGCAAAATATGTAGTAATTAGATCATCTTCCTTGATAGCAATAAACACAAATTCATCTCTAGAATTTCCTTTGTTAGATTCGTTATCTTTAACACCTTCATCAATAGTATAATAACACTTCTTTTGATATTTATACTTATAGGGCTTAAATGGCTTCTTAGAATTATTATCTCTTTCCAGACACCTTGATGCATAATTTCCTATCTTATTACATGAAAAGAATTTAAGAGGTAACTTTCATTTATACTTATCAACACCTTTAGGCAATCTCCTCGCAATAAGTGCTTCAATCTCTTCAAGCTCCTTTTCTTCATTTTTCATCCCTCTCATCTCTTTCTCATATCTGGATACTCTTGTAGAACTTTCTCCTGGATCATATCTCTGCTTCCTAGATACAATAGCTTTAAATGCAAACTCAGTCTTAGGAAGAGAGTCACCAAAATCACTCACCTCAAATGCAGCAAGTTTAACAACCAACATATCTCTTGTCACATTAGTCACAGTCTGGATTGCATCTATAGAAGTAGCTTTATGTTTTTAAGCAGGCGAAAAGGATCTCAACACTTTAGCAACAATCTTAGATTCTTCAAGGACTCCACCTACACATCCAATTCCATACATAAGCTCATTCACTTTCTACATAAAAGTAGAAATATTCTCATCTTCATCTTGTCATACTTTCCCTTCAAGCTCTGGAACTTTTCAACTTTCACATGACTATCTCCTTCATGCAAAGTCTCCAACTTTACCCAAATCTCATGAGTGGTCTCAAGATCCATCACATTAGTCATTTCAGAATTTGTTAAGGCACTCAACAATGCTTCCTTACCTCTAATATTACATTAAGCTTCCTTAATCTCATCCAGAGTAGTGGGACCATTATGAGGAACATTATATACATTGTTAGCTATCTTTCATTACTCTTCTCCAATGCATCTCAAATGAATTTGCATCCGGCTCTTTCAGAGAGTGTAGTTCATTCCATCAAATCTAAAACTATCCTTCTTAAAATCAAGGGTTGTCATCCGAGATCTCCTCAAGTGGTCAAGCTTCTTTACGAGGATCTAGCTCTGATACCAATTATTGGTAACAATGCAACAAACTAAGAGGTGGGTGAATCAGTTTACACCAGAAATTCAAAACCTTACTGTAACTTAAACTACAACAAAGATTTGATAATGAATAGTTAAAGCATAAATCAACACCACATCAATAATACACATAACACCAAGACTTTTGACATGGAAAACTTGGTTAAGGGGAAAACCACGGTGGGAACACACCCACAATCAGATAATACCCTGTTAGGCGTAAGTGAAATATTACAATGGGGAATGCATATGCATTTAGGCACACTGCGTAGAGCTCACTTCTCAAAATACAATGACCTAGAAGGATACAACCCTCATGGAAGGTTCACTACCTTACAAGAGCATTTGGACAATAATCTGGATTACATGAACTGAAGGAATAGCATCTCCAAATGCTTGATTATAGTTTCGGTAAAGCACATTGACAAATCTTCTTTACAACTCTGCTTCTCACAACTTCACACAACTTCATACAATATCCTAGCTACTAAATGATAGATACAATATTTGCACATATCCATACATCTCTCAATGATTAAAAATCTTATTTATACACATCATCAACCTAGCAATGTAGGTTGGCTCACCACATGCTACATATTACAAAATACATTTACATACACCATAATAATGCATGTAGAGAAAAACAATATCGACTAAGACATAGTATGGACCTAAACAACGACCACAAATAAGAAATGCATCCAAAGATCATTCCTCAATTATCTGCAACACTCTACAATACCAAAGACATCACTTAACATGAAGAACATTATCGGATCAAGAAAATCTTCAATAATGTACACAAGGATAAATGCGGACCACCAATATGCATAATACATGATCTAGAAACATCCACAGACAATTTGAATTGCATCATAACAACTAGGACATCTCCCATCACAAGAATCATCATCACCTCACAACCGGAGCTCAAGAATAGACACAAAACTAACTGTCAAACTGAAAGATTCACATGCAGACCTCCAAATAATGAGCCATACAAACTGAGGATACATATCAACGTCCATAATACATCCTAAACATCTGCAACCAAAGATATTAGAATTCTGAAGCATAGCATGTGGATTTACCAAAAATGCGAATACTGAACAACTAAATAACCAACCATAATACCAGATCACACAAGTCGATCGGATCATCATGCAGACCTCTAAAACCTATGCTAAATCAAATAGAGATACTTATCTCATAACCCATTAAACCACATCAGCTCATCTGTAATAAGTAGGCTCAACTAGCTCCACTAATTTGACTGCAATATAACACATTGACTTTACATATGTTGACATCAATGATAACATATTGATCAATATCCAACAAGCCTGACCTCTAGAGGTCATGTGTAGCGATGGGGACTGAAGTCATCATAGGGATAAAGGGCCTACCCCATTTTAAGTTGGGACTTGTTTAAGGGGGACCAGGGTACTTTGGGGCATCTTGGTCTAGACCAGGGTGTTCCACGCCCTAGTCCTCTTACAAATAGAATCAACACAAAGGGAAATGGGGAAGGTATCTCTAGGATGGGGTCCACTGAATGGTGTTCATGACATCAATGTTGGATAATAGGACCAAAACATATCTAAAGAAGGGATGGAGATAGGACTTTCTAAAGGAGGAGCACAGACATGAGATGTAAATTGGATCTGTTACGATTTATGACGCTACATGTTTATTATAATTGGATAACATATATATTTAGATGGACAATAGAACAATGCATATATTCCTTTTCTATGATTCATAATGCTTAGAATTTGAGCCCATTTTTTTAGGTTAATATAGCTACAAGTTTCATTTTTCCAATAGAAGAATAGTTAGCATTCATATTTTGTGAGAGTGAAAACTAAATGAAGACACTAATTGTTTACATGGGTATTTTGGGATGGGTATATGAAATTTTATCTAAACCTTAGTCATATAATAGTTTGGCCTTATAAAATTTTCAAAATGAATTAATAATAATATTATTATTTATTTAATATTTATATAGAAACTTAGAGTAATAATGATGACAAAGGCACAAATGAAGGTGCAAGAAGGAAATAAATCGGGTTTAGGTGATGTATCTAGAACCCTAGGTTCTAATGAAGGGGGAGACGAAAGTGGAGGAGATGATCCAAAGGGAGAGGAATCTGATGATGACCTAGAAGGAGGCAATGGTGTTCTAGTTTTTGGTTGCCTTGTTTAGAATGTGTTTGCTCACATAGGTCCTTTATTCCTAGTCATGGTGACTCTCAACAAACGTGCTTCAATTTTGTTGAGGTTTGTGCAGTGGCTACATTTTGGGGGATAATCTAAGGGTTTTGACCCATTTTTGGGGCTTCCCAACCATTCTACTATTTTTCTCCATTCTTATGAGACTACTGGAAAGGGGTTGTTGTTGTGGTTGTTGAATACAAGCCTATATATCCTTTGTCATGGACCCTATTTTTCCATAATTATTTAATTAGAAAATAATGTTTATTTTTCACAAATGAAATGGAAATGAAATGAAATTGGAATTGTCAGTGAAATAAGATAGGAGATCGAATGCACTGAAATGATTTATATACAATTGAATGATCAGTAATAATTTTTATTGCAAAATTGGGATTGTCATTGCTAATGAGCAATTGAGTGCAAGTGAATGCAGGAAAAGGTGAACATCGACGAAGGTGAGAACATGGTTCAGGTAGAGTTGTCTTAGCTCTTGTATTTCATTAGAATAGATGGAATCTCTCCCACACCACATTAGGATTTATAATTTGCATCTTGTAATGATGGAATCTTTAAATGACCTTATTTGAATGTTTGTTTAAATAGGAATGATGAATTTGGAATGAGTAGAAGATTGATTTAAATATTTATACATGAGCATTTTTTGCATGACTTGAGTGGTGATTGAATTAAATCTAATTTGCATGAGTGATTGTGAAATATTATGCTTTATTGTTAAAAGAGATGAAATGTGTAAATGATTTAAAAATGAATATTGACCCTACGTTTATATGTTCTTTTTGTTCAGATATGTGTAAATGCATGAAATATCATACTTATGAATTTACTTTGGTAATTTGATAATAGTATAACATATATATGTATATGAGATATTGATTCAATCATAACATATATATCTATATAGTTATAACTTATTATATATTATCATGAAATTTAATTATGTCATGAATCTTGTTTATACCTATACATAATCATTTGAGATCAAATAAATATATACGTATTATATATATGTATATGAGTTCTTTATTTAATGAATATCCAATATATATATATATATATATATATATATATATATATAAAATTATGGAAAATGGTTAATGTTAACTAGTTTATGTTATATATTTTTTGTCGATATATAAATACTGACCTGTTTGAAATATTGGTGGATTTATAATGCATGCTAGAGGAAGTCGACATGACTGGAGTCAACTTGAAGTGTTCTAATCATACACTAACAGTTGGAAAATTAACTAAGACACATAGAAATGACTTGCCTGAAGAGATATTGATATTAATATCAACTTATCACCTTATCAAACTCATTGAGTACAAACGGGATAAGGACTTTGTGCTATGAAACATGAGCACTATGAGGATTATTCCACGTAGCCAAACACCTTGCAGATAGGAGATAATATCAACAATTCAATTAAACAAAATATATTATGTTTAAGTTTAACATATATATTAATGCTTATATTAACAAGAGGTGGCAATGGCGGTTGGTGGGTCGATTGATAGAAGTCGAAAAGTCAACTTCCACGAACTATAGTTCGACTTCAATGCAACTAAACTGCAAAATAACCATTGCATAGTGGCTCGCAACCGATGGGGGAGGTTGCAACTTGGCACATAGTGCCATGGAATTATAGCAACCGCAAACTTCTCCATAACCCACGGTGGCAGTAGGAAGACTGCAGTCTCCGCGATGATAGTGGAGAAAACCAACCATATCCTCCATGATCCAAGGTCGACTCAACTACAGGAAACAACGGTTAGCATCTCACCACCCCAAACGTGTCAATAAGCTAGTTAATCAGAGGCAAATAGACTAGGAAATCTCTTAGGAAGGAGTAGATGTGGGGTAGTAAAGTGACAGATCTATCAATAATGCGGCGAAGGTGTCAAACTCATAGCAATATCTAAGACAAAGATATAGCAGATTACGTAGGGAAAAATAGTTTAAATAGAGGAAAGGGCTCGAGAAAGAGAGGAAGATAGTAAGTTAGAGCTAGTTAGAAGAGAGAAATTTAGAGTAGAGATAGAAGGAGAGATGCAACAAATGATTAGAGAATGGAATGTAGAAGAGATGAGTAGTGGAGGTTTAGACATGTTTACAACCAAGTCATAAAAAATCAACGATGAGCATCTTTGATTTAGCGTTGAACTTAAGGGTTAGGCTCCTGAACGTGTGTTAGTTGTTTTATTATTATTTGAGAAATTCTCATAATATAGAAAGGATAAGAACTAGGAATAGAGAGCTCGTGACATAGAAGAGTGCTGAGGTAGAAAGCATTGGAATCCAGATGTATTGCAAGAAAGTTGAAGTTATCAGGGATCATAATATACATGGATCGTGTTTCTTGAGGTAGGCTCCAATCTAGCATGTTTTGTTAGATAGAGATTTAAGAGATAAAGAATGATCGAGTTTTAGCTTTATGCAATATTCTAATGAAAGAGTTAGAGTCACGATATAAATCATTGTTAATTGTTTAAATTACGATCATGCAAATATAGATGCAATAATGAAATATTTTCTTAAATATTGTTGATAAACATAAATGAAATCCATAGAAATTAGACCACCAAATCCTCTAGGAACAAAGTAAGAGGATAGAGAGAGACTCTGAAATTGAACTGCGAAGAAGATGAAATATTAGGATTATGACTTATTAAATAGTGAAGTTAATTTTTATATCATAAAGAAAAGACTTACACTTTCAAATTAGATCCTTGCATGAAGAGAAAAGATGGTTATCAGGTGTCTCATTAAAAAAGGCCATGTAGATAGGCGCTTTATGAATTTTCATCATGTTAGATTATTATTTTGGTAAATTAGTAAAATCAGTGAGTTGAGTATTTAAATCATGAAAAGTCACATATTAGTTTAAACTAAATATGATTCTTTGAGAAAAGAGATAAACGAACCAAGACACATGGGAAGATAGAGAGCTTAGACAATATAAACTTAGAATTCTAAACCATAAGATATGGAATGCATGTTAATGATTACATTATTTAAATGTTTTGATAATTGAATAAAAGAATGTGTGCTCACTTTATTCACTTTCAATGTAAAGATACATACATGTGTTACACCTTCTTAATATTTTATTCTTGTCTTTAAATTGCTTGAAAGATAAAAGGGAAATATTTTTTTCTTTCAGATGTATATTTGTTTATCCATGAAAGATTGCTTCTTGTCAGATAGGATTGGTTGTAATAAAAGTTTCATTCTTTCAATTTCTATTCAATGAAAGTTTTTTTTCTTTAGCATTGTATTTTTATCTTGCAAGAAATAGGAAGCTAGAATTGAAAGGTGAAAGATTGTCTTCTGCATATATTTATTCTAAGATTTATGTGAACAAAGCTAGATAGGTTTGTGTTTGTGGAAAGTTACCTTCCAGGACGGGTGCCGAATGTGGATTATAGAGAGAATAGTTTTCTTTTCCAAACTATCTATTTTTGCTATGCATGGCATTATACTCGATCGAGTAATCAAATTGAATAAACCATTGAAATAGATGGAGTTATTTTATTTATACTCTCTACCACATCCTTGATTGATCTTGCTTGTTTCTTAATAGAATTAGAAAATTTAAAATGCATGTATCATCTAGGCACGCACCAGATTCTATCTTGTCTTTTAAATTCTTTTGCTAAGCAATTCATGCAGGGTCGGGTATTCTTGATTGACTAAGAATTCCGGGGAAGCGTAAGCTTCAAGGTTGGGCGGAAAAAGTGCCTGAATCTTGTTCTTGTCTTCATGCTAAAGATTTCATTGAAGATAGCATGGGTTGCAGATCAACAGACGTATCTCACCCTTTAATTTGTATTATTTTGTTATTGAACTTACGACAACTTGAAATGCCTAAGTATTGTATGATTGAGATACTACTTTTATCGATTTATTGAATGAAGAATCTTTATCTTTTATAGAAATTTCATGTTTATTACGATTTAAATGGAATGATCAAATGAAGATATGGATGGAAAAGTGGAATGAAATAGATTTATTAACTGATTTATGAGTTTATTTAAGAATAAAGAGTATTTCAGTTATTATTGAAGTTAGCATGATTTACGTTTACATCCTTGGACAAGTTCTTTGGGGGAGGAGGACACATGCAAGTGAGAAAATGAGGAAAAATTATGCTACTTCCCCAAGATAATTGGTATTGAAAAATCATCACCACTCATGACAAAGAGCTCCCAATGACATTAGCTACTCATTTTATAGGATGAGGGGAAACATGATATGATGAATGGAGTGCTAAGGCACTGCCTCTTCACCAAGAAAAAGTGAAGGATTAGTTGTAAGATCTATGCAAGATCAATCATATTGGTCTTGAACAAATTCTTTAAAGGCTTTACAATTTCCAAGAGAATAAGAATATCAATGATGAAAAAGACAATGTTAAGCATCTTCCCTATTGTTATAATTCTGATTAAGTAAATAATAAAGGGAAAACTAATATTCTAATCATACTTCAATCTCCAAAAGGTTCGTGTAGCTAATCTCTATTGATCATCAATAGGAGTAGGTCTTGTCTCTTGAGTTGTAGGACAAGTGTCTCTAGAAGGAGGAGGATTATCTTCTATGATTTTGATAGTTTCATTATTCATGACTCCTTGTATTTCCTTTTGAAAATTAGGACAATCATTGGGATGATGATCATGGGTTTGATGATATGAGAAAAAGGTATTGTTTGAGGAAGAAGAACCTTTACATGTATGATAATTTCTATGCCTTTCTCTTGATCTGCTTCTAGAGGCCTGTCTCCAAGATGACCCATACTTGGTTAAAGGAGCTCTAATCTGTGAGAAATAGAAGAATTCCTTGCTTTTGGAAGAGGAAAAATACCTTCCTTCTCAAAACCTCTAGATCAAAGATCTTGAATTTCCTAGGTTATAACTACATCCATTTATAATTGGATATATCTATTCCAATCATTCTTTGCCTACAAAAAAATCATAATATGCCACATATACTCTAGAAATGCGCATCTTTTTGGCACAAATTTTGGATAATATGTATGGGGACTAGGCATCCATACAATTTGAAAATAGTAAGATCCATGTGCAAGTACAAATCACCCCAATTATGATTGATATTTAGCTCTAGGTTTCTTTCCTTTGTCCTCCACATTGTAACAATTTGTGGAGGGAATCTATCATGTCTACTCCTAAGAGGCCCAAAATGCTATCAATAAAATAGTTGTGAAAGGTGAAAAATCAACATTCTTGCAATTCTTATCCCATATATATGTCCAACATTGGACAAGCATTCTCTGATTGTTGTTATGTGTCATAGTCACCTTGAGTAATCTCTCCCACTTTATTTCTTCCTTCAAATAAAAAAAGGTGACGTAATAAAGAATAAAATCTAAACTATCATTTTTTTTATGTATATCATTATTTTATGTATCTCATTTGAATGATAGGTAGAAAATTCAAATTCAACATCTACCATTGGATTTTGAATTTCCAATCATATATGTCCATACATTGGAAATAGGCACTAGTTTCCCCCTCTTTCTATACCAATGCAAGAATAAATCTCAACAAGTGTAAGAGACATATCTATCCCACATTCTGCACACTTATCTTTGAATTTTACTATAGGCACTAACCTCCTAGATGACTTAGGGAGGAAATAAATTAGATCTTTGATAGAGTGGAATTTTTGTAGTAGAGCAAGAAGCTCGACTTGATTGACTCATTTTTCTATTTTAGAGTTTACCTGAATTAGAATTCTGCATTTCTCTTATAGAATTCAAGCACCACACACCTCAATTTTCAACTCAAATAGACATAATATTGGTAGACTAAAATATAGACTGAACAAATATTTTGCACACATTTGTTCACATAATTGAAAACCCTAGCTTATAGTAGAAAAATAATTTTTTTCACTCTAACAATACTCCAACTCTTCAAACAATGCACAAGTGAACACCAACTATCCAAATTTTATATTTATTGGTGAAATCGGGTAGATGAATCTATCATTTTCACTATTTGTCTTCAATTGTGCTAGCCAACAATTAGACAAATAGCTATTTTTGAAAGTTCAAATGTCAACCATTGATCTCGGTCATCTAATGGACAAGATCTATTTTGACATTCACTGACCAAATTTAAAAAATAGTCAGGAAAATAAGAGTGGACCATATCAACTTTTTCTTTCCACATAGATAGCCATGTCATCGAATTGGACCAATCCCACAATCTCATGGGGCTCCTTTGGTCCCACCACCTTCCCTCCATGAGGATGTGGGGAACCATTAGATCTTGAAGGTATTTGATTTATACTATTGACAACTTCTTTGAAATCTTAGGCCCTACTTGTTGGATATGAAACCCAACTGTCTCATGTTTTCCCTCCAATAAACTTTTGGCCCTTCGTATTCTAGATGTTGTAATTATTTATATAAGGCATACTACTGTTGCCTACAATGTATCTGAGAAACCATTGATGAATAATATATTACCCTGATTAAAGAGTGGATGTATCCATTTGGTGAACTACTATAAATCTAGTGTTTTATATCTTGATCATGATTTCTAAATCTCTAATTTTTGTTTACGAATTCTTTTATATGTTGTTATTAATTTTAACAATTGATATCAGAGCTAGTTGTGTACATCAGGAGAGATTTGAGTTTGAGTGGGACCAATGGTGACTGAAGAAGGAAAGATTGAAAAGTTTAATGGTCAGAATTATCCATTATGGAAAATGCAGATGGAGGATTTCTTGTACCAAAAAGATTTAAAGTGACCATTACAAGTTAAAGCCAAGAAACTGACATCTATGTTAGATGAAGATTGGGATATTCTAAATAGGAAAGCACTAGGAGTGATTCGATTGTCATTATCTTCTTCTATGGCATTTAAAATATCTATAAAAACAATAATTATTGAATTGATGAGTCTTTTGGATAAGTTTTATTAGAAACCTTTAGCATTGAATAAGGTATTTTTAATCAAGTGGTTATCTTTAATATGAAAATGGTTGAAGTAGGTTATGTTACGGAACATTTAAATAATTTTAACACTATTACCACACAGTTATCTTCTATTAAAATAAATTTTTATGAAGAAGTTTGTGCTCTACTAATTTTGTCCTCTTTGCCAGAAAGTTGGGATAGCTTTTATGGTAGTTAGTAACTCTTCTGGTTCATATACTTTAAAATTTGATGATGTTGTTGGTATAATTTTAAGCGAGGAAATGCAAAGGAAGAGCACATGTGAGACTCCAAGTTCAAGTAATGCTTTGATTGCAGATGATAGGGGCAAATCAAAAGAAAGAGGAAAGAGCCCAAGAGATCATGACAAATCACGAAGAAGATCATAATCTAGAGGTAGAGATATGAGAGATGAATCCAGGTGGAATTATAACAATGGGTTTGTGCCTCTCCCTAGTCCAAGCCAAGGTACACTAGTTGGTCAAGGAAGAGGTCAGGGCCCTCCTTGGGCCTGTAGATGAGGAAGACAACAACAATTTTCCTCGCGGCCTTCTGTTTTGCCTAGTTTGGCTATTTCTGGTACTAGCACTAGCCCATATGTTTCTTACCATCGCCTCATTGAGAGAGATGAGTTTTTTGGGTATGTGGAATTGTGTGTCATCATGTTGGATGGACCTGTTATGGCTGGAAATGATTACATCAATGCAATGGTAGGAGGATATGCACAAAATGGCCATGGAGAGGAAGTTGTCAAATTATGGCATCAAATAAATAGTACTAGTATTCTAAGTGGTGGACTAGTGCAAGAGGATGTCATATTAATTGAATTTGCCAAACTAGCAGGTCGAACTTTTAGAGTGTTGAATCTCAAGAGTGAATGGTTTAAGCTTCTAATGTACCAATTCTTGTTGGAGGTTGCGAGGTTTTTGATCTAGCACTAGGGGTATTAGAACCCAATAATGGTGAACTTTTAGATATTCTATTAAGGGGGAGCACAATAAAAGGTGAATATATTGTGCATGTGTGTAAGGGCTTTGTGGATGAAGGAGTATTTCTTGAATATGCAGAAAGCGATGTTCTTCATTATGGATTAATATGTAAGTTTGTGCATGAAAGAATAGTAGTGACCGATATCTCTTGAATCCGATTTGCATTGGAGAAGGCTTATTTGAAGTGTTCATGAACAAAGTTTTGCAAAGTTAACATCTTTGATGGGCTTGGTCGTAATATGAGTTTAGCAATTGAAATGCAAGGTATGTCAGTGCACGGTTGTACCGGTTGGCTTTCAAGGGGCAGATTGTTGGGAATGTGAAACCCAATGGTCACATGACCTTTCACGTTCTCCTAGCAATTTGTTTCATAGCTAAATACAATTATATAAGTGGCTGTGTGCAGCCCATGTATTAAAGAGTATTGATATTTATAATAGAAGTGTTCCTTGCTGTCTGGTGGATGTAGCCAGTAAAGGTGAACCACGTTGAAACCTCGTATTATGTGTTATTGTGTATATTGTTGTTTGTTTATGTTTTAGTTTAGTTTTTTTTTTTTTTTTTTCTGTTTTCCCGACCATTAAACATGGGTTTCAACACCATGCGTCCTTCTTCCTGTAGCTCAACAAGGTTAAAAAAATCTGACTATACCAGTCTCGAAGGGTTAGAAATTTTTCAGTTTTTGAAGCATAGACGTGGAAATTAGTAGCATGTGATCCACCGTTGGTCTCCACCGTTAGGAATTACCATGACTATATTTATAGTTAAAATGGCCGCTTTAAAAATTATTACCGTTAGGAATTACCATGACTATATTTATCACTAAGGAAGTTTTAGCCATCTTGTCTTTTACTGTAACTTACGATTTGAGTTTAAAAATGAAAATAATTAATAATGGAATTTTCAAAGGAACCGACGTCATTGTGGTTTGTAACAAGTACAAAGATTAGAAAATTCAAAATTAGATGTCATAAAATTTAGGAAAGATGTTTCTTAAGATTTTTTAACTTTTATTATCTTTTTATTTTTCAAGATTGATATCAAAGAAAATAATCAAAATCTATTTGTAAACATTGAAGTTATATTTTATTAGCTTGGTTTATTTTATTTTACTTTTGAATTATGTCCTCATAGACTAAACAAGATTCTTTTCTCTCATACTTTTACTGAAATCTATTCATTGTCAAGAATTTGAATGAATTCACCTCAAAGATGTTGTGCTTGCCTTATTACAAAAAGAGTTTGATTTTTTCACATAAAGAGCTTCTTTTGTTCTTAGTTTACAATTGAAATTGAGTAATGGTTTAATCATATATTATTTTGTGACTAAAATTTTGTTATTGTCTCATTGGTATTCAAAGGTAAAATTTTGCCATATGAAAATATACATTATTCCCATGAAGCTAGACTAAATTTGAAGACATGTTTGCTCACTTTACTCAAAAATATTGCAAGTGGGAATATGAAGTTTCTAGGACGTAGGATTACAACTATTGCATTATCAAACCATAATTAAATCTATGAAGCAACTCCATTAGATGAGGTTTAAGTAAGGAATGTACCTAGTCAACATTATAATTTTTTAAATTATCAATTCTTCAGATAGACTTCCTTGGACATATATAATCATAGAATCATATTGTAATTGTTTATTCTTATGGTACAAAATTCTTCTTGCAATTTATTTTTGATATTTTTATCTATATTTATAGTCATGTGAAATATCTTTACAAATATTTCACTAGTTTCACAAATTTTATAGATCAAATAAGTTTTATCATCTAATTGGATTTTGGTTTAAAATCCTTTTTTTCTAATTGTATTTGGTTAAGTTGATACATTTTCTCAAGACACTGTAAGTGTCCAATATATAAAAATAACAATGTTTAAACACAGATTTTGCAACCTAAAGAAATTTCAACATCAGCACAAGCTTGGAAAATGGGGATTAACCAAATGCATGAAACCATCTCCAAAGATTAAAACTGATCAAATATTTTACTAGTCTTTGCACCTCTTCATAATAAAATACTTATTCATTATTCATGCGCTCAAATTGTAGAATTAGGACAAGTAGTCTCAAACAAGGTTTCATTTAAATGTTATGGTGTAGAGATGAATCTTAGGGAGTTTATCAGGAGTTGTAGTGTTGCAACTAGAACTACAACCATTACTTAAAAATGGGCCTAATTTTGGGAGAGCATGGCACCTAGAACCCTAGTTGACTAGGACAAGAGGACATAGCACCCTAGTCCACTTAGCAAAGAGGTGAAACAAAGGTGGTTGAGGTGTACTTGAGCCTAGGATAGAGACACAAATCACCATTTGATCATATGACATCACTTTTGCAGTGCAAGGCCAAAAAAAACTTTGGAAAAGAGATAAAATGAGATCCACTAAGGCAAGGGCATAAAAATGAGTGTAAAATTATTAAAGATTACAATTTATGAAACTATAGTAACACATCATCTTAGGTATATTATACACTTTATTATTATATTTGATCTTTCACTCAAAATTATAAAATTAGTTTGTTAGGACCATCTGATTAAGGACAACACGATCCTCACATACAATTGAGTTCTAATAGTTGATTTCCTACCAAATCAATCCCATGGATACAAGTTCAATTTTATGTACTAATTCACTTTTTAAATACAACAATTATGTATTTGCAAATTTGAAAAACAACTTAAATAACATAAAATAATTTAATATTTTACCAAATCGAATTCCTTATATGTTTAATTTCATTTTTTAATCTTCAAAATTTAAATAATTATCATAATTACATTTATTTCAAATATCCCATATCTCTAAATCATAATATTTTACCATTGTTTAAATATTTATCCCAAGTAGAAATTTTATTTTCACTAGACATTGAATAGACACCCAAAAAGTTGGAGGTCTACTAAGATACTACATTTATATTAAAGAATCAAAGTTCATGATAATAAAATCTAGAATCTATCAAAATAGCCAGCTAAAAAAATATTTTATGGAACAACACATTGATCTAGTAGATCTAAAAGTAGGTGTTACAAACTTCTATTAATTGGTGTTTATATTTTCCTTTATTAAAAAGTTAAAGATTATTTTTCTTAAATTTGACACCCTTAGCACTTGGGAATTAATTTACTTTAAGGAGTTGGGAGATCACAAATCTAGGAGAAACCATGTTCTAGCTCTTTTGTCCCCATATTTTAATTGCATATATGTTGGAATTTTTAGCCTTAATAATAACACAATGTGAAGCTCTAACTATGTGTAATCTACTTAAGGTGTTCATCTTCTTGTGTGCAAATATTTTATTATCTAAACTTGAAATATTATTGGATCAATAATCTATTGTTATGCATGGGTGGTGGAGGATAGATTGAAATGATAATTACATAAATATGAAATTTAAATGAATTGGTATAGTGATGGAAAAGAATTTGAATCTACAACACAAGGAAAAGTAAGGTGAACTATTTCTCCATTAAAATATAGGAGTAGGAAATGGAGGTCTTCAAGGAGGAAAATGTAATGAACAAATGTGGGATGAATACATGTAGGAGAGAGATTTTAATAAGAATTTGGCTTCAATAGGTCTAGGGGTTTTCAATATTAAAACTTACAATATGTTGGTTGTTCTATTGCAAAATAATTGTTGTGTTGATCACCTAGAATTCTATGAACACTTGAGTAAGTAAGTGACCCTAAGAAAATAAGGGTAAAGGTTATTAGGAATTTTCATGTGGGGTGACTAAAAATATTAAGAATTTGGGTTAAAAGAGTCACCCAAGTTTAAAACTTGAAATTTGAACATGGATATAAGCATTGACATATCTATATCTATAGATGTTAGTATAAGACAATACTCATGTTGCAAGTCAACCAAGTGCTCAAAAATTCAAGGATGACTTGGGAGAGATTATTAAGATTGGTCTTCCATGTATTGTATTTTTATGATTAATAAATTACCAAAAGAAGGTAAAATGATTCTAAAACATGAATCGGGAAGGGGCACTAAACTAAGTGTATGAATATAAGTTGAAAGTTGCAAATTAAGAAACTTTTGATGATACAATTACATCTAACAAAATATGAGAGATGCAAGAACAAACAAAAGAATCTAACACCTCCATATGCTATGGAAAATAAAGAGATAAACTTTATTAGAAAACTAAATATAATTATAAATGTCATAACCCTTAGAGGTTTTGAGATTAAATTTTATATGTATATAATTGACAAAATGATGCATTTCAAATTTAATGATATTTGAAAAAGATTTATTAGTCATTTTATTAATTAATCCATTTATAATTTTATTAGTTCTTACATTTGAAAATTCAAAATGGAAAAGAAAAATCTTCCTTGAAGAGTTTAATTATGATGAGTTGTGGCAGTATCAAATTTGAGAGGCAATTATAGCTATGTCGTTGGTAGCACACACATCGAAAGATGGGTAGATCATGCACATCGAAAGATGGGTAGATCATGCACATCGAAAGATGGGTAGATCATGCACTTGCATGCAGTGCAATTATATATAGAACTCCATTGCAGTGCAATTATAGAACTCCATTTATGTTGTCTTATTTAAGACAAAAAAAAAACCACTTTTAGTTTTGCGGTATCCTTCCTAGAATTTACATCAAGTGTTGTGTGATATCTAAATGCAGAGAAAAGATCGTGATCTTGTAACGTAGAATGGCTTAGTGATAGGCATATTAGATTATATAAAAATCTTTGTTTTTCTATTTAAATGTTATTAAGTTGACTAATATAATTACCTTATGATTCATAGAGAATCAACGATATTGAATTTTGATAGAAAAGAGTATAGATATTCAAGTTGATACATTTATTTTATAGAATCAAATAAGATGTTATAATATGATGGTATAATATGATGGTATAGATGAGCAATTTTTATAAGATGTTATAATATGATAGTATAGATGAGCAATTTTTTATCATTAAAATTATCAAGTGAGAAGCATAAAACTTTGTAGTTGGGTGGAAAAACATTGTAGCAACATTCTCATTTGCAATGTGTTTGAGGGAGAAATATTTTGAGAGTGCATGTCATAATTATCTTCATATTTGTACTTTAAGTATTATGTATTTGACCTCGTGATCTAACATAAAGGAAATTGTTTTCTTGTGTGTTGCCTTGTTATATGTATGTAGATATTATATCAAAATATAATTCATGTCTCTATTCTTTTGTATGTTGACCAAGGTGCTTTAAAATTAATGATTAATTATGTGTGTATGGGTGGATTATGTTAATTTAATAATATGGAGGTCCTTACAATAAATAACATGGCACACCATGTTGTTGGCATTTTTAGTTTTTTGGCATTTTGCATATAGATTGCATTAATGATATATTGTCATTGATGTCAATTGAACTGGTAATGGTATTTATGTTATTGCTGATATTGTTGTTTTTTCTATTGGCTAGTAACAGGTAGGAAGAGCTTTGTGAAAGATATTGTAAACCGGTATGTTAAGTTTGTGAGTTGAACCAGTAAACTGGTGTAAAGGGTTAAACCTTTCTATGCAATATAACCGGTAAACCCTACCTGTTATTTTTGTTAAACCATAACTGATCAAGTTTGTTGGTTTATTCTCTGATGAGCGGTAATGATGGAGACACATGTGATCATTGTATGAGGATAAGTTCATATTATTTTGGCGCATTTGTTTGATGTTTTGGGAAGGAGAAAAGTGGATGGCATCTAATGCATAGCGCGTGATGAGTTACAAAGTCTGATGAAGCGGTGATCATGGAACGGTTGGAATTTTCTTTCAGAAGAATGTGAAGATATTATTATGATTTCTAACTATCAAGATCATATTGACTTGTTTGTAATCTCGATGATGAGAATTAGGTTTTTGTTGTGTAAACAACCTAATTGATTTTTATTTAAGGTCGATGAAGTTGTTTGTAAAATTTGTTGGCAAGAGTGGTAGAAACCTGTTGAGTGTGTAGTTGCCTAACTAGTGAATGGATCTCCACTTTGAGTAAAGGCAGATTGAAGCTTAACAGAATCTGATCAAGCAAATGTAGTGCTATTCAGATAGATCAAGAAAACCTATTGTTTTCTAAGAATTACAACAGAAGTGAAATCCCTTAACCGGGTAAGCTCTAACAAGCTTGGTTACTTATTAAATCCTCTAACAAGGTGGTCCAGTAGCTTGGATTCTTAAATCCTCTAGCGAGGTTACTCCTAACATGGTATTGTGCTTTTCATCAAGGCATATTTGTAAATCCCTTAACCAGGTGATTCCTAACCGAAATTAGTTCTTAACAGGATTTATTGTAAAGCTTTAACAAGCTTGGATCCTAACAGGGAGAACTTACAAAGAGTTTAGATAGCTATCCTTGTGAGTCTCATCTCACTATGTTTTTTACCTATTTGGGTTTTCCACTTATAAACATTTATGTCAAGTGGTGAATGTTTTTGTGGTTATGATCTTATTTGTTGATTTTATTAACTTCTGATCTACTATCCTATAGTCTCATTAATTAAATAATTTCTTAATTATTTAATCTCTTTTCCAACTCATCTTTCCATCTCCATTTCATTTCTCCTTTGCCAACTCATCCATCATGTGGCTAAATTAATTCAACAAAATAAAATAAAATAAAACATTTATTAGCCACTTATCTCCAAGCTCCAAAATAAATGAAATATTGTGTGCATACACATATTTCTCCAACTTTCTTCTATATTCTCTCCAACCTTCCTACATCTTAGGAGGAATTTGAGTCCACTTGTCTTCTCATTTATACCTCTTTGGAGGAAGTTGAGTCTACTTGTCCTCTCATTCCTTCATCTTCTCCAACCATCCTATATCCTCTCAAGTCTTCAACTCAGTCAAAGTGAGATGAGTGACACTTGTCTTCTCCTTCTCCCTTTTCCTCCATCTTGTAGGTGTAGGAGGAATATCTTCCCCCTTTCTCTCTCACATCTCAACCTCTTGCTCATAGCCATCCAATCTGAAAGATTTGATCATGATCGTTGATCTTTGCCACATCAACTTTTGCATTCAAAAATTTATAAAAAGAGGTCTCCTAAGCCAATTTGAAACTAATAGTCTAATAGCTAATCTAATAGTCATACTAGGAGTCTTTATCTTGCATCTGTGAGTTTTAGTTTGAAGCAATTACAAATTTAGAATCATTTTCATAATTTAATATCATGTTAGTTTAAATCATTTTCATATGCACATCATAGTATTAGTTAACTATTAGTCCATTCTTCATATGTCATCTTGGAAGCTACCAGTGCTTGTCTGAGAGCAAATTACCTACAACCAAGAACAATGGAGTTAGGACACAATAAGGTGTAAACCATGAAAGGTATAACTTTGTTTATTTCATGTTACTTCATTGGTTGAAGCTAAATATTTTTTGTATGGACTAACAAGTTTTAGGTCAGTTTTCTAGAGTTCAACTTTAGCCTCAACAACCTCAACAAGGATATCACTTTGGTTTCCATAGAGCATAGCTCTAGTGCCAACTCAATGCCTATAACTTCGGTAGAGTTTCTTGTATCACCCAATTGTGAATATAATGCAAATCATCTACCATAACCCATTCTATGACTCCAAACCATCCATGAAGCCCATTGTATCAACACAATTCTTCAATCAGTTAGAGGCATTATCAACATCCTTAACATATTATACCAACGACCAACCAATCAACATTTCAATGTATGAGAAATTAAATCGGATTTCAAGCATTATTCCTGATAAAAAATGGCCTATTACATCCCATTTATCATACCCAAACACCTTATCCCCAGCTTGCAAATGATTTGGACTAGTAACAAAAATGACAAACTTGACTGTCCCTGTTTTGATAGTTCTAATTTTGTTATTCATATATTTACTTCCAAACAATATGTTTGCAATCTCTCTGGTGGAGGGGTAGATAACTAGGTTTCATAAAACATATCCAAAATTTATAACAATCCAACAGTGGAGTTAAGAGTTATTCCCTTTGCATTGAGACCTTTTTGACTGTGACAAAAAAAACAAACAAGAAATGTGCATGCCCAGTCTGCCTAGGGCATCAAATATCTCAGAAAATACTCAACCAATAACACTGAAATTGAATTAATTTGAAATAGCATTCAAAACTATATAAAATGCCAAATTTACAACTATTTCCAATGGTGCAATCAAAATATATTAGTGAAACTCTCCACAAACCCCAATTTGGAGGGTTTTATGACAGTTTTATTAAAACTCATCCATTCTCCCTTCATGGTTCATGGATAGGGATCAAATATGGTTTAAAAAAAAAGTAGATTCATTGAGATAAATATTAAAATCAATTTTGGTTTTCATTTAATCCATTTATCTATAGAAAAAAGCACTGAAATAGGGAAACAATGTGTTGCTACAGAGAGAATCAAAGACATTTGAACAAAAACCTTATCTTACTTCATTGAAACTCCAACAAAAATGCATTGAAAATGAGGTACAAGTCACATACTTCCCTTTCCACTCCTTCTATTATCCTTACATGGAGATTTGCATCCAAACAATGGACCTACAACTCTGAACTATCATCTATCCTGTAGAATAATGTGACAGTTAGAGGTTTTTTCTGAGGATTTAACTTTGCAACACCTCCTCCAACTTTGCCACCACCTCAAATTCGACCATTTAAGCCTTTTATAAGATATTTTGGCAGTTACAAATAACTCAACCACCTTTAGACTAATCAACCACCCTTTGACAACTTTGCAAAAAATGAGTTTTTTGCTTAACAACATTTAATGCCACAAATGACAACTTTGATGAATATGAACTCCAAACTTGTAAGGCTTCACATGAACCTTCCAAATACATCACAATGGACTTCAAATGATGTTTTACAACCTTTTTACCCTTTCATGACTCATTTATACAAATTTGACCTCATAAACCCAATCGAGACCTTATTAGGACAACTTGGATAACTCATTACAATTGGCTCTTTTAGCCTTACATATGACCTCATAATGACTCAAAATACATTAAAATGATCATATAAACTCAAATATAAGTGAAATAACTCATGGAATGATCTTTAACCTCATGGTGTACCTTTGGGTTAGGTGCTCCTACACCCGAATAATTTTAAATCATATTTTTACTTCAAGACCTTTGTCTTTTCATATTTACATTTAATTCTATTGGCAGTGAAGCTAAGCCACTAGGTTGGAAAATAAAGTGGTAGCAAGGGAAACCTTAAGTTTTTTTCCTTTAAACTATAACACATGCT
Organism: Cryptomeria japonica; assembly: GCF_030272615.1. Taxonomy (NCBI): domain Eukaryota; kingdom Viridiplantae; phylum Streptophyta; class Pinopsida; order Cupressales; family Cupressaceae; genus Cryptomeria; species Cryptomeria japonica. The sequence goes on along the minus strand of NC_081405.1, from coordinate 200,002,705 downwards.
TCCATCGTACTTCATCTTGAGAAAGCATTACATTTTTGTATTATTTTTTAGTTTCATAGAGGTCATCACCAACTTATGATATGATGTTCTTCCTTATGGGAATTCTCAAAAGGAGAGCCAAAATCTTACTAATTCTAGATCGAATCTTATGTCATAAATAGGAATACTAAATGCATTAATTTATTTTTAACTTGAAAGAAAATCCAATTTTCATATAATCCTTTCTATTATCAAAGGGAGAATGAATTAATGTGCACTGAGTATTGAAAATGTATGCACACCAACCTAACAACTCAAATTTGGGTCTAGAGGCATGATTACGTGCCTCAAATTGTAGGTGAATGACTACTTGTTCATGCGATGAGAACCAAAATTATCTATAAAATGGGGTCATCCTGGAGGATAACACATTCCAAATTTAGAAGTTAAGCATAATATTTAAACAAGTATTAGCGTGGTAGTGCAAGCTTAGGCATAGATGGATACCCTAATTGGGCTTACTAGAAACAAGTCTCAATGAGTATTTCTAAGCATTCCGAGTGATTAAGTAATATAGATGATGACCTAATTATGTGTGTCATGAAGTGGATTCTTGGCGAGGACTTCTTGTTTAATAAGGACTACTATAGAGTGAATATTGACATAATGCCCCATTTTCTTGATTCTCTACTCGACATAAGTGATCCAAACCTTGAAATTGGGAGACTAACTAGGGGGCCATTTGGAAACAACTACACTAATGGTTTGGATGATATTTTGGTGGTAGCCCAATATGGAATTGGCTTTACCACTTCCATTGGCCTAGGGGCATACATGGAGAGAGATAACATCTGATACAATAGCTTCCCTTCATTTTAAATTTGAGGACCACTTCCATAGGGGAACACCAAGATCATTCTACCCCCTATCCATTTTTGAAGAAGGAAACAAGAAAAGATCCCAATTTTGACTCATCTTGATTGGAGGAGTTTTTGGTCATGGTGTATAATTGAGAGCTGGACACTGATGACAACATGTTGAGTGAAAAAGGGCCATCTTGGAGACTAATTAAGATATTTGGGACTAGGAATCTAACAAAGGTCACAACCCTTTGGAGTGATGTACACTCCTTTCTTTTTTATTTCTACTCATACATTCCTGTTTTTGATGATGCTATGACCAATTTCGTAAAATATAAAAAACCCATTTTGAAATTACTATACTTAGGGTAAAAATGTGCTTATACCTATACAAATTTGAGTCTAATGAAAATATATTGCTTCAAATATTTTGGAAAATAATGTTCCTAGTTTTCTCCTTTATGTGTTTTTATTCTACTAGATTTTTATTTTCATCAATGTTAAAATGTACCAAATGTGATAATGAATTTCGATTGCTAGAATTATGAATGAAAAGAAATACCTAAATATTCAAAATAATACCAAATGTAGCTAAAATGTAAAAGTAATACCCACTTTTTTTGCACATTATTTTAGTTAGGGCCTCCATACATTGCATACAACAATCGATGTTGAATAGAAAATACTTGAAATCAAATGAGGAAATATGATTATAGATTAAAGAAACAAGGCTCGAACCCTAGCATGTTATGTTCTTAAGCAACATTGATTGTGAAAGAAAGAGGGTGCATCAACCCTTTCATATCCTTGTCTCCTAATAAATCTAATGTCACCTCGTGGTGAAATAATGTTGATAATGTTCACAAAAACTCCCAAAAAAGCTTTTAAATGCTTGTAGAACATCATAGGACTCATAGCTTAGGCAACTAACCATGTAAAATCTAAAAGGAGTCAAAAACATGTGTAGAAATACACTTGGAGGAAAACTAGGAACTATACATTTCTATCCCCTTAAAGAGGAAGCAAAAATGTGCAATAGTACTTTTTGGAAAGAAAAAAAATCGACTTAAACCTACCCTAATCTAACCTAAACTATAAAAAAATCAGGTTAAATGACACCATTAACTGGTTTTTCAAAATAACTTGCCCCCTCCTACATAATTTTTGGTATCTTGCATGATTTTGAACAAATGGCTTGACGAACAAGAGTAATAAACAGTTGGTAGACTGCTTGAACATTCCCCATGTTTCAAAGACCATGAGGTTTACCCATCCGTACATATCATTTTGTGGCGATGACCAGGTAAGTAATCTTTCTTTCTCTACAAATTCATCTTCATGTTTAGAAGAAAATATGACCAGGGAAAGTTGGCGGGTTTTCTGCTAAGCTAGAATCTCGTGCATTTGGGTGCTAGGGTGACATGGTGGTTCGAATGAGAAGGAGGCTACGAATATGTTTGAGGTCTATGGATCAGGGAAACTTGTTCATAGCTTGTTGCAGAAGGGAGATGTGAAGTATAACCAAATTAATTGTTACCTCTATGTTTCTGGTATGGGGGTAAGAGATCTTGATTTTCATGGAAAGGGGAAGAAAATAATGGATACTCATAATACTGTTTTGTAATATTTTCCTCCATACATTAAAGATTGTTTAATAAGAAGAATACATCTTTTATCTGACTTGATGTGATTTCAAGTGTCATTTCTTTATATTTGAAAATAGCTTTTAAAATTTGTAATATATGTTTTTAATTATTATATATTATATTTTATATCAAGTTTTTATATATATATATATATATATAATTTTATTTATTATATTTTATAATAATGATTGTGTAATCATCATCTTCATTATAATTTTAATATTATATATTATATATTTATTATTTAATTATTATATTCAATATTAATTAATATCATATTTATATTTAAAATTTTGTGTTAAAAATTTGAAAAAATTATAATAATAAATTTTAAATTTCTAATATATATTTTTTAATTATTATATATTATGTCTTATATAAATAAATTTTATTTTAAAAATAAATTATAATTATTTATTATTATTACTATATTTTATAATAGTGAGTGAGTGAAATTTGGATGGAAGAAGGCATTGAAAGGAACAATTTAATAAATGAGCATTTGATACGAATGAAATAATTTTATTTTAAAAGATAAAAATGAGTCTTATTATTAAATATTTCATAGAATAAATATTAAATTAATTATTTATGTGTTATATTCATTATTCATTATATACAAATTTAATTATTAAATTAAATAAATATTTTTTATTAAATTTAATATATATTTTTTTCTTTAATATTTTATTTTAAGTACGATTTTATTTTTTTAATTTGTAAATATTGAGTTTATCTTTGAAAAATCTCCATCCACTCCTCTATCTCTATCTTTTTTTTTATCTTACAATATATTTTCATCTCTCCTTTCATTGACCTCCTCGATATCTTCTATCTCTATTTCTTTCTATTTGTATGTCTCTTTGTCTCTCTCCCATTTCATTCTCTCTCCATATTTACTTTATGTCTTTATCACTCTATCTAGTTGTTTATCTCTCTATCTCTCCCTCTCCATTTTCTTTTATATCTCTTTGTCTCTTCCTCTCTACCTCTTCTTTTCTATTGTTGTCCATTCCTTTATCTCTATCTCTCTATTTATTTGTCTCCCTCTTTCTCTCACACTATGTTTATCTCTACCTCTATATTGAATATATATTTTTGTGTACATAAAGATATATTCCCTTATTATATGTGCTAGATAAGGAGCATTTTTTTGCTTGAGCTTCATTTTCTGTACATTATAATATTGTTGTAGTATTATAGTATTGTTTTAATATAGCTACTTTTTGGAAAAAAATTGTCATGTACAAATATCTATACTAAGATTGTTTTTAGATTTGTTTTCTATATCTTTTTAATCAATGTTTCAAATTATGATAGAACGTGAATGGGAAAGTTAAATTTAAAAAAGTTTTATAGTGAATTAAGAATGATCTTAATATTGGATACTAGAAAATTCATGATAATTATATGCAAATATTATTTTGTATGTTGTGTTCTTTTTTTAGTTTGAAGGATTTATTTTAGTTAATTAGGGGAGAAGGCTGTATAATTTAATTTTAATTAATTTTGTTGAAAATAAGTTTATGTTATAATATTTTTGAATGTTGTGACATTTTAAAAAGATGACAATGGGATTTGGCTTTGGGTGATTTTTGCAATGAGATAGATCTTTAAATTCATGGTTGATAAGTTAATGATGACAACATTAAAATGAAATGAAAAAAAATATAGTATATATTATATGGTGAATGTAGATGCATGTTCAAACTGAAGTTTGATAGCGGTGGTAGCTGTTCTCGGGAGAAATTACACTCTTAAAGCGTGATGTCAAAGGAAGGACAGCATTGCACTATGCCACTCAAGTAAAGGATGCAGAGGTTGCATTAGGCATATCGCAGAGCCTCTTTAATAAATATGACAAGAGATCTAATAAGAGATCACTTAAGTTGTGGGCCTCAGCAGCCGGCATTGGCAGTGCAGAGGAGAGCAAAGGGATAGATCCTTCAGTGAAGGATTTCCTTTTAGAGGAGAAGAAAAGAGATGATAATCATTTGTTATATGTGGATATGGCATGGGAACTTCTACATAGGAGTGCATATATTGAAGACGTAATTGAACAGTTGAAAAAAGAATGGCCTTCGGATTGGCACAGGTTTGTAGAAAAAGTCAACCAAATATTATTTGTAGAAATGGATAGCATATGTTCTATTATTTTAATTTAATTTTGGGCTTGCTTAATGTTTTTCAAATTTTAATTTTTGATGACAGTAATAAAAGAATTTGAAATAGCAAATGAGCAAGGACAAGATAAATCAAGCTCGGAAGATAATCTCGGTAGTATATGATGTTAAAGGTTAAGTTTTCAATTGATTTATTTAACGTGGAGCGTACTACATATATACAACAATATATTGTTTCAATTTGTGCAGGAAGAAATGTTTTCTCCGAAGGTCTAGCTGCTCTGTTTTTGAATAAATATGTAGAATCTCCCATCACAGTGGACGTTTGCGGTGAATGGGGCATGGGAAAATCCAGTGTCAATATAAAAAAAATCTTCAAGTGTCAATAACCTGAGTGTAGCATCGATAATAAACAACAAACCCTGCTCTGTCATGCGGCCTATATATATGTATCCTCTCATGAACAATGCATATTTTATGAAAAAAGAATGAAGACTCATGATGATAACCCCATATGTCATGCATTATACACAAAATGATAACACCAAGACCTTGCCGTGCATTATTCAAAATCTTATGACCCATAACCATTATAATGCAAAAACCTATACATCAACAAACACTTTCATAATGCAAAACATAATGCATATCTTATGTGCCCCGAAAACTGAAATCCTTGTGTATATAATGAAAATCTATGAATAACAAAATCTATACATGTCTACTACGCATGTCACCGACTCTTTAAAACAGAGACATGTGAATACCCTTAAACAATAATAGGGTATCAGAAAAATAAACATTGATCTATAACAAAATGTATTTCATCATAGCTAAGAGAAATGATTTTCAAACCCGAAACTAGCATGATGACTGAAATGCATAACAGAAAACACATAAGAAGAAACGAATCCACCCGAATACACCATCATTCACTCATCATTGATGTCGTCCTTTGTCTGCCTGTAACTGCCTTTGCCGGAAACCAAGATTCTGCCTCTAACTAGCATCATTGCCGCCATTGCCTTCATGATTAGGGTTTGAAGAATCCTAATTATGTTGCAAACAAGTGACAAAATGATGCCCTTCGAAGCTTCTTGTGGAAGCCAAACACAATAAAATGAATTTGATGCTTTTTGAGTTCCATGTCAATAACTCAACTTTTATAAACCACGTTAACAATAAAATGCCCACAACCTCTATGCTAGAAAAGCGAAGATTTTAAGATGCTGACCACTTCAACAAAATGTAACCTTTGTAATGTCAACATCCCTAGTTCCTTACCACTACATGTGAGCACTTAATATAACTTGCAATGTCATAAGTGACAAATAGAATCACAAGACCACCATTTATCTATGAGGATATTGTTCGACATAATGCCAATATTGAGCCATAAGGGTGAACAAACTCCCCCTTTGGCATTTATGTCAAAACAATTTAAATTTCATAAATAAGATATACTTGTTTTTCTATTAAATCAAATAATTGGTAAATGCAAGAATTGATCATGTAGAATCATCAGAGAATTTCAAAGATCACGATAAAACTGAACTTCAAAAACAACATATGCAACTGGAATGTGAAACTTCTGCAAAGCATGAAACAAGTTAATCAACTTCCATTGTCTTAAACTTGTGAGCAGTTCTTGTATCCATAAGACACATACAAAAAGCAAAGGAGACGTGTAAAGATTCACACCATGTCGACGTACCTTCCAATTATCCCCAAAAAGGTTCTACACTATACCACATGCAACCGCTAGAACCAAAACACATAAGTCAACTCATACCAATTTGTCTTACTCAAACTTTTATCCAGACAAAAAATGATAAGACCTATAGACAATCCTAGAAGAAATATAAAATGCTAGACACCATAAATCAATGATCTACAACACCTTTAGATCATCAAGGCCATCATGGGCAATGAGGAACTCATGAAGGACTTGAGTAAATACCACATAAGGGACAAGTTTAGAGTTATCTGAAATGATGTTGTTAATAAACCAACCCATTGACCTTATTTCTCTATTCTATGTTTATTCGCAATTTAGAGAGATGACTTATACTAGGATGGTTTAAAAAAATGAGTCAAGGCTGATGACAAAACTTAACCTGAAATATACACAACCATTATCGTGTGCTGCTGCACAAAAACATGATCTCATTGCTTGTAAATTAAATCTGATTTACATCTTTCTTTTATAGATAGATTTGGAATTCGGTCCTCCATGAAGGGATTTTTTTGCTCATTATGGAGTACGCCAAAGCCCATGAAGTTGTGCCCTCTCTCTCTGAGAAAGGCCAAATCCCTAATATTGATGATCAAGATGTCTCTGATATGGATATGGAGATGGAGGATAGTGGGAGCACCAAACCTCTTGTTGACCCTAATTACAAGCCAATTGAAGAGGGTGAGATGTTGGTCACTCCTGGAACCCATAGAAACAAGAATCCCCCCAGATGGGATGCAAGTAAATATAAATTGACTAGCAAGATGGTTTCTCAAGTTGAGCCTTATTCCAAAAAGAAGAAGTTGGTTGCTAAAGACTATTGGTCCCAAGACCTTGGACTAGGAAATCAATTTAGACATTCTTCTTCATGTCCTGAATGAGAAGTAGGGGACTCTGCCTAAAGATGTGGATAGTGGCTTACAAAAGGAAAGTACTCTGATGAATCTGGTGATGGAAGCGACTAGAAGCCAGGAGAACTGCTATAAGTGGGTGGGGAAGGAGATTGATATCCTTAAAGAGGGGATTAAGGAGATAATTGATATCTTCATTGATTTGCCTGAGCCTAACAAAATGAAGAAGCTCATGATCATGACCCAAGAGATTTCCCATGATGTGGAGGTTATGAAATGTAATCATGAGCAAAGAATTGAGAAGGTTGAGCAGTCTATGGAGGAGATCAAGAATAACCTTAAGAATCTCGTAGACATAAGCAGGGAAGCCATGAGAAATAGTATGGAAGGGCTGGAAAAGATCAATGCCATGGTGACAGAGTGCACATCCAATCCTATTGACATTAATTATCCTGATGACAGTAATAGAAAGAAAGAAAGAACTGGGTGGTGAAGACTCTGTTGTGGGCGGCAATAAAACTACAGGCCCTAGTTCCAAGACCAGAAGTAGGAGCAACAATAAGGGTACCTCCAGGTTCATTATGGAGGAATTGGAGGAAATCAACAAGGTCACCATCTAGAAGAACAAGGAGCTGGTGCACTCGCTTAATTAAGTGTTTATCTATTCTTTGTTTTGTTGCCCGTTGTTTCTTTTTTCTTTTGAGCTTGGTCTGGGGTGTTCCCCTATTTTGTTGTTGGTTTTTGTTTGGTTGGTTGATGGCTAGTTTCTATAAAACTCTTGGTTTCGGGTCCATGTAAAACCCATTTATCCTTATCAAAAAATATGATTACATTTTATATAGATGACACAAGAATCCTTGATCAAAGACCAAGACAAGAAAGCACATCAGTTTATATTGATTTTCTTAATAGACTACAAACAATTTCTTAAGGTAATTACTTTGATCCTCAAGTGTATATTGATATCATTTTAATTTATAATAAAATATTTTCTTATCAATTCATGTAATTTAAATTATTGACAGACATTTTCATAAAGGTGTCTAATCGATTGACTTGCTTCTTTCAAAATATTTGTTTGCTTGCTTATAACATTTCAAGTGAACTTCGACAAATGCAAGGTATCATAAACAAAAAAAAAATACATCCTTCAATATTCTTAAAACGTGCTTGGTTAACAAGAGAAATGCTATTGTTAAAGTATAGCCAAGAAGAAGCTCAAATCTTGTATAAGTTAGACAAATCTGTCACTGGTAGCCAAAAGCTTCCTCGTGAATGGAAACACTTTCTAGATTACTACAAATTTGCATGCAATATTCTTTCTATGATGGGAAAAGTTTACAAGCTACCAAGTTAGAGGGTAGAATTGGTGGCTTGGAAATTTATTTGTTGGCAATGGAAGCATGAGTACTATCATTAAGGTACATATAATAATATTCTTTCATTTCTTTTAATATTGATGATATAATTTAATTTATTTAAGATTAAGCATCTGGTGCAAGTTGGACATGAAGATGTGGAAGTTGAAGATGAAGTCAAATAAGATTGGTTTGGATCTTCACTTAAACAAATTGTGTTTTTTTTAATAGGCAATTGGCCGAAGCCGATAAGGTGTACATACCCTAGCCCCTTGTGGGATTTGAACTTGTGACCTCTCTTTCAAGTGGACAAGTTCTCCACCACTAGGCCAACTTAGGTTGTACAACTTAAACAAATTGTTATGAATTATGTTATTGAGTTTCATGATCTATAAATGGAATCAATACTGATTTGTTTTTGGATAAAGATAGAACACTAGAGACACAAGGTCTTAAAAAGTTAAGAGAGTGTTTAAGACAAGATCCTTTTTTGAAAGCAATTTTTTCTATATATGGTCATGACACTACAACAATTGAAGAAAGGCAAGACCAATTTTTCAGTTGGTTAAAATTATTGAAGTTCTTGCATGATGTGCAAGATGTTTCAATGAAAGGAATTCAATTGTTTCAACAATTTCAATTTCATTGTGAAATTGACAATCTTCCATGACCTTTGCCAAAGTCAAATGAGAAAACATATAAGAGATTGATGGAAGAGATGTATATTGAGAAAAAATAATCATTGATGACAGAGATGAAAGTACAAACATCTTCAAAATAGAATAAAAAAATATTTTATTAATTATATAAACATGATTGTAAATATAGTTATGTAGTATTTAGAATAAATTAAACTTGAAGTATTAGACTTTAGAAATTATATAATGATATATTTGTGTTTTCATATGTACAAAATAAGTATTGTTTAGACTTTGATGAGTGCTTTATATGTAATATTTAAAATGATTCAAGTTTTTAATATGAAAATATTGAAAGGTTTCTTAATTATTGAAGAATATATAGAAGTTTCACAAATAGTGATAAATATTTAGGCTAATCTAAGAGCCTATATAAATGATATCACTTTTGAGGATGATCCATGATTTTTAGACTTTAAGTTACTAGAGTTTTACATTTTATGCATGGTAATAATTTACTTGGGATCTTTAAGATGGGTGTAGGATGGGTTGATTTAATCTTAGTTATAATATTTTTAAATCAATAAATTTATGATGATAACTTTAAGATTTAATTTTTTATGTTATTTAATGTAAATTGCTGTGTTTTTTTTTTTAAGAAAAAAATTATAAATTTAAAGTCAATAGTTCACTATGATGTATAATTAAGATTATTTAAAGTAGAATATATTTTAATTTAATATATTTGAAGTTAAAATGATTATTCTATTATGTATGTTAACATATCAAATATTTAACCTATTAAATAAGATGTACACTTAGAGATGATAGAGTTCTAATACGTATTGTTTAAATATGATTAACATTTTAAGGATTTTTTAACCTTTAATTTTTGTTCTTTTGATTTTACTTTTTATTAGTTAAATAAAATTTGGTCCATAATGCATGATAATGAATAAATTAATAAACTAGTTTAATAAGATGAACAAACTAAATTTCACTTTAAAATCAATGTGATATTGATGATAGATAAAGAATGATTCAAAGAGAGGTGAGAGATAATTTGAATATAATAATGACATATGTTTCATGGATACATTTATTTCTAAAATTATTCAAATTACTTTAGATTTGCTAGCATCTATAACTAAATTAAATGAATTCTAATGCATCATTTATGGCACCCATCTCTTTTAAGAATCCCAATTAGCATGAAAGATTGTTAAAATGTTACTTCCTATGCAATAATTTTATTTTTTTAATTTTTAATTTTACATTACATTGATGTTTGTTGGTTTTTATGAGATCATAATTAATCAATTTTTGTTCTAATTCCAAAAAATGGGAAAATATTTGATAAAAATCCAAAGAAAGAAAGCACAAAGGTTGAAATTGAAAGTAATAAATATTTTCAAATAAAAAGTTGAATTTAAATAATGGTCTAGTTGAATTTATTCAGCATACAATAAATATGGGCTACAATTCTTACTTTTGTAAGTGTGCACTAAATATATATGTAGCATCATATTGAAAACAAAATTAAAAAATATATAAAATTTGTAATATTTAATTATTATTTTTTAAAAAGCTAAATCAAGTCATATATACATACATACATACATATATATATATATATATATATATATATATATATATATATATATATATATATATATATATATATATATATATATATATATATATATACACGTATTTCACTTTCAACCTGGGAAGGCACATGGGTCTTATCTTGGTCCCTTTGAGGGATAGGAGCCTCTTGTTCATCACCACCATTTTATCTTGTTATTTGGTCATCAGGGCCTAGAAATGTTCGAATTTCGAATATTTCTATTTGTAGTTCAGAAAATATATAAATTAGGTATGGGGCTAAGCGAGGGGGAAAAATTCTCTTTAATAATGTAGCTCCGCGTCGATTCAACTATTTCAGTCGTTTAAAGTGATGTAATATCAAATTTAAATTCACATGGGTACTGTTTGCACGATATTCAATGAACGACTGTCAGCAAATTTAGTTTATTTTTCTTTAAAGTGAGGAGTTACCGAATCCCAATTGAAATCACTGTCATTTCACTACGTGAAGGTTATCTTCTGGAGAATCGTCTTCAACGATTTGATTTTTTTCTTTACTAAGGTTGACATGACATTAGGAGAGGAAGAAAATCTTATTCCAATTTCTTTAGAACAAATCACAACCACTCATTCACGTTTTCTTTTACTAACTCTCCACAATTTTTTATTAAATATGGATTTGAATAGCAACAATTGCTAGCCCATCTGCATTTCATGGGATTGATTTTCTTACCCTATTTTTTTAAAGATTAATATTGGTATATTCATTTTATTTTTAATTGAAATATTGTTTTTCTTACATACATAAACTTTTTTTTTTCACTTTTATTTTAGACTGACATTCTAATTCTTTTTTTTTTAACTGATATTCTTAAAAATATATGGAATATAAGAAAATTTAGATTTCATATATTGATTTGATATGCTTATGTTCATTTTCTTTTACTTTTATCAATTGATATTTACCTTTAAATTTCTAAATAATGTTTTCCAAGAAATGTGTCTTTACCTTTAAATTTCGAGATTTGTAAAGATGACCCCTCAAAAATATCTCGCGGGAGGCAAATTTTGTGACGGACCCTCAGATGTCATGATTGGGGTGGACCCTCGGATATTAAGACCGACAGATAGCCATAATTGTAGTTTTGAGAAAAGTAAATTGAAACAAATTTAAATAGGAGTTTAATTTAGTTGAAACAACGTAGAAACACAATGACTTGTCTTTCATCTGTAATGATGGCTGCAGACTGGAGGACAACAGAGTCGGAGTAGTGCAATTCAAGTTTTGAATCCCCCTTGCTGGAATTCCATTGCTACAGGTCGGTTATTTTCCTTGGTTCATCTATTTCCATCATATTCTAGATTCAATTTCAATGTATGATAGACAAACCAAGTAAAATTTGTTAAAATGTTTTGTTTTAGAGAACAATGAGCACTGGGCTGATTCAAAACCTATAGTTGATTTGTGTTTCATTTCTTATTAAAAAATGTTAATTGTATTCAATTTGCTATGATAGAACAGTATGCTGATTTTTTCTCTAACTCTTAATTTAGTAGCCTAACCCTCAAATTAATGCCCTTATGAAATACAAATGTTTTTGGGTATTTAGTCGTTAGATGTCATATTGGATTTTAAAATTTTTTTACATGCAATTTAAGATCGTACCATGATCACAAGAGGATTTATTATGTAAGGGTCAAGAAGTGGTATTTTCTATTGTCCTCTTGACTATTTTCTATTGTATTCTATGAATAGTTGTCTTTGGGATTCAACGATCAGTCTCACAGTGCAAAGTTGTCTTTGGGATTCAACGTTTATATCAATCAAAGTCAAACTCGTACCTAAACAAGTCTATGCATGCATTGTTTATAATTGGTAAATTCGAAATTTCCCTGCCAGGATTGTCTTTTACATTGGTTTGCAAGGTAATATTTTAGCTGTCTTTTACTGTAACTTACACTTCCAGTTTCAATATGTAAATATTTAATAATGGAATTTTCAAAGAAACATAGGCCTAATTGGTACTTTTTAATAAGTACAAAGATTAGAAAGTTTAAAATTAGGTGTAATTAGGTTTATGTTATAAAATTTAGGTCTGTGTTCTTTAAGATTTTTGAAATCTTATTATCTTGTTATTTTTGGAGATTGATATTAAGAAAACTAATTAAAATTAAATAATTTAGAGGGAACAACCAGAGATAATAAGCATTTTTATAGTATTTTAAATCTATTTGTAATAATTGAAATTATATTTTATTAATTTGAATTTATTTTTGAATAATTTTCATAATTCATTTTTTTTTATCATATTCTTTATCCTCGTAGACTAAACAAGATTCTTTTCCCTCATATTTTCTCTCTCTAAATAATGTTTTCACCTATGAAAGGTTTTAGAAATTTCTGAAACCTATTCATTGTAAAGAATTTGAATGAGATCATCTCAAAATTGTTTTTGATTAGGATAAAACAAGTTTTGAAGGGAACCCAAAATCCATACAACCAGAAAGATGCCAACAAGAAATGAACTAGACTACCCGGTAACGAACAATAGGTTTTAAAAGGACTTGAAACCTTCTGCACTTACGGGCATCCTGAGCCCAAATCCAAAGACTCTACAAACCAAAATTAAAAAAACTAGAACATCCACATGTAGCTGAACACCAGCCAAACCTTACACATAAGACATTACAACACAGGTTGACACAAACAAATGGTCTAAATCAATAGATACTAGACCACAAATACAAGGAACAAGGATTTTAAGAAGCATCCTCAGCCAACAAGAAGGGTTTTCCTAGTTTACTATAACTTGTAATAGAAGTTGCTGGCCACAAAAGACCACATAGCCAATACCTAACTAAAAATAAACATTGGTCAAACAGGGCCCTTAAAAACTGCTAGCAATCAGCCAGTCCTAGAAGAAACTAAAAATTGTTGTGCTTGCCTTATTACAACTATTTCACATAAAGAGCTTCTTTGATGATTAGTTTAGAATTGGAATTGAGTAATTGTTAAATCACATATTATTTTGTGACAAGAATTTTCTTGTTGTCTCATTTGTATTCAAAGGTGAAATTTTGCCATATAAAAATACACATATTTCCCATGAAGCTACACTAAATTTCAAGATATATTTTCTCACTTTTCTCAAACACATTGCAAGGGAATATTGAGTTTGTGGGATGTAGGACTACAACTATTGCATTGTCCAATCATAATAAAGTTTATGAAACAATTCCATTAGATGACGTTTGAGGAATATACCTAGCCAACATTATAATGTTTAAAATTATCAATGTTTGTGATAAAGTTCCTTGGATTTATATCCTTGTAAAATCATCTTGTAATTGTTGATTTCTAGGGTATGAAATTGTTCTTCCAATCTATTTTTTATATTATTATCTATATTTATAGTCATGTGACTTATCTAAAAAAATGTTTCATTAGTTTCCTAATAGTTATAGATCGAATAATTTTTATCATCTAATTAGATTTTGGTTTACTTTTTTTTTTCTCATTGTATAAGATTAAGTTGATACATTTTTCAATACACTATAATGTCCAAAATATGAAAATAACAATTTCTAAAATATGAAAAAGAAACAGTTTTTAGAGATAGATCTTGCAACCTTAAAAAATTTCAACTTCAACACAAACTTGTAAAATGAGGATTAACCAACTAAAATAAACCATCTCCAAATATTCAAACTAATCAAAGATTTTACTAGTATTTGCACCTATTCATGATAAAATACTTATTCATTTTTCATGCACTCAAGTTGTAATACTAGGACTAGTGGTCTCAAACAAGGTTTTATTTCAATTTTATGGTGTAGAGATCAATTTTAGGAAGTTTATTAGTATTTGTAGTTTTGCAAAAAGGACTACAACCATTTTATTAGTTACCAACAATAAATTATAAGTAGAATAATAAATTTTCATGTTTGTCTATCAATATTAGAATAATTTACCTCGAAACTTATCACATTAACTTTTTAAAAATTATTTAAAAAAAAAATTGATTATGAAGACACATGACTAATGAGGAATAAGACACATGACTAATGAGGAATTAGTATGTACCTGTTAAGAAAGCTATTTTTAGATAGGTTGGTTGAGCTAAAAAGGGCATCCATTGCCTTGACTCTTATTTTATAAAGAGAATAGAAAAGAAGTGTATCAATATTTGTGAATAAAGAAACAAGTTCAAAAGGATCCAAATGTATACCAATCTAAAAGTGTTAAAATGTTTACAATAACAAAAACAAAATCAAATAAAAAATAAAAAATAGAATTAAACCTAAAAATCATAATAAAAAATATCAAAATAGTCAACCAAAATTTAAAACAATTAAAAAAAGAACAAAATTATACATACATACATACAGTAGACGTAGCAGTGCTCTAGTCCGACCTGCACACCCAACAGCATGGTTGTGAGTTGGGGGCTGATGCTGATAGCACTAAGATAGCGCGTGAGCTAGATTGGAGCCGAGCTGGCTTTGTGCGACAGCTAGCCAGAGAGGTCAACTACCCTAGTAGCGTGAAGGAAGCAACTTACATTTCCCAAGAGGGTCGTGGGGGCCCTAAACCTGCACACTCACGAATCGGGTTTTCAAATTTGCTTATGATCATATGCTTACATCAACCAATAGAAAATCAAATAAATAAAATATTTAAATTATATAAAATGTAGTCTTAATCTTAAACTGTAGAAATGCAGCATGCAAATTTTAATTATTGCATCTGATTGGTTAGATAAAAGAGATTGCATTCTTAATGAATGCATTAGTAACTTGCCTATCCACATGAACTAATATATTTTATTTATGTTCTCACATGTAATGAGATTTTTATAAAAAAATTTAAACTGCGAGAATGACCTCATTCTTGTCATTGCCAAATGAGTCAGCTATGATTATTTAACAAAATAATTGTTTTAAATATATAATTTTTTTCTATAGGTATAGTTCAATGTTTTCAATACAATCAAGGACATCTTTGGCCATTCTTAGGATGCTCAAATACCCTTTATGTAACAAGAATGTGATGAGATCTTTGGAGACATTTTATTATGGAAAAAGGGGATAACCAAGGAATATCGTTTTGTTAGGGAAAAATGAACTATGGTTGGAATGTTATTTGGAAGCTTCAAATATAATAAATCTAAAAAAATAATCTAGTTGATTTCAAATATTAATTATATTTAATGTTATTGGTTTAATTTAAATTTGAAAGGATTGAGTATTTGAAAGTTGAAGTAGGGAAAATCAAAATTTATTTATGACATTTCAAAGATTATTTAAGATCATTTAAATATGTAATTTAAATTTAATTGATTTAAGTACTTTTATACATAAAATTGTTTCAATTACAAGGGAAAACTGGTTCAACAAAATAATAAACCCAAAATTGTTTTTTATACCTAAAATTGTTTTTTATTTAATCTTTCAAAAAATTTATTTGACCATTTTCAAATTTTAATTATATTTAATTTTATTAATTTAATCTAAATTTGAAAGAATTGTTTACTTAAAGTAAGAAAAATCAAAATTTATTTATGATATTTTAAAGATTATTTAAGATTATTTAAATATATACTTTGAATTTAGTTAAAATAATTTAATATTATAATTATATTATTTTTTATTTACTGAGGTTGACAAAATAAAATTTGTGGTCTTATGATTATTTTTATTTTTATTTTTATTGATTTAGTTTTAATTTAAAAATAAATTAAAATAAGAAAAAAAATCCAAGTATGATATTTAAGAGATCATTTAAAATTATTCAATAATATTTGTTAAATTTAATCTAATTTAAAATAAAATTAATTTATTTATATATATTTTTAATTTATCGTAACAATTTATGATTATAATTATTATTATTTTTTTATTATGCATGTCTTAGAAATATGATACATATATTAATGCCTTGTTAAAATTGTATTTATATATTATAACTAATAATTCTTTTTAATATATTTAAAGCCCAAGTTAAACGATTATTTGTGGACTCATCAATTTAGTCGAGACTTTGTTTTTAACTCTTCTTTTCCAAGGGCGAAGAGAAGTATACGGATTTTATATGAAGCGGAATAGGATTTGCTTCTTTTAATTTATTGGATTGCTTCGTGATTGTGCAGGAGAGACTATGTCCACACCTACCAAGCTTAGGTTCAAGATAATAGACAAAGATTCTTTAATGCCAAACGGATACCGTTTGGCAACGGTTAAAGAAGTGGGAAATAATTTGGAGGCCATTAAACGCCAAGATTGGAAGGGCTACACCTCCCGTCTTTTGGACGGGCAAATCTCGTCTGACTATCGAGTCGACACTACTCTTCATTTTTGTTTTTGTTGTCTGGTGGTTAAGGAAAAAGTGTGGGATGAGGAGACACGTGGTTGGAAGAAAAAATGTTCAGGTGCGAATTCTTTCTGTTTTAATGTAGCTGTTATTTTCATTGACTTCGTATTGTTTGTTTTACAGTTACATTGCTTTATATAATTATCATCTTTACTGTGATATTACAGCTTGCTATCCATCGAGTGGTAATTTGTTGAGAACGCAACTTTATGATGAAATTGATCTGTCCGAACAAGAGAGAAAAATTGCACAGTGTCTTGCTGCCATCAGGGACGATGCAGAAGTTATATGTTGGCTGCTCAAAACTACAAATTCTGAAAGAGAGTTCCGAGGCTTCCAAAATTTGTTTAGCTTGAAAGAAATGAAAGAATGGAGTTCTATGAGAAATAGTTATGATGTGGTGAAATGCTTGTGCGCTTCTAAGTTTCCATTACAGTTGCCGTTGGAAGAGGACGACCGACGCAACACAGTGCTGGATTATTTGATTTATTTCATTGAATTTTATGGTACTCCATTTTCGACCATTCAATGGATTGAATTGTTAATAGAGTTATACTCCACTAATATTGTTCATCACTACAAGATTAGAGATGGTGTGTCCTTTCTGGATAAAGTTACGAGCAAAGCTATAGTTGAGAGTAAAGCTATAGTTGCGAGTATGAGCGAAGATATGATCTATAAAAACAGATCGTTTGTCGCATTTACAAAGCTCTTGTCAGTATCTTCAAATTCGGTAGAAAATCAGGTTTCCAAGATGAAGCATTGCTTTGGAGACGTTTTGATTGAGGCAGTTGAAAGAGGTTACGCTCAACTTGTAGATGCTTTGTTAGAATTCAAAGACTCCATTGACCAACTCCCCACAGATGTTTTTTTGAAGATTGCACAAGAGGCCATCGGCAAAGGCTACTCAAAGTGCCTGGAGAATATGTTAAATTTATTGAAGCTAAAAGTTGGAAACGAGCTCCAACAAGACAAATATGGTAAAACGCTCTTTCATTATGCAGCCAAATCAGAAAACGAAGAAGTTTCTGGATTGCTTAGTCGAGCATATCTGGAAGAGTACAGAGTGAAAAAAAGGGATAAATGGGGAAGAACCTTTCTTCACTGGGCAGCACTCACTGGACAAGCTTACTTGTGCAGTACAGTTTGTATCGGTGAATTGAAGTTAAAAGTAGATGCCAAGGATAATTTGGGCCAGAATGCTTTACATTTAGCAGCAAAAGGAATTAGGGGGCACTTAGTTGTGGATATTTTATTGAAATCATCCTCGGCCAACTTGGTATATGCAACGGATGGTGAGGGAAGAACACCATTGCACTTTGCATCTGCAAAAGGAAACATTAAAATGGTTGAGAAACTACTGGAGAACACTCGAGAAGAAAAAATGTTTCAGCAACCTGACGGCTTCGGGAAGACTGCACTACAAATGGCAGCACAAGGAGGGCATACACGAATTGTGCAGCGGCTTTTGGAACAAGTCAGTGATCCCTTCTTACACCGCGATGCCCATGGGAGCACAGCATTGCACTATGCTACTGGAGTACAGGATGCAGAGGTTGCACTAGCCATATCGCAGAGCCTCCTAAATAAATATAAGGGAGGAGATGATAATAGATCTCTTATGTTGTGGGCCTCAGCAGCAGGGATTGGCACGGCAGAGGAGAGAGAAGGGGTAAATCCTTTAGTTAAGGATTTCCTTTTACAGGAAAAGGCAGGAGATGAGAATCACTTGTTAAAGGCGGCTGCATTGACTGAGAATGTGGATATGGCATGGGAGCTTCTACATAGAGGTGCCGACATTGCAGACATTAAACCTTCCAATAAACCCTGGGATAGAGAACGAGATGAGAAACGTATTAGAGGTGCGGCTATCGCAGATACATACTATTCCAAATGGAAAGAACGGACCAAGCATCTTGTTTATCTTTACATGTTTATAATTTATAATCTGATTTTGCGCTTGCTTAATGTTTTTCTAATAATAATTTTTTGTTACAGTAATAAAAGAAATTGAAATAGCAAACGAGCAAGGACAAGATAAACCAAGCTCGGTGGATAATCTCGGTAGTATATCATGTTAAATTTTTAGTTTTTATTGATTTATTTAAATTGGAAGAAGATAGTCTTGATACTATATGAAAAAACATTTGGATAAATTATTGCAGGAAGAAATGTTTTCGCCGAAGGTCTAGCTGCTCTGTTTTTGAATAAATATGTAGAATCTCCAATCACGGTGGGCATTTGCGGTGAATGGGGCATGGGAAAATCCAGTGTCATGGTTCAGGTGCGTTTTACTTCTAGTGTTAAATAAATTTCAGTTTTGAATTAGTCTGAATACCTAATATCCTTTCAACCCGTGCATGTACTTGTAGACGGAAAATATTCTGCTGATGGCAGCTTCTCAGTTGTCATTTCCAAACCTCCTCCCTTTTGAAAATTTCGGTGGAGCAAAGAAGACGCTATTAAGTACAAAAGGTCGAAAGATATATATAAAGATGAAAAATGCCGCGTACAAGTTATTTCCAGACAACTCTATTTGCAAATTTCTACCATTCACCAGGACGAGGGTAATATTTTAAATATATTTCTCTGGTATTTTTTTTTCTGTTTTCTTCAAATAATTATAATATCATAATTCGAATATTTTAAACAGAATCAACTGGTGAAACTGTTAGAAGAGTATAATCCTGAATACCATGACATCTATAAGTCCCTTGCATGCACGGATGTTCAAAATGTGAGTGGAATCACAACCATTACACGTAGTAAATAAAGGATTTTAATTATGGAAGGAGCTATTAGTTGATTATCTTTTTTCTACTGATATCTCCTCTTCCCTTTTCTACTCATTTTCAGTTAAGCTCGGTCGGCGAGAGGAGTAATCAATTACAAGCAATGAAAGAAGCACCTCGAATTCTAACAATTCGATACAATGCATGGCACTATCGAGATGAGCATCAAGCTTGGGCTGGTCTAGCAGTCACAATAACAAAAGAAATTGAATGGGTCATGACCAGAGCACAGAGATTCAGTACTTGCTGGAGATATAGTTGTTGCTCTTTGGTACGTTTGTCCTCGATGACAAGAAAGTAAAAAAAAGGGAAGCTGTGTTTTTAATAAGCATGTGGTTATTTATTTAAAATGTCCTTCTCATGGGCCAGTTTAGTGACACGGACACTTTGACTTGGCTGACGTGTTATGTGTTTAAAACATCTCTCTCTCGAGCCAGACGGGTGACACGGATGCAGTGAATAACCTGACTTGGCATTTATTGAAACAGCATCTTTGGTTTAAATCATGTTTAATTTATCCACGGACAAACTGCATATACTTTAAAATTCATTTTTGTGACCAACAGGTTAAAAGGTTTTCGAGAGATGTTTTGAGTTTCATTTTACTTTTGAACTTGTTTGGCGTCCGTCACAAACCCTAACGCCATGAGAGACGCAGCCGCCGCTAAGGAGCTCGAATCAGTTTGTTCAGTTAAAAAGAATGAAGCAAAAAATTGTCTTAACCAGAAGCTTAATGGTTGGCTGGTTAGTTTGTTTGGTTAATTTGCGTTTAACAGGTATTTTTCTTGATCACATGGTTTAAAAGATTCAGATTTTTGTTTTCGAATCAAGTCTTTTTCAGTTATGCAAAATGAAAATAAGGAAATGTTCATGCTTTATTTTTGTTTTTCATGACTGGGAAATCAAGCATCTTCAGTTTCTTCTCTTTCCGTTGCACAGTTAAAAACAGTTATTTGATTTTCAGTTTGCAAATCCTGTAAGTTATTTGTAACCCTATACGAGGGTTATTCTGGAAGAACATGTGGTGTTTTGTTTGGGTATAAAACAGTTTGTTTTCAGAACAGTTGATGCGAGGAAAAACAGAGAGAGAGGAGTGTGAATTAAGTGAAAGACATAGCATTTGTTTAAAAAGGAAGTGCTGTAGTTTACCAGAGATAGTCGAGGGTTTCTTGAGAATCAATACTCTGTTTTTGTTGCAGAGTACATGAGGCTTTATTGTTTGAAACTATATTGTTCAGAGATTGAATTTTTTTCTCTCTGATAGTGTTGATTTCATCCTTGAAGAATATTGTTGCAAAATTTTTCATCTGTATAGACTGGTAAAATATTCTCGCTCCAATCCCTGATGGCTTTGTGACTGCAAGATTTAAGTGCATGCATAAAATCACCAGTGGTTGTAGCTCGAGTTGAAATATTTATTGATAAGAAGAGGGGTTGGTGCTCCTTGAGGCCTTGTGGTTTCTAAAACTTGTGAACTGAGTTGGTGCTCTTTTTGAATTAATATAAGGGATCTTACCGAGTGGTTTTTCTACCCCAGGAGGGTTTTCCACTCATGAAAACTATGGTGTTATGTGCATTATCTTGTCTCATTCTGTTTTACTAGTTTATGCTCTGATACGTCATATTTTAGCTCTCTTTATTTCATACTCTGTTTTGTTGGGTTTATGTAATGCAATATTTGAAGTACTCATTTAGATGTTTCAAGTTTGTGTAAAAGATTTAATACCATTTTTTAAAGTCTGAATCAAGTGTTTTAGTTGGTTCTATGGTATATTTCATACTTCTTTAATGTATTTCATCAAGGTGTTAAGTCTTAGTCATCTGTGCATACTGTGAATTAAAATTGTCAAGTTCATAAAAGTATAACTTGTTAAAATTTGTAACACTCTGATTCACCCCCCCCCTCAGAGTGTTTCCACTTCCAACAATAGTTGGGCTAAAAATAGTGTTAACATTTGCATGCAAATATTTTTACCCTGCTTTTTGGTAACATTTCTAGCAGGCTGGATAGCTTGGGCAGCTTGGACATTATTGAAGGAGGCAAAATTTAAAGATTTAAAATATGGATCCATACCTTTTACTATAATAGTAATTGTATGGGGAGTATTAAAATCAATTATTTCTGTTGTGAAACCAGTGAGCACACAGATGATGGGGTATATTAACTCACCAGATCATACAGCTCATCTTGGCTATCAACAACAAGTCATATCAGACATCAATTTTTTGAAAGGGGAACTTGGAAAAAACCCTCACTGGTTTTTTTATTTCATTGTTGGTGAATGGTGTTGGAATTGGTTGGGCCTGTATCCGGACAATGTTGAAAACACACGTTTTTCAAAATTTAAGCCAGCCTCTGAGGATCAACTTCGAATGATAGCATTTGTTGATGATCTAGATAGATGCGATGAAAAAGTTATAATACAGGTATGTGGAAGCATTAAATGTTTTACCATTATTATGTTCACGTTTTCAATTTATACAATTTTACGGGACTAAAGGTTTTTTTTAAATTGATACAGGTTTTATCTGCTATAAATCTAGTACTGGCTGAATGCAAGATCAATGTGATTTTGGGGATCGATAAAAAAATGATTCAAAGAGCAGTTGAGACACATTTTGAAGATAATGATGATAGAGATTTAGCAGATAAATTTATTTGTAAAATTATTCAAATTCCTTTGAGTTTACCAGATCTTGTAGTTGAAGAATCAGATAAGTTCTTACAACGTCATTTAGGACATCCACCCCCTACAAAAACTATAATAAGAGTGGACGATGAAGACACAGATTATGGTGAAATTGATACAGATAATGGTATTACTAGAAAATGTTTTTTTAAAACAAGAATATATAGATTTGAAATGCTTTAGATCATAAATTTGTTTCAAAGTAGTTTAACATTTTATTGATGTCAGTTGGCTTGTACATGTGATTATGATTACATTTTCACCTTTGTCCATATACAGATGATACAAGTCAAAGGCAAGAAAGCACATCAGTTGAAATTGATTCTTCTAACAGACTACAAACAGGTAATCAAGGTAAATAAAATTATTTTTCATGTTCAACTCTATATTGACGTTCATTGGCTTGTGCATGTGATTCTGATTAATTTTTTCTTTTGTTCAAATACAGATGACATAAAAAAATCTAATAAAAGCCTAGGGAAGGAAAGCCATGTGGTAGAAATTAATTTTTGTAAAAGACTACAAACAAGTTGTCAAGGTGATTTTCCTAAATCCTCAAGCAAGCATTGGGTCATTTCAATTTTTAATGAAAGAATTGCTAATCAATTTTTATACTTTCAATTATTTGACAGGCATTATTCAAAAAGTGTCTCATTGGTTGGCTTGCTTATTTCAAAGTTTCTTTTTGCTTGCTTGCAACTTAACAAGTGAAATACAAACAATGCAAGATGAGATGAACAAAAGTGAAATTCGTCCTTTGGCATTTTCAAAAGGTGCACGATTAACTAGGGAAATGTTGCTATCAAAATATAGCCCAAAAGAAGCTGAAACATTACATAAGTTTAAGGAATTTGCCACTGGTACACAAAAACTTCCTCGTGAATGGAAACGCTTCTTAGATTACCGTAAAATTGCATGCAATATTCTTTCTATGAGAGGAAAAGTTTATAAGCTACCAAGTTGGAGGGTAGAATTGGTGGCTTGGGTATTTGTTTGTTGGCAATGGAAGCATGAGATCAACACTCTCATTAAGGTTTGTACAATAATATCCTTTTATTTCTCTTTTGATTGATGATATAGTTTAATATATTAGCGAGAAACTTAAATTTAGTGCATTTAATTTTTTGATTGTAGGGTTGGCACAAATATGCACATGTGAAAGGAAAGGATAAGAGGAAGATTGTGGAAGCTGAAGATGAAGAAAACAGGAATTTGTTTGGACCTTCACTTAAACAAATTGTTAAAAATTATGTTATGGAGTTGAATGAATCACAAAAAAAAATAGATGGTGAAGTTTATCTGGATAGATATAGAGATTCTAGAACAATAGAGACACAAGGTGGTCTTATGGAGTGAAAGGAGTGTTTAAGACAAGATCCTTTTGCAAAAGATATTTTGTCTATGCATGATTATGACACTACAATAGTTGAAGAAAGACAAAACCAATATTTCAATTGGTTAAAATTATTGACGGCATTGCATGAAGTACAAGATGTTTCAATGAAAGGAATTCAATTGTTTAAAGAATTTCGCCTTCATTGTGAAATAGACAATCTTCCATGGCCTTTGCCAGAATCAAGTGCCACAATGTATAACAAATTGATGCTAGAAATGTAAATGCCACAATATATAATAGATTGATGCTAGAAATGCAAATATTGATCGATTTGTATTTATTGATGCCAGAAATAAAATGCAAATATCTTTAAAATGATCAAAACTATTTAATTTTATATTAAACATCATTAAAGTTAGAAAATTATTTGTATCATTTAAAATAAATAAAAATTTAATTATTTTATTTTATTATGCATGTTTTAATTTTTTTAAAAAATCCTTAATATTTATTTATTTACGATTTTAATGGAACACACTAATATTCTATAATTGTTCTTATATAAATTTAGATTAATCTTAAATCTTATGCATATAGAATGACTTTTCAGAATGTTCCATAATATTTACACTGAAAGTTTCTCTTATGTATAAAGAGTTGACGAGATTATTTCGCACTCTCATTTCATAAGGCTGAAAATTAAATGTGGATTTCAAATATTGGTATATATTATGTTTTGCCAAAATCGTAATCATATGAGAGTTTGAAATTGATGATAACATGAAGATTTATTCTCCCTTTTTTAAAATTTTAGAATATGTATTCTTGTGTTTTCTATTTAAAAAATAAATGATTATAGGTATAAATTTAAAACTATTTATAAAATGAAGTATAATTGGAATCAAATTGTGATATGTATTACTTGAGTATCTAGATTAAACTTTTAAGAATCATTTAGTCTTAAATTTGTTTTTAATTGAAATTTTTTTTTTATTAGTCAAATAAAATTTGATTTATTCACAACTTATTATGATTAATAAATTAATTGACTAGTTTAATAAGATGTAGCACAAGATCAATGTGATTATGGGGTAGGTAGAAATCTAAATCAATTATTTTGATATTTATAAGATATTTTGATCTACAACTTATGATAATTAATAAATCACTTCACGAGTTCAAGAAGATGTAGCACTAGATCAATGTGATTATGGGGTAGGTAGAAATCTAAATCAACTATTTTGATATTTATAAGATATTTTGATCTACAACTTGTGATAATTAATAAATCACTTCACTAGTTCAATAAGATGTAGCACTAGATCAATGTGATAATAGGGAAGATAGAAAATTGATTCAAATATTTTCAATGCATAGCATAAGATATTTTGAATATTACAACATAAACCTAGTAGATATATTTATTTGTAAAATTATTCAAATTTCTTTGAGCTCGCTAAACTCTATAGTTGAATCACAATTTTTATTTTGTACTAGTCAGAACACACACCCTCATAAAAATTGCATTTACAATGAAAGTTGATGAAAGCAAAAAAAGTATTGTAATGTAAAAATAATAATGGTGTCATGAAAAATATTATTTTAAAAATAAATACAATATATGACTAAAATAAGTTAGAACATAAATTTTTCTTATGTTGTTGACTTGTGTGCATTCATGATTACATATGTAATTATTTAATATGGACTATCAAAAAGGTGCTTCATTGGTCTTTCAAATTGTGTGTTTGATTTGTTGCATCCAATTAAGCTAATATTAATGAATGCAAGATATAATAAATTAAAAAAAGGTTATAATTCAAAATTCCCCAAGGTAAATTGGTTAATAAAAGAAATATTGTAAAAATATATTCTAACAAATTCTAAAACCTTGTATAAGCTAATGGAATTTCTCACTCGTAGATAAAAAATCCCTCGTGAATGGAGACACTTTTTATGTTATCACTAACATACATGTGATATTCCTTTTATAATAATAAAATTTAACGATCTAATAGGTTAGAGGGTAGATTTGGTGTGATGGGGTTGGGTGGGAATCAAAAGGTTCCCATAGACATAATATTTGCGTATTTACTTTTTTATTATGATAATACCGACCAGATTGAGATCCAATATCTCTCTTCCTGCTTCTCTAGCTACTTTTGCATCTTTAACTGTTTCATCAACTGAACAATCTACTAGATATGGTTCTTGATTAGGAATTGGAAAACCTCTATATGTTGCTAGTCTTGCTCCTACCTACGCTATCCATGCCTTTGCTGCTACTATTGGAAAATATGGAAAAGCAAAGAGGGATGCTTCTTCAATTTGAATTGGAATTAATTCCTATGACTTAAAAAGAGACCACTTGAATTATGCTTTCTTTTCTCTAGCTACCATTGGTTCTACTAATGGATTTGTAACTATTCCAAGATTAAATAGTTCTTATTAGAGATCAATTGGATCAACTCAATCACCCCATTAGAATAGTAGGGTTGAACCAACTACAAAATCTACTGCTACTTCATCAAAATCAACACAGCTAGGCCCTACTGTTCTAAGGCGAGAAGTACATGAATATGATGATATTAGGAGTGATATGTTAGCTAATGAAAGACGGTGTTTAAACTCTATCAATTGTCCCTACTACTAGTGCTATTAAATAAAGATTTTCTACTAGCACTATATATACCCCTACTTATGGATCTAGCATTTTACTTGGAGTTGTCTCTCACTCTTGAAATGGAATACCTACAAAGGCAGGTGTAGGTACTAAGCTTTGACTGATAACATGGTGAAAGAAGGACATTCTGCCTAGAGCTGGTACAAAACTAGGTGTTGGTATTGGTGCTACTTTAATCGAATCTACTTTGACTAGATAGACTTCTAGATTGACTTCTCCTAGTTTTGCTACTATTGGTGGATATGATGGGTATGGCTCTCGATCTAGATATGTTGTACTATGCCTATAATTATTAATTAATTAGCTTGTATAATGGCACCAATGCCCCACTATTCCAAGGATTCGTGAATTCAAAAAGTTGAATGTTAATTAATCAACTTTCTAGCCCTAGTATTCTAAGGGGATAAAGTAGTTCTAGTATTGACCATAGAGCCATAGAATTTTAGGGGGAAGAGTCTCCATTCAACACTCGATAGTTGAAAATAAGCAAATATAGTAACCTCTACACAATTAATAGACCTACTAGAATCAAGTCTTAACTGCTCGATTCTAGAACTATTCTATTAATCAACCCTACTATTATAAGGATGCATTCATTAATAAACCCAATAGAATTATTGGGGGACCTTTATAATAGTAGGAGGCTAGAATAAGCCCATAGAATTTTAGGTGAGCAACTTACTAACCCTTAAAATAGTAAGGGGGGTTATAGTTCTTGATTCTAGCAGGTTTCTCAAATTTACTTACTATAGCAGGTAATTAATTTTGGGAGGGGATTCTAGTTAGACCACTCACCCACCCTTGTATTTCAAGGGCATGTTATGTATAGAATATGAGAGATTCATTACTCTTGCATTTTGAAAAACATATCATTTGAATAATTTTTTAGGGTGGAAGGGTTGGGTGGGAATATAAGATGCTTATTTTAGCTTATTATGGAAAGCTTATTAATTTACTAATTAATTAAGTTGGTGGGAAACTATAGTTCTAGGGGTTGGGTGGACCCTTACTATTCCAAGGGAACTACTATTATAAAGGGCAAGAAATATAGCTCTAGGGGGAATGTTATGTATAGAATCTATCTCCCGCCTACTACTTTGAAGGTTTCACGAAGGGCCTATAATTTTATGGGACTTCTTGAATCTATAGCTACCCTACCCCCATAGAATTATAGTGAGCTGGGGGCCTCTAGAAAGTTAATAAGTAGGGGTCCCATAGAATTGTAGGGCGAGCAATCCATAGAATTTTAAGGAAATCAACCCACTAAATAGTTCTAGACTCAAAGGTTTATCAATAAACTAATATAGTTATTTACTAAGGCCTTACAACAACTATAATGGGGGCTGGGCGGTGGGCACATCAATGAGTTGCTTGCCCTACAATTCTATGGGGAGAGGTTTCTCCAATTAGTTGTAGGGTTGCACCCTACATACCCATGGGTGGCAGGCTAATGTTCCTCAGGAATTTCAGTTTGTTCAATTCCCACCTTGCTTCAACAATTATTCAAATCAGAACTAATTTGCCTTCATCTCACCTAAACTAGAACTACCCATGGTCCTGTGGATTCTAGTGTCAACCCATAACCTTCACTATTGTTTAGGAGAGGATTTAACCTCCCACAATAATTAATAAACCAACTAACCTTTAGCCCCCCACCCAATCCTAAGGTTGTAGAAGTTCAATATGAAGTAAAAGAACATTGGTTAATAGCTTCACTTAAGTATTATATATTATTGATTCGCAAGAATCATAGTTAAATTCAATTGGTGAAGATTATTTGGATAAAAGTAGAAAATAAAATGGTAGTTCATAGTAGAGATACAAGGTCTTCTTAAGTTAAAAGAGTGTTTAAGACAAGATTTAAAAATAAATAAAAAATAATTCTATCAATAATTGAAGAAATCCAATTCTACCTTAAACTTATTATATATTGAAACATTATTATTAATAGAATTATATGTATTGTTTGAAGTAAATAAAACTTTTAAGTTTAATTATGTAATTTCTTAAACTTTAAATAAAACGTAAATTATATTTATAATAATAAATTATTTTTAATGTATTTTTAAATTTTTATGTTTTTCATCCTTATTATTTAGAAATGATTTCAAAATGTTTATATTAAAATATGTTAATCTTTTGGAAGGTTTCTTTATGACTAAATAAGCTAGAGCAATGCACAATTATATTGTAATGGTGTAATTTTGAATTAGGGTCAATTAAGATAATAAAACCAATAATAATCTAAAAATTAACCAAAACAAGGTGGATAGAGGAATGTTCACTTGATAGATCTAGCCTCAATCCAAATAAGGAAAGAGCTTAAACTCTAATAAGATTCACTTGGTTTTAGGGTTTCCTCTTTCCAAGGGTTTATGTGTGGATTGGAATTGATAATTATAAATTAAGACAAAATGAAAGATAATTAAAGTAAATTGATGAATACAAAATGCTAGAAATTTCTCATGGAGCCACAAACTGGGATCTGGGAAAAATTATATATTCAAAACCTATTCCTAGATGTTTGGCTTGATTTTTCAGGACCAAGTAGTACAAAACTACCTTGGTCCTTCAAATTTTCCTCCATCAAAAGTTGAACTTGTTTATCACTATAAACTCAACAAGAATTCCTAAATACAACTCATGCACCTATTTACAACACATAGAAAGAGAGGGAAAGATATTGTAGATAGGGGTTTACCTAAGTCAAACCCCATTTTAGGAATTAACCTTGAATAAAATAATGCAAATGCTAAAATAAATGTTAAGACGATATACCTTAGATATGCAATTGTTGATGATGATACAATTCTCTTTGAATATAATCACAAATTTTGGATGTAGTAGTATGAAAAAAAACAACAACCCTAGTCACACACACATGCTTGCATGAGGATTGATGTAACTTTTCTCTACAATGCTTGAAGGATGAAATGCAACCTCTAATCTCTAAAGATGATTAAGAATGAATTCTTCATAGATGTACATTTATATTAGGTATAGATCATGGATGGAGTCTTATATATAAAATAAATTGATAGAATGTCTTTATATAGGGTTCCCTAGGTAAATAATTGATTAGTGAAACCTCCAATGGTCATGTGTAGCCATGGGGACTAGAAGCCATTGCAGAGATAAAGGGCCTACCCCATTTCAAATTTGGGCTTTTTAAAGGGGAGTAGGGCATTTTGGGGCATCTTGGTCCTCCTACAAATAGGACCAACACAAAGGGACATGTTAAAGGTACCTCTAATATGGGGTCCACAAAATAGCGTTCATGACATCAGGGTTGGATAATAGGACCAAAATGGACCTAGAGAGGGGATAAAGATAGGACATGCTAAAGTAGGAGCACAAACATGAGGTGTGAATTAGACTGGTTACAATTTATGATTCTACATTTAGCCCCCACTTTAATAAGAGCATGAGCCTATGAAAATACTCACAATAAAGTATAAAGATGAGTGTGAGGAGCAATTAGGAGAGATATCACAAGGAGATAAGAAATTGAAAATTTGGAGGAACCAAGCCCCTAATCTTAAGATGTCTCAACCACTAATATCATTCTTGGAATGCTATCGCAAGAACACAAGAAATTACATAAAAAGTACAAGAGGATGCATCAAATGATGAACAATGATCGGAAAGTTATGAGCTCATGGGGAAGAGAAAAAATATTGAACATGAATGTCATAGGATAACAAGTTGTGTTATGCTAGGTGATCCATGTTGGGGAGGAGAGTCAGAATAGTCTAGCTATGTTTTGCTAGTTCCACTCACCCTACAACATATGTAGTTGTCTAGTTTTCAGAGTTAAGCATCTCATATAATACTTGTTTCTCTCGTTTTGAGCATGAAATAACTTGTACAAAACATGAAATAAAAATAAATTTGTGGTTTTGGGAACATCTCATATAAGACTTGTTGGTCTGGTTTTAATAATGTATACCCCGTATAAGACATATAAAAATGTTGATTTTGGTTTCAATATTGAAATATCTCATATAAGACTTTATTGGTTTGGTTTTGAGAATGTACATGTCGTATAAGATAAATATATGCTTGGTTTTAGGAGCATCTCATATAAGACTTTGTTGGTTTGGTTCCAAGAATGTATACCCCATATAAGACATATAAAAATACTATGTTTGGTTTTGGGAATGGAACATCTTGTATAATACTTTATTGGTCTAGTTTTTTTGGATTAGATATCATATAAGCATTACATATCATCTCATTCGAGCATCCACTTTACAAACTTATTACAAATATCAGCTCCTTTCGAGCAAACTAACAACAATTGGAAGACCAAGGGTCACAACTTAGAAATCCACTTTAGGAAGACCAAGAGTCACAACTTAGAATTCTACATAAAGGTGTCCCTCATGGGAGTTGAACTTGGGTCTCCACATTGAGAACTCAATGCTTTAACCAACTAAGCTCAACCCCTTGGACTTTCTTGGTTTGGTTTCGAGAATGAACACCACATATAAGACATGCACACTATAATATAAAAATATAGTACAAAGAGGGTAATATGCAATGTTCTCCACTTAAGATGTCAACATAGTCTTATGTTGATGTCTTTAGGAAGCTAGAAACAAGGACACATACCTATTCCATTTTGCTAGATGTCTTAAAGAAGCTAGATGTCTTAAGGAAGCTAGAAACATGAATAGTGACATGTTTCTCTTCAATGCTTGCTTTCTATTAAAGAAATCATTGATAGGAGTATTGCCTCTTTCTTCTGTCACATGAGATACCCTAGGAGAGGTACAAGTGTTATCTTTTTTAATGTAATTTCTAGGATTACCATTGGCTACAAAAGCTTTTATGTAATCTACATGTGTAATGCATTTTCTTTAAAATATCATGATAAAGCAACATGCAATATGGATAAAAGTTTTGAGATATGATTGGCCAGTAGGAAATATCTTTGAAACCCTAAAGATAAAATATGAAAAATTAATAGGAATGAAAGGAAGAAATGTAAAGTGAAAGAAGCCATTATCCAACACATTATTTTGATAAATGTACATAAAAAGAAATGAAATCATATGTGGAATGGGAAATGAATTAGATTTTGTAAATGCCATTAGGAAAGCATAAAACCAGATCTAAAAATATAAGGGAAATATTATGCAACCCATAAGTTAAATTTAGAAAAATAAATTAGGGTTTTTTATGAATTTAACCTCCAAACTTATATTTGAAATTAATTGGAAATACAATCTATGAGTGCAAATTTGAAAGCTAAAATGCATACAAATCAAATTTGAGAATATGGATCATAAATTAGTATGAAAGATGTTAGGTCCACCAAATTGTAATGGTATTATTTGGAATTAGGGTCAATTAAGATAATATAACTACTAATATTCCAAATTAACCAAAACAAGGTAGAAAGAGGAAAGAACGTAATAGATCTAGCCTCAATCCAAATAAGGAAAGGGTCGAAACTTTGATTAGATTTGTTGGAGTAAATAATTAATACATTAATTATTCACTTAATTGCATTAATTCACTAAATATTCGATGCCTTAATTAGTAATTAATTATTGGCATTTATTATTATTTAGTTAATTAATTAATTAGGGATAATTAATTAATATTTATCTCCATGCATAATGCAAACTAGGAAAAGCAAACTATGTTTAGAATTCGAGAGTTTCACGCATTTAATGAGTCTATTATACTATTTGTGCATACATGATTGATTCATGCATTCTGTTTTAACTCTCAATCTATCTTGTAAAGGGGAATATTTAGGGTTTCTATCTTTAGAGTTAGATTTCTTTATAGGGATTTCATTTCCTTCATTGTAACTCAAGTAATTTCAAGCAATTCAATTAATTTCATTGTTATCATCTTCAATTATTTTTTTGTTCAATTATCTCTTTATGTGTGATAGGTATTCTTGTAGAAGATAATTGGGCTTGTGGGATTCACATTTCATGAATTCTAACATGGTATCAGAGCTCCAGATCAAAAGAATCTTGTTCACTTTTTGGGGGGAGATTATTTGCATACACATCAAATTGTTCTTCTTGGGTTAATTTGGAGCACACCATCAATTCTAGAAAGCTTTATAAAGGCAAGATCACCTTTTGTTTTGCCGAAATCGGATACACGGAGTCCATTTTGCAAAGGGTTTGAAGTTCGAAGGTTTTCGCTATTCCAGAGGGTACCTAGAAATTTGGACCTTTTTGGGCCCAAAAGGACCTCACGGTTGGCTTTAGAAGGCCAATTTCATGAATTTTGATATATAATTCGTCTAGTTTCGGTGACAGGAGCATCAGGTGCAATTTTTTTTTTTTTTTATCTCAGTTGTATAGGTTGTACCATACAAAATGTTTTCGTAAAGAATTTTTATTTTTTTTCCTTAGCAACTAGCTGGACTGCTAGTAGCCAACAGCTAGGCTAAATTGCAGCAATCCCTAACCGTTGGCAGGGCTAATCGCCAACTGACCTCAAGCCGCCAGTGACCCTCAAGCCGCAAACGACCCTAGCCGTTTGTTGGCACCGATTGTTGCGGCCAGCCGCCAGTAGCTTGCAAACCGCCAACCACCTCCACTCGGTCAACGGCTCCGCCACTGCTCAGCTAAGCTAGAATAGCCATCGCTCTACCACAGCTCAGCCGCTGCTCCACCTTCACCACCCAACCACAAGGGGGTTGGTTATTTTTTTCTCCAAGTTTTTTTTGATAGGGGATTGGTTTTTTTGCTATATCTTGAGCATACAGAGGTGAAATCATGCAAACAATATATTTTTGAAAAGCTCTTTCCAAGCCCGATCCAGAGGTGGAGGTATTTGTTTTTTCTAATTTTTTTTATTTTACAGGATTTTTTACCAATTTAACTCAGAAGTAGTTGTTTTCACTCTCAAGGGCATATTTTGTGCATCTAGACTTCATTTTTTGCAAAGGAAATATCATCGAAAAGCTGATTTTGAGCTCTATCCAGATCTTAAGTCCTCTTTTTCATATTGTTTACCATATTTCTATCTCTTCCTTCCAAAGTCAATAGTGCATTTTTTGGTCTTATTCTGCCTTATGGTGATCCGAGCTCCATTATTCTTGTTTTTAGAGGAATTTTGTTCTAATTTTTGAGCTCTATTACTATATTTTTCTTGTCTCAGATCTATACTTTTTCTAGCATCATGGAGAAAAGCAACATTCCTCTTCTTACCACTTCTAATTTTCTCGAGTGGAAGTCTCACATTGAGATCACTCTTAAGAAGTTGGGGTTATGTTGAGTCACCTTGGGTACATAAATTGAACCTATGGGTGCTGTAGAAAAGAGAAAATGGTTCAATAAATGTGATCAGGATTTTGACACTCTTTGCATGAGTATATCTCCTGATCTCTTGTTTCATATTGAGTCTTGTAATACATGGTAGGAAGTTTGGTCACAACTTGAGCTTCTAATTGGTAAGCAGGACACACTTCAGAGTTAATAGTTAGAGAATGAGTTGATATGTCTTAATCCTTCTAATTTTGACACGATCTAGGACCTCTTCACAAAGGTAAGTACTTGAGGCTTCAGGTAAAGTAGTCTGGTATTGAGAAGAAAGATGACCAGTTGATCCTTTCTATTCTTGCAAAGCTTGGTCCGAATTATTGTCTTTGTTTCTACCTTCTATGCTACAAAGGATGCTATGGGATCCAAGTACACAACGCCTTCTCTTGATGATTTTGTCATTCAAATCATGTGAGAAGAATCCAAGTTGATTCAAATGGGTACGTTGAAGCCTTCAAAAGCTTCAACACTTCTTACTACTCTTGTTATAAGCTAGGGTTGTCATTGCACCAAAAGATTGACCTATCAATGCCCGATACAACCACTAGACTTATAGAGTCCACAGAAGGTTGTTAAACCATGTTGTGAATCCTTGTGAGGGATGCTGGCCCACTACCAACAATCCCCCTCCTAGCGTCACTCACCATAGCCTGTGTGATTAGAATCTGTGACCAAGCTCTAATACCATTTGTTACAAGATAGGGTTATCATTGCACCAAAAGATCAACTTGTCAATGCCCGATACAACCACTAGACTTATAGAATCCATAGGAGGCTGTTAAACCATGTCACGAATCCCCACGAGCGATGCTGGCCCACTACCAACAACGCCACCTTGAACATACATAAAGGCTTCATCTAGCAAAGGAAAAAAATAGAATCCAAAGACCATAGGGAAAGGAAAGGATCTTAGTTCATAGACCACCTCTAGTTCACCTTTTCCTAAGGGAGAATCATCAAAGAAATAAAGAAATATTTTTTCTTATTGCAAAAAGGAAGGGCATAATGAGTCATATTGCTATCAAAAGAATTTTGATGGATATGAGAAACAAATTTCAGATTTGACAACTCTTCTTGTAAAGAGAAATATTCTTTCTTCTTCTGACATGTCTTCTTCTTCTCCTTCATTCTAGACAGATGGACAATCCAATGCAAAGGGTCATGCATTATGTACAATCACTTGTCCACCCTCTTCTCGATGGCTACTAGATTCAGGTGCTTCACACCATATGGCATCTTCTCAGGATATTTTCTCATCTTTTCAGACTTCTCCTACACCACACATCTTGATAAGAAACAATACTTTGATGACAATATGTGGGAAGGGTTCTATCGATATTGATGATAGTACTTTCCATGATGTACTTTGTGTACCATATTTTCCTACTAACCTTCTCGCTATTTACATATTTCTCATAGTGGGATAGGGAAGATAGTTGGGTTCACACAAGACTTGGTACACATCAAAGACAACAAGAATGGAGACATTGTTACCACAGGGACAATTGATCATTCTTCCCACTTGTAATCTTTTTCTCATTTTGGTCCACCTTCTCCATTCTCTGAAAATCACTCTCTTTTTTCAAGACAGCATGTTGAGGTGAAGTTAGGTCACTTGAACTTATGTAATTTTCTCGAGACCAGTGTTATGACTTCTACACCTCCACCTCCTGTTGAGTTTGCATATGTTCAATAGGATTCCTCTTCAACATGGCCTGGCATTGTAGCTCCATGCATTGATCCCACTACTATTGTTGTTGAGGATATATTAGAGGATTTTCATTCCCTCTCAGATGATAGATTCAACACATTTGTTATCCCACCATCATTGGAGCTTCCTTTATAGGATTATCATGCATTCTCCTTTGATCAGCATCCAAGACTTCCAGTTCTGCCTTACATACAAGTTATTTCTCTTCTTTGTCCATTGACTTTGTTTCCTCCACATTGGAGCCACATTAGTTTGATCATCAACACATGGGTTCTCTTATTCCAAGGGGGGTTTGGAGCCTTGATCCTCTCTCATGAGGGGGTTGGTTGTACATATGTTCTTGAGAAAGTCTCTTGAGACATTGGTTTTGTACTTTATTTTTTTGTTTGTCTTTGGAGAGGAGTTTTGTTCCCACTAGGTTTTCTCCATTTCTGAGAAACTTGCATGTTTGTTCATGGATACTTCATCAAGCTTTATGCTTGGAGCCATCTTGCATTCATCTTTGCATGATTTTTTCCTACATATTTTTTGCCTCTCTCCCCACTTATGCATTCAAGGGGGTGTTAGAGTAAATAATTCATACATTAATTATTCACGTAGTTGCATTAATTCACTAAATAATCGATGCCTTAATTGGTAATTAATTATTGGTATTTATTATTATTTAGTTGATTAATTAATTAAGGATAATTAATTAATATTTATTTCCATGCATAATGGAAACTAGGAAAAGCAAACTATATTTAGATTTTGAGAGTTTCATGCATTTAATTATTTTATTATGTTACTAGTGCATACATAACTGATTCATGCATTCTGTTTTAACTCTCAGTCTATCTTGTAAACTGCACCATTTAGGGTTTCTATCTTTAGAGTTAGATTTATTTATAAGGATGTCATATCCTTCATTATAACTCAAGCGATTTCAAAGCAATCCAATCAATTTCATTGTTATTGTCTTTAATTATTTTTCTGTTCAATTCTCTTTATGCATGATAGATATTCTTGCAGAAAATAACTAGGCTTGTGGGATTCACATTTTATGAAGTCTAACAAGATTTGCCTTGTGTCAGGGTTTCCTCTTTCCAAAGGTTGATGCAAGTGGATTAGATTTGATAATTGTAAACTAGGAAAAAATGAGAGATAATTGAAGTAAATTGATGAATATGAAATTTTGTAGATGTCCCATAGAGCCATAGACTAGGATTTGGGAAAATAATAGATTTGGAACCTATTCCCAGAAGTTCGGCCTATTTTTTCAAGACTAGGTAGTACAAATCCACTTCGGTCCTTTGAATTTTCCTCTATCGAAAGATGAACCTATTCGTCATTGTCGACTCTACCAGAATTCCTGATTACAACTCCTACACATATTCCCTACACAAAAAAAGAGAGGGAAAGATGTTGTGGATAGGGGTTTACCTAATTCAAACCCTGATTTAGGATTAACCTTGAATAAAATAATACAAATACTAGTATAAATGTTGAGGATATATACCTTAGATATGCAATTGTTGATGATGACACAATGATCTTTGAATGTAGTCACAAATGTTGGATGTAATGGCATGAAAAACACATGAAAATGAAAATTTATAATCACACACACATGCTTGCATGAGCATTGGTGTAACTTTGCTCCATAATACTTGAAGAATGAAATACAACCTTAAATCTCTGAAGATTCTTAATGATGAATGCTTCATAGATGCACAAATATTAGGTATAGATCATGACTGGAGTATTAGATCTAAAATGAATTGATACAATATCTTTATATAGTGTTCACTAGGCAAATTAGTGATTAGGCTTTTTGGTACAACAAACTGAGAGTGGGGGGGGGGTGAATCAGTTTGGACCGGAAATTCAAAACTTTACTGCAACTTAAACCACAACAAAAATCTGATAATGAATAGTTAAAGCATAAACAACACCACATCAATAACACACATAACAGTAAAAATTTTAACATGGAAAACCCTGTTAAGGGAAAAACCACGGTAGGAACATACCCACAATCAGATAATACCCTGTCAAGAGTAAGTGAAATATTACAATGGGGAATGCACATGCATTTAGGCACACTTCCTAGAGCTCACTACTCAAAATATAATGACCCAGAAGGCTACAACCCTCAGGGAAGGCTCACTACCTTACAAGAACATTAAGAAAACAATCCAGATTACATGAATCAAAGGAATTACATCTCCAAATGCTTGATTATAGTTACGGGGTTAAGCATACTAACAAAATTTCTCTGCAACTCTTCTTCTCACAACGTCGCACAATATCCCGACTATTGAATGATAGATACAATATTCGCACATAGCCATACATCTCTCAATGATTACAAGGCTTATTTATACACATCATCAACCTAGCAATGTAGGTCGGCTCACCACACACTACATATTACAAAATATAATTACATACACCATAATAATGCATACAAACAAAAAAAATGTCGGCTAAGACATAGTCTAGACCTAAACAATGAACACAAATAAGAAATGCATCCAAATATCGCGCCTCGATCATCCAAAACATGCTACAATACTGAAAACATTGCTTAACATGAAGAACATCACCAGATCAAGAAAATCTTCCATAACACACATAAGGATCAATGCAGACCACCAATATGAATAGCACACGATCTAGAAACATCCATAAGAAGCATGAATTGCATCATAGAAACCGCAACATCTCGCATCACAAAAATCATCATCACCTGACAACCAGAGTTCAAGAACATGCACAAAACTAACTGTCAAACTAAAAGATTCACATGGGGACCTCCGAATCATCAACCATACAAATAGAGGATACATCCCAAACATCTGCAACCAAAGATATTACAATTATGGAGCATAGCACACTAGTACATTTGGGGCTGCTTTCCGATGACGGTTCGTCAAAATTCTGACTATAATTCGTCGGACTGCCGACAAGCAATGCCGTCGAAAACTTGTAGTCGGACATTCTGACAGTGCTCAAGAATGTCAAAATTCTGATGCAATAGAAGACTATTCTGACAACAACCATGACTGCACTAAGCCGTCAGTAAAACTCTATATGTCGTCAACATTCCAATGGCATCGAGGTAATGTTCTGATGGTGAACATGACCGCTCATTTGGCGAGAATGTCATCAGATATACAACATCATTGTCATATGTTTCATGGTGTACATAGAATTTCAATGACGTTGAACGATAACCAACACATCTACATCGATGAGGATGCTATATGTGTGGTGGTTTCAGCGTCAAAATAAATTTGGTGGACGTCGAAATTCTGACGACACCTTCACTGCTTATCCAATGAGGATACTGTCAGACAACAACAAGATCTTTCTCTTCTTTCTCCTTTGATTTCTCTTCTAGGATGACTTTTAACTTGTCCTTAACAAGCTCATCAACTTTTGTTGTGTATTCTCGAATGAACTTTGAAAAAGATTTTTTTTTGAATATTAGCTATTTAATTTTCCAGAAGATTTAAAATGTTTGTTAATGAGAAATTTAAAATATTCACAGAATCATTAGAGTATATCAAGAACCTGAAGCAGGTATGGAAACACAAAGTCAATCATATTATTCATCCAGGCAAGTTCCAAAGCCACATCTAGTCTGATCAAGTCATAACATAGGAACAAGCATGAAGCAAAGCATTCTTTCTTGCCTTGCAGTTCCAATTGCAAAAGTAAGCCCCATTTCAATGCCCCAATCCAAAATGAAAATTCAAAATATACTTTAGCTTGTGAGAGAGAACAACCAACTATATGTTTTACCAATTGTATACCTATTCCACGAAATACACCAACAATTCCTCTACAAGTTCACGATCACCCGATTGAGAACTAGTTTCCATTGCATCCTTGTAAAGATTATCCCTTTTAGACAGTGCAACATGTTAGCACATAATTTTTCTATAATTTCCTTAATTATACTCTTAAAAATGCTATTTTTCTATAATTTCTTTAATTATGCTCTTAAAAATGTCATTTTCAAATTAATTATGCTATTAAAAATGTTATTTTTCTATAATTTCCTTAATTATGATATTAAAAATACAAATTGTGTATGGTGAAAATGGATAACAATAAACAACAATATTGAAAGACTAAAATGGATTCAACCACCAAACCCTAGCCTAACAATGAACAAAGATCCACCATAACATATGAAGATAACCTAAGACAATGCAAATAACTCAAAATCACAAAGATTATACCATCACATGTCCACTAGGGTTTTGATCTCCATTCTTCCTATCTCCATTGATCTTGTTTGATATGCTTGCTCTCAGATTTTTGTATGCACAAGAGCTCAATAAAGAACGGAATGTGGTTGCAAGTAGAATTGTAGTGTAGCCAAGTCCTCCAAAATCAGTCATTAGGATATGTCATTAGGGTTTGTCAATGAAGAAAGCATCTCCTTAAATAGAAGACACAATAAGAAATGGAGGGTTAAGATTGAGAGGTGTAAAAAGAGAGGTCGGCTAGGATTAGAGGGTAGGTATAAGAAATACCAAAATAATGAAAGAGGTAGGTAATGTAGGAAATAAGAGATGAATGACATGTGTCATGTGTAGAAAAAGATAATGAATTAATTAAATAAATAAAGATTTATTTAATTAATAGAAGAAGTAGGACAATTAAATAAATAAAATATTTATTTAATTTAGGAAAGGGATAATTTAAATAAATAAATGTATTTATTTAAATGAGAAATAAGGCTAGAAGAGGATAAATGAATTAATTAAATAAATAAAAATTTATTTAATTAATAGAAGAATTAGGATTAGATAATTAAATAAATAAAATATTTATTTAATTAAACATGACAATTTTGGGTGTCTACATTTTGCCCCTCTTTGAGACAATGCGGCTTGTCGCGTTGTTTCAAAGAAGATAAGATGAACTGATACAGAGTTGCCCCAAGATGGGAATTATATGCCCCCTCGAGAGATTGGATGAAAATGTTTGAAAAGATTGCAGACAATCTCTCGATAAGAAAGATGGAATAGAATGGGTTGAGCGAATAATGTGACAAAGTCACTGGATGAAGAATACTGACTCGGGAAATGAAGGGCAGGGCTAGGGTAGGCTATAAGATAGACCACGGGCAAAAGACATCCTCATTGTCATCCACACCCTTAGAAGATCACAGTGCAGAGCGAGAAAAGAGCAGCAGCAGTCAGCAGCGATGGCATTCATTCATAGATTCGACCGTGTCCGCCGATTCCAGCGACCAGCCGATGCAGGAGAGCCGGTAAGTACCCGAAAACCTCCTCGTACTTTCACGCATTTCGAGTTTTGTCATAAATGCATGTTTAGGAGCAATAAATGCGCTAGGAATAGGATAGTTTAAAAGTGCAAAAACGCGCAACCGCGTCTGTGTCAGCGCCAGGCGCGTCTGTGTCCAACAGGCGCGTCTGTGTCGGATCCAGGCGCGTTTGTGCCTGGAACCGCGTTTGTGTTGAGTGCGGACGCGTTTGTGAAATGTAGCAGCGTCTGTGATTTTTAATAGCGTTTATGTCATGCAGGGACGTCTGTGTTCCCTGGTCGCGTTTGTGTCTGACATAGGCACGTTTGTGTTCAGAAAGCGCGTCTGTGTTGCAGAGGCGCGTGTATGCAGTCTATAAGCGCGTTTATGAGTTAAAAGCGCGTGTGTGTTGAAAAAGTGCGTTTGTGTGTTTAAATGCATGGTTTTAGTCCTTTAGGTCAAATCGGCAGTTCTGTGATGAACATACGCTGTCGATTGGATAAGCTGCTGAGAGGATACACTCAAGCAGGTCCTCTAGGAAGATTAGGATAGATCAAGGCACTTTGTGATGAACAGGGAGCACCAGGATAGACAACACTTTGTGATGAACAGGGAGTGCGAATGTGAGTGACACTTTGTGATGAACAGGGAATGTCACACACGTAGTACTTTGTGATGAACAGGGAGCACTACTAGGATAAATAGCAACACTTTGTGATGAACAGTGAGTGTCACTAGGGTAGATAACCATATGCATTTAGGTAGCAAGTAGCATTTTGTGATAAACAGTGAATGCCACGATAACTGACAAGATTGATTTGCTTGACTGCAGGAGTATTTGCCGATGTTGGAGTCACGGGAGAGATTCCCGTCGACTCAGAGACTGCGACCAGAGTTGTCTATCCAGGACATGATTTCCGTTGAGGAGATGGGTCTCACACATATGCTCTATGTGCCCGAGTTTCGAGCAAACATGGGGTTGCTGACTGCGTTGGCCGAGAGATGGCACTCAGAGACATGCACGTTTCACCTGCCGATGGGTGAGATGACAGTGACCTTAGAGGATGTATACAGGATACTACATGTTCCCATTGATGGAGAGTTGATCCCCTACGACCGTGACGGTGACAGGGAGGCCTTGAGACGGGTTTTTCAGGATCCTGAGTTGGAGATGCGAGCAGGTCATGTAGCCTGGGACACCATGACTGCCACAGGATTAGCATTGCCGGCAGTTGTTGGGGGAGTCATCAGTGGATACTTGTGTCCAGACAGGGCCACACGAGGATTGGCAGTGGGCTGGGGAGGGGCCTTGGAGACGCTGATGGCAGAGCACACTAGGTATGCATGGGGGCCATGTGTCCTAGCACATTTGTATTATGAGCTGCATCAGTTTGTATACCATGGATCAGTGGGTTTGGGCTGCGGTGTGACTCTCTTGCAGGTGTGGGCCTATGAGCACCTTCCCATCACCCGGCCGATTCACTTCAGAGGTAGAGGACAGGGACAGAGTTTTGTGCACCTATATGCCATGATTACATCCCAGCCTCGGATTGGGAGATTGGAGCACTGGAGGAGAGTCATTGATGACATTGACATGGTGATCTGGAGGCCGTACCTGGGGTGCGAGGAGTGGGAGGACGACGCATTGGAGCTGCCCTACACCTTCCGGAGCAGGTACCTGATTGGGCGGATGCCATATATATTAGAGAGACAGCTGGTGGACAGGGTATGCAGGCAGTATGGCAGGATTCAGAGGATGCCACGAGGCTCGGGCATGTATGCCCGTACGGTCAGAGATCAGGTGCAGTTTGGCCCACTGCTATCATATGATCAGGCAGTTATGCAGCTAGCGGAGATGATGCCGATGCCATGGGACATGTGGCCAGAGGTAGATGATGCAGGGATGGACGCAGAGTACTCTGCATACTGGGCAGAGCATCCATTTCCTAGATTGACAGATCCAGCAGAGCTAGTGGATGGAGAGGGTGGAGGAGAGGATGATGATGGAGGTGGGGATGGAGGTAGAGGCCGGCGGAGGCGGAGGGGAGTGGTGGGAGAGAGACGGGTAGCACCTCGGAGGGAGGGAGGACAGGAGAGAGCAGCTCCAGTGGTGAGAGGACGGGGTGGACTGCCCCTACAGGTGCCAGCAGCACAGGGTCCCAGAGAGGGACAGAGACAGGTGCAGCCAAAGGGACAGAGACAGGTACAGCCACAGGTACCTATACAGGCACAGGGACAGGTGCAGGCAGAGGCACAGGGACAGGCACCTGTAGAGGAGGAGCCACAGGCAGGGACGGAGAGCGGAGACTCTGAGGAGGATGAGGTGCTCAGGCTGCGGGAGAT
This sequence comes from Cryptomeria japonica, assembly GCF_030272615.1. NCBI lineage: Eukaryota > Viridiplantae > Streptophyta > Pinopsida > Cupressales > Cupressaceae > Cryptomeria > Cryptomeria japonica. The sequence continues at coordinate 199,959,436 of NC_081405.1, read as the reverse complement.
CTGCCAGGGCCAGGCAGATGAGATTGAGGATTTGGTTCGAGAGAGGAACCACCTTAGGATCAGGGTCCGAGATACAGAGCGGGAGAGGGATCAGGCCATCCAGAGATATACCGAGGCCGAGACAGCTCTGAGGGCAGGTAGGCGGGTAGCAGAGGATGCGGGGGCAGGCTACGCATATGTTTTGCGAGCTGGAGAGGAGATCGCCTACTGGAGGGATCTATACTATGCAGCCGTGCCAGCAGATCAGCGGGCTAGGAGCTTCCATAGATCGTCGCGCACAGTGACGGCTACGGGAGGGAGCCGCAGGAGACAGGCATCCAGCGGTGGGGTTATGGGGCCTCCACCACCACCAGAGAGACAGGGGGATCCTGGGGCGGGTCCATCTACAGCTCAGACTCCGTCGAGGCGAGGCGGCTCCGAGGGAGGGAGTTCCTCATAGCTATAGTGGGCTCCCATTGTATCAGTATATGTACCATTATTGTATTGTAGACACCTGCGGGTGATTCTTTTGTAGCCATATGATTCTTTTGACATCATTGTATTATGACACATTTGATTATATATGAGATGAGTCACCATTTTTTGCGGCAGCTATATGCATGCGTACCTTATGTGATGAGATGTTCTTATGTGATACATATTTTATGATATAGATGCTTATATGATGCAATGCAATACATTTTTGTCCTTTTATGTTGTATATGTGATGCATGATGCAAATGTGAATGTATGTAATGCAGATGAATATGATAATGCAAATGTAAATTGTGCTAACAGGTGTTGTGTGCAGGATGTGATGCAGTTGTAATATCTATATGTATGTATGAAATGCTTATATGTGGTGATGCAGGTGCAACTATATGAAATGCAAATGTTTTTGATGTGTCATTATACTCAGTCATGTGATAGCGGGCTACGCGGACTCGAGAAGGACGATGGAAGTCAATCAAGAAAGGGGGATGGAAGACAGAAGATATGAACGTGAAAGAGCTTCTTGTGCGTTATCATCATTGAGCTTTATTATGGCAGAATAGGTTATGACAATCGAGGCATTCGTTCGACCCAGAAAGTCATTGTACCTGTTTACATGGAGATAAGACAGTCACAAACAAGGAATGCCCCAGTTCATACTAGACTCATAGTGTCCTCATATCCTTGGACAAGTCATAGCATTACTAAAAGACAATCCACAGACAGCAAATGCAAATAAGTGACGATACCCCATCCTCGCCTTTCTAGTCAAAGACATCCTGGAGATAGAATCTCTAGTCAAAGACATCCTGGAAAAGCTAAAAGACATGTCACCATAAAGATAAAATCAAAAGAAAACCAAGACTCGACACCAACATCCACTGTAGTCCTCAAGTTTAGTGACTCTTGTCACTTGTTTAAGTCTTATTCGATTGTGGTCACGATGTTCACCTTCACAAAAAGGATAGATAGCACTGAACCATATGTTGTCTGAGTCTGTTAAAAGATTTGATTTTGTTGAAGCCCATTGTTGCTGCTGTGTCTCCTTTGAAACTGACTGAATCCATGAAACTGATACCTTATTGCGGAGAAGACGAAACTTTATTGCGGATTTGCGATGCAAATGTTGCTTTATTGCGGATTGTGCGCGGATAGACTGAAGAAAACTGTACTCCTCGAAACATGCGATGTTCTCAGTTCCACACCCATTACTAGACGTAGGAATTGGCCGTAGTCACAGATAGGATCTGATTTATTATGGATGGAAAAGGGAGTGAAAGGGGAGGGTTATGGATGGCTAACCAATCTTGGGTAGATCAATAGCAAGCCATGATGGGAATGGGCAAGTTTATTGTGAGCGAATAAGTTGTGAGTGTGTGCAAAGTGAAAGGATGAAAGTGAATCCTGAAGGAGGGAGGAGCAAAGTCTCTACGCATGGCGCTGGTGACCCAGTTTTCACCATGGTACTTGCCCAGGGCGCCACCGAAGTGGTTTTCACCGTTGGACGAAATTATTTCTCTTTACTTTTTTGGATTTTTCAATTTTTTTTGTTGTCACAAGGCGCCTGTTTGCCAGGTTTTCACCAAGTAACGATTTTTTGTTTTTATAATTTTTTTTTATTTTTTTGTATTTTTGCAATTTTTTGATTTTTTTGTATTTTTGAAATTAGGATACTCAAAAAGAGCTTATGTGTAGAACCTGCGAAGGTGCATGCTGTTGATAGGATCCTCCAAGGATTCACCTTCTGTAGTTGAGAGCTGATATGCCCCAGATCCATATACTGCTGTGATGATGTAAGGACCCAGCCAGTTGGGTTCAAATTTGCCCTTCTTTTCTCTATCTTGCTGATTCTTGGGGTTCTCTCTGAGGACTAAGTCACCTACCTCAAATGTGCGAGGCTTGACCTTGTGATTGTAACTGCGACTCATTCGTTGTTGGTAAGCCTTGAGATGATTAAAAGCAGTGTGTCGTCGTTCCTCCAGCAGTTCTAGTTCTTGTAAGCGAGAGACCCTGTAGTCTTCATCGTTGATTATGTTTCTCAAGGAGACCCGTAAAGAAGGTAACTCGACCTCAATAGGCAAGATGGCTTCAGCACCATAGACAAGTGAGTAAGGTGTAGCTCCTGTAGGTGTGCGGACACTGGTACGATAGGCCCAAAGTGCGGGATTGAGTTGGACATGCCAGTTACGGCCAGCGTCGTCGACTGTCTTTTTAAGGATTTTGAGAATTGTTTTGTTAGACGCCTCAGCTTGGCCATTACCTTGGGGGTAATATGGCGTGGAGAAATGATGAGAGATATGGAAGCGCTCACAGAGTTCACGAACATCCTGGTTCTTGAAAGGACGCCCGTTATCGGTGATAATGGAAGTAGGGATTCCGTATCGGCAAATGATATAGTTCAGGATGAAAGTAGCGATTTGTTTCCCAGTAACTTGTGTGAGAGGCACGGCTTCAATCCACTTTGTGAAATACTCTGTGGCTGTGATAATGAATTTATGTCCATTGGAAGAAGGAGGGTGAATCTTGCCTATGAGATCGAGTCCCCACTGACAAAAGGGCCAAGGAGATGCAAGTGGCTGTAGTTCCTGCGCTGGTGCATGTATGAGGTCTCCATGAATTTGACACTGCTTACACTTCTTGACAAACTGATATGCATCTTTTTCCATAGTAGGCCAGTAGTATCCAGTCCTGATGAGTTTCTTGGCCAAGGTAGGACCACTAGTATGCGGACCACAGATCCCTTCGTGCACTTCTCGTAACGCAATCTGAGCTTCGTCACTCTCTAAACATCTAAGGAGGGTGCCATCTAGACCTCGTCGGTATAGGATATCAGCTAGGATAACGTATCGGGAGGATTGGCAGATGAAAGTGCGGCGTTGGTTGTTCGATAAATCGGGAGGAAAGATGTTGTCGCGAAGGTATGTGAATATGGAACCATATAACTGGGATTCAGGACCAACAACACATATCATTTCTGTAGGAGTGATCTCATATGACGGAATCAGCAGGTTGTCCACCAGGAACTCATAGCAGGTCTCATTTTGCGGTAGGTCAATGAGCGAAGCAATTGTAGCCATGGCATCAGCAGCATGATTCTGTTCTCTTGGTATCTGCTCAAACTCTATCTTTGCAAAGTGCTGTTTCAGATCATCTACCAGTTGTTTGTAAGGCATTAGCTTTTCATCTTTTGTTTGATAATCATCAGTTGCTTGACGGATGACAAGTTGAGAATCCCCAAAAACACGAAGTTCTTGGATCTTCCACTGAACTGCAATTCTTAACCCAGTTGTTAATGCCTCGTATTCCGCTATATTGTTGGTGCAAGGAAATGATAAGCGATATGACTTTGGTATAGAATCACCTTGGGGAGTTATAAAGAGTATACCCGCTCCTGCCCCATGCTGTGTGTATGAGCCATCAAAGTATAGTTGCCATGGCTTTGCAGGTGATATTGTTAGAATGGAATCATCTGGAAATTCTGACTGTAGAGGAACATCATCTATCATGGGAGCATCTGCCAATTGATCTGCAATGGCTTGTCCTTTTATGGCTTTTCTGTCCACGTATTCAATGTCGAATTCACTCAAAATCATTACCCACTTGGCCAGTCGCCCAGTAAGTGTAGCTTTGTTGAGCAGATATTTTAGTGGATCAATTCTGGCAATCAACTTGGTTTTGTGAGTAAGCATGTAATGTCGTAATTTTTGTGAAGCGAAGACCACAACGAGACATGCACGCTCAATTGGTGTGTAGTTCAGCTCATATCCCACCAATGTGCGACTGATATAGTATACTGCTTTTTCCTTGCCGTCAGGTATTTGCTGTGCTAGTAGTGCCCCCAGCGCTGTTGGAGTAGCTGATATGTAAAGTAGCAATGGTTGATCTTGAATTGGTGGCATCAAAACTGGCGGGTTCAAAAGATAGTCTTTAAGTGCCTGAAAAGCCTGTTGACAGTTCTCATCCCATTTGAACTTAATGTTTTTGTGTAGCAGGTGCTGGAAAGGATTGCACTTATCTGCAAGTTGTGCTATGAATCTTCGTATAGACTGGAGTCTCCCTTGTAAAGATCGAAGTTGAATGATATTCTTGGGTGGCGGCATGTCTAAGATAGCCTTGACTTTTGCTGGATCAGCTTCTATTCCTCTTTTAGACACAATGAATCCTAGGAGCTTCCCGGAGGTTACTCCAAAGACACATTTCTTTGGATTTAATCTTACCTTGTATTTTTCCAGCCTATCAAAAGCAACTGAAAGTATGTCCAAGTGTGTATTTCTGTCTATTGATTTAACCAAAAGGTCGTCGACATAATCTTCCACCGTTACATGCATGAGATCATGGAAGATAGTAGTCATGGCTCGTTGATACGTGGCACCTGCATTTTTCAGCCCAAAGGGCATGACATTCCAGCAGAAGGTTCCCCATGGACAAGTGAATGATGTTTTATGTTGATCTTCAGGTGCAATCTTGATCTGATTATATCCAGAAAATCCGTCCATTAAAGATAACATCTCATGGCCTGCTGTGAGATCAACAATTAAATCAATGTTTGGTAATGGGAAATCGTCTTTCGGACAAGCCTTGTTGATATCCCTGAAGTCTGTACATATTCGGATGCTGCGATCTGGTTTGCTAACAGGTACTAAGTTGGAAATCCATTCAGGATAATCAATTGGGCGTATGAATCCGACATCTAGTAATTTCTCCAGCTCTGCCTTGACTAGCAATGCCACCTGTGGATGCATTTTCCTCAATTTCTGTTTTACTGGTTTTGCCCCCGGTTTGACTGTTAAATGATGCATTACTAAGTCGGGGTCTAGTCCAGGCATATCAGCATAAGACCATGCGAAGTTGACTTGTCGTTCCTTAAAGAAGCTTATGAACCTTGCTTTCTCGGCCTCTGTTAATGATTGAGCCAAAAATATGTTGTGTGGAACCTCTGCTGTACCAATGTTTGTCTTTATAGTCTCCTCTACCAACATGGATGATTTTTCCTCGTATGATGCTGGGAGAATGTCAAGCCTTCCATCTTCGGGCGCCTCAGAGAGGTTTTCACCCTCAGATACGTCCTTTCTTTTTACTTTTTTAGAGTCGGAGAGCGCCACAGTGTGGTTTTCGCCATAAGACCCTTGTTTTGTTTTTATTTTCACATTTTTGCGACTAGAAGGCCCGACACCCTCACCAAAGTATGCCATGTTATTTAGCTCTATGACGTATCCTGCTTTATGGTCTCCAAGAGGAAGATCATCGCGAATGCCCAGATAATCAACAATAGCTTCGTCATTTTGAAATGTATCAAACTGTGGTGGTCCATCCTGATCCCAGTCAATGAGTTGGGGGTGAACGAGGGGAAGGTCTTTAGTGTTTTTAGAGTCCGCAAGGCTAATAGTGAAGATGTGGTTATATTCAGGTATGTCAAGGTAGTCATCGAGGTCGTCAATGGCACTCTCCTCATCAGTGTCGATCGTGAGCGAGTCCAAATTATCATCACTAGTAGCACCCTCAGGGACAAGTGTCCTCATCCTATGTGATCCTGACCTAGGGCCTTGAAACGAAGCTTGTGCGGGATCCTTATGGGTCGGTTCTTGACCAACTCTGAATTTCTTGTAAAACTCCTCCTCCTCTGTAGGTTCATCTGGCTCTCTAAATGTCTCATTGAGTTCATAGTCGCTGGAGGATTTGTCTGAACCCCATTCCCACTCATTGGAGTCTATGGAATAATTATCCTCTTGTTGAACTTCAGCCACTTTGACTCGCCATATCTGTTTTGTTCTTTTGTTTTGAATCTTGGGATTTAGAAAACCAAGCCCCTTAGAGCGTTCCCTTCTTGTAGTTAGCTCAGGTTGTAGAGGCTCCATGACACCTTCTTTGCATAGTCCAAGAGGACTCTTTCCATCATACCCGAATCTCTGCAGAATTTTGAAACCTTTGCCATAGTTTTCACAGGGTATTATAATTTGATCATGTGTATCATCTTCAGCGTCCTTATATAGCATTTTATATAAAGTTTCTTCCTCTAATTCGCCCCATTTTTGAAAGACGGTAGGATCCCATTTGAGTAGCATGATGGAGATTTGCTTATTAGGATGTGGCCTCCCATATTCCTTGGGGGAGTTCATGACTTGTCGTAAGAACATTGTTTGATTTAGAGTGTATTCTCCCATGCCTTTGTCTTGAAACTTGGCTCTAAGTTCACCTTGTTTAGATGTCGAGGGCTTTAATGACTCAGGATCAATATATGCTGAAGAAGGAGTAGCCTCACGATTGCTAGGAATGATAGTCTCAGTATGTGATCTCAAGTTATTGCAATATATGAATGGATTTGGATCACCATTGACCGTTACCTCGACTCCATTATGAGGAAATTTTATGCACTGATGGTACGTTGATGGGACTGCCCTCATTTCATGAATCCATGGACGTCCTAGCAATATGTTATACGTGAGGTCTAGATCCAGGACTTGACAAATCACGTCCTTTGTGACTGGCCCTATTCTTAGTGGTAAGATGACTGTGCCCTTGGACGAACGCTCTTCATCATCATAAGCCTTAATGGTGATTTGGTTCATAGAATTCACAGCTTTGTCAGAATATCCCAATTGTCTGATGGTGCTCAATGTACAAATATTAAGACCTGCTCCTCCATCTATCAGGACTCGTTTTATTCGGTGTTTATGTATGAAGGCTTCAATATGTAGAGGTGCATTATGAGGCTGACTTATGGAGGCGTCATCGGCTTCTATGAATGTGAGGGAGTGTGGAACGGATAGGTATCCCACCATGGCTTGAAACTGGTCCACGTTCAGATCAGTAGGGACAGCAGTATCTCTCAAGGTTTTATCAAGGATAGCTTTATGTGCAGGAGATATGCGTAAGAGCTCAAGAATAGAGATAAGTGCGGGTGTTTTCCCTAATTGCTCTACAAGATCGTACTCAGGCTTAGTTGACGGAAGATTGGTATTCTTAGTAGAGGTACCTGGCAATGTGATCTTACCTCGACAGGTTGTAACATGACATTCGGAGGTAGATGTGGATGAAGATCCCACACCTTTTAGGACAATTTTGGGTCGCTGAGGAGGATTCTCAGGATTTTTATTTTTGATAGTAATGGTAGAAATATGATTGTCCATTGAGATGTGATTAATAGTGGAATCATAATTGTAAGATGTTCTGGTGTAATTGGCTTGATCATCTGTGACTTTGCCTTTTCCCTTGTCATGTTTTGGGAATGGTTCCTTAAACACCTCATGCTCTTGGTTAGATGAATGTCCCTCAATCTCAATATCTCCTCTGTCAATGAGATCTTGTACAATGTTTTTCAATCGATGGCAATTACTTGTCTTGTGACCCTTGCTCTTATGAAATTCGCAATATTCATCATCATTCCACCAATTCGGTTTTACCTTTGGTTCATATGGAGGAAAGTCTGGGACCGTGATCACCTTGTTTGCTACAAGCTTTTTGAATACTGATTCAAGTGGTTCTCCCAATGGAGTATATTTCCTTCGTGGTTTAGCAGCCGTTTGATTGTTCACTTGATTGTTGGTAGAACTTGATCCAAAAAAGACGAACTTTGGTCTCACTGTGTTGGCATCAACAACGCCATCATTAACCGTGTTCTTGTTCTTGTTCCAAAACTTTGGTTTGTCCTTTCCCTTAAAGTCCTCTTTGTTTTCTTTGAATAGTTTGATAACTCCTTGTTCAATCAAGACCTTTTCTGTTGCTAGGCCCTTTTCAATGACATCCTTAAATGTAGACAAACAAGCTTTTCTGAGATCATAGCCAATAGCTTTGTTAACATTTTGTGTGAACATCTCCACCATTTGTTTTTGCGGGATTTCACAAGAGCATCTGCTAGCTAAGTTCCTCCATCTTTGTAAAAATGACGCAAAAGATTCTCCTTCTTTTTGTTTCGTATTGCACAAGGTAGTAACTGAGACATCTGTTTCAATGTTGTAAGAAAAATGCTGAATGAATGCTTCTGCTAAGTCGCCCCATGACTTAATACCAGGAGGTAATTGAGAAAACCATTCCATCGCTTGATCTCCTAAGCTCTGTGGGAACAACCTCATTAAGTATGTTTCTTCTGCTGCTACCTCAATGCAAGCTGTGAAGAATTGTCTTATGTGTGCCTTGGGGTCTCCTCTCCCTCTATATTTGTCAAATTTCGGTGTTGCAAAGTGCGGAGGAAACGGAGGCATTGGAATGCTCTTATCAAATGGATAAGGGCATATATCTCTCATAGTATATGTGGGTTTTGATGTGCCCATGTCTTCCACTTTCTTTTGTAGATCTCTAATTTGTTGCTCCAAATTATTTTTGGGAGGAGATGGATTTCTTGTAGCATATCCCATGTTTGAAACACCCATTTGAGGAGGAGCTTGTTGCATATATGGATGATACTGATCGTAGACATGTCCATATGGAGGTCTATATTGTTGCGACATATATGGAGCACTTGGTATAACTTCATGTTGAGGGACCCCATATCTGTTTTGTGTATATAAACCATATTCAATAGGCCTTTCATTTTCCATTGTGTTGCCCCCAATTTTGGCATGAGGTCTTCTTGTGTCAAAATTTTGAGGAAGTCCTTGAGTATCCATTTGTCTTGGTTGACCCATATCTTGAGCATGTATTTGAACATAAGGCCGCCATGATGGTCTTTGAGTGTAAGTATCATGCATTTGAGCTTGTGTATGTGGGATTGCTGGTTTCTGAAGCAAAACTGATGGTGACTCCGGCATCATATTATTGGGTCCTCCACTATTTGGTTGAGTTTGTTGTGAAGGTCTACTTTCCATAAGTTGAGATAAGTCAAAATCATGTGGTATTTTAGCTCCACTTTGTGCCATCATGTTTAAGAAATATTGACGATCTCTCCTCATTATCTCTTCAACCAATCTATTGAATTGAGGATCCATTATAGACTCTTGTATGTCTGCTGATAGTATTGAAGAATTGTCAACATTGTCATTGTGTGTAGCGTTGTGTATAGCGTTTGCGCTTTCCATATTTGGATTGTGTCTATAAACATTCATGTCTGGTAATGTAGTGTGCTCAGGATTGTAGAAGACATCATTGTCATACTCATAAGAACTCATGTTTACGGACCCTTGAGCTTCTTTAGCTTTTCTCCTAGATTTTTGAAGACGGGTTTCAACCATGAACTAGGTGTTTAGCAATATGTGAGAGACTAGACGAAAATGACAAGAGTATGTAAGACTAAGAGTTGTATGGAATGTAAATGAATCTGAAGGTGTACTTGCAATGTCCAAAGTGTAAGACCAAGTATGTATGTTGTAGAGTAGGTGTAACTTCCAAAGAGAGGATAGTTTCTCTTGATGAGGTAAGCTGACCTTGACTCTAAGTAAGACCAAATGAGACCCAAAGGTAAGAAACCTTGATGAGGGACCACTTAGCAAAGTGTTGTAGTATGTAGTGTGTTGACAAAGTATAGTGAGGACAAGCAAGTGACCTTTTGACTCAAGTTTAGACAAGTATGAATGTAAAATGAGGTATGAAGCAATGATGGACTGTGTAAGACCTTAGAACAGGCTGAATGCTAGATGAAACCTGAAGAGACAACCTAGGAAGCTCAAGTATGCCAAAACTGATTTCTTTGTTTTCTTGACTGTTAAACTTTTCAAATCCTGACACAGACACCTCTGTATACTTCACAGACGCGGTTTTAAGACACAGACGCTATTCTGTTTGACACAGACGTGATTCTGAGATTTCCTGTTGATGTTTGCTGGGACTGTAACAGTTTTTTGCAATTGTGGACACAGACGCGCCTGTATACTTCACAGACGCGATTTCCAGACACAGACGTGTCTCTGTTCGACACAGACGCTGATAAAAACACAGACGCTATTCTGTACTTCACAGACGCGTTTTTCCGACACAGACGCGGTTTTATCAGACACAGACGCGTTTCTGCAACCTTAGTGCAATCTTTCCTATCTGTGAATTTGTTTTGCTGTGACCAAATCTGATTTTTTGACTGTTTTTCGTGACAAGAGGACACAGTGTTGATGACCCAATGTTTGCAGACTGTTTAGACTCCAAAAAGTGTGTTGTTTGATGTAAAAAGTTTTTGCATACACTTGAAGACACAAAAGACACAATGTTTTGCTGTTTTGTCTTGATTGTTTGAATGTTTATCATAAGTCAAGCACAATTCTTATGGCTGGCCAGGACAATAATTGTTGATCCCACATGGGGTTTTACCCCCGAGGCTACGCTATTCAGAGCGGATACTTAGATGCTTGACCTCACTGGCTCCACCCTCGGCACTCACTTCTCGGGTCAGCCAAGCATCAGTCCCCATGAAAACTCCCCATGGCGAACTTTGTATCTCTACTAAGAACCGTATGTGTGTGGGCCGCTACCAGAGGTCCGACCTCCTGCCTCAACAACTAGAAGGATTTGGGCATCTAAAACAATGAGGTGCTAGTAAGGGCATCCGCTCGTGTGGCCATACATGCGGCACTTTCAGCTCTGTAAATACAGAAGGCTCCCAGCCGGTAGGGGTTACGCCCTACAAATGATCAAATAAATTTGATCAAACGGGTTTATGGGGAGACATAGTTTCGGTATGAACTAATCAGCACACGTTATTCATAGTTTTCACCATGAATACATTTGATTATAGTGGCTTGGAAGAAGATGGCTTTTCTTTTGCTACCACTTGGGTCGTTCTCTTCTCACTAGTAGTCCTAATGACCACACAGGAAGACAGGCCCTCTAAAGAATAAACAAAAAGAGCCTATTGCTCAAGACACAAAAGACAATGGTTCAATTTTAGTGCACCAATTGAAGTGTTTGCTAAGCTATGAAGACAAGGCACACAATAAAATTTACAAAACCCTAGCTAGGGCCCTGCAACAAAATTGTTAGTAGTTTGGGTTGTTTCAAATGATAACCCCTTCCTGCAAGCACACAAGTTAGGTAAATTTTTAGAAAACCCAAAAAGACTTTGTGAAAAGGGGCCTTCAACAAAAACGCATTTGCCTCCAAAGCAAGCTGCACAAATCAGGTTAGCTAGATCTGCAAAGGTTAGCCAAAAATAAACCAGATCTGAAACTCTAAATACAAAAATCCGAAAACCCGAATCGAAAAACTTGAAAAATTTGCAAAACAGAATGCACAGACGCTGTTATACTAGACACAGACGCGTCTGTCTGACACAGACGCAGTTCTGTTATTCACAGACACGGTCTCAGAACACAGACGCCTCTTTATTCTGCAGGCGCGATCAGATGGTTCACAGACGCGATTCGGGATCACAGACGCGACTTTCGAAAACCTGCAAAAAAATAGAAATGACAGAAACACAGACGCGATCAAAGATATCACAGACGCCTCTGAAATACAAAAACGCGATCCGAACACTCGCAGACGCGGAAAAAAAACCTAAAATGTCGTCGAAATCGTCCGATCTGCAACTTCAAAAATGCAAAATCTGCAACAAAATGTTAAATGCAAAGGGACAAGAGTCCCACCGGGCGTGCCAAAATGTGTATGGTGAAAATGGATAACAATAAACAACAATATTGAAAGACTAAAATGGATTCAACCACCAAACCCTAGCCTAACAATGAACAAAGATCCACCATAACATATGAAGATAACCCAAGACAATGCAAATAACTCAAAATCACAAAGATTATACCATCACATGTCCACTAGGGTTTTGATCTCCATTCTTCCTATCTCCATTGATCTTGTTTGATATGCTTGCTCTCAGATTTTTGTATGCACAAGAGCTCAATAAAGAACGGAATGTGGTTGCAAGTAGAATTGTAGTGTAGCCAAGTCCTCCAAAATCAGTCATTAGGATATGTCATTAGGGTTTGTCAATGAAGAAAGCATCTCCTTAAATAGAAGACACAATAAGAAATGGAGGGTTAAGATTGAGAGGTGTAAAAAGAGAGGTCGGCTAGGATTAGAGGGTAGGTATAAGAAATACCAAAATAATGAAAGAGGTAGGTAATGTAGGAAATAAGAGATGAATGACATGTGTCATGTGTAGAAAAAGATAATGAATTAATTAAATAAATAAAGATTTATTTAATTAATAGAAGAAGTAGGACAATTAAATAAATAAAATATTTATTTAATTTAGGAAAGGGATAATTTAAATAAATAAATATATTTATTTAAATGAGAAATAAGGCTAGAAGAGGATAAATGAATTAATTAAATAAATAAAAATTTATTTAATTAATAGAAGAATTAGGATTAGATAATTAAATAAATAAAATATTTATTTAATTAAACATGACAATTTTGGGTGTCTACACAAATTTTTCTATAATTTCCTTAATTATGCTCTTAAAAATGCTATTTTTCTACAATTTTCTTAATTATGCTCTTAAAAATGCTATTGGAGGTGCTGGCAAAGCAAGGGGAAGAAGCTGAGCATACATATTCTATAAACAAAATAGGCACATATTTATTAAATTTTTAAAAAACCATCAGTAGAGTAGAACAAGTGCTCCTTGAGGCTCAATAAAGAAAAATGCATACTTGTTGAGCAACAAGATCTTTCTCTTCTTTCTCCTTGGATTTGTATTCTAGGACATCGTCTAACTTGTCCTTAACAATCTCATCAACTTTTATTGTGTATTCTCGAATGAACTTTGAAAAAGATTTTATTTGAATTCTAGCTATTTAATTTTGTAGAAGATTTAAAATGTTTATTTAAGAGAAACTTAAAATATTTACAGGATCATCAGAGTATATCAAGAACCTGAAGTAGGTATGGAAACACAAAGTCAATCATATTATTCATCCAGGCAAGTTCCAAAGCCACATTTGGCCTGATCAAGTCATAGCATATGAACAAGCATGAAGCAAAGCATTCTTTCTTGCCCTGCAGTTTTAAATGCAAAAGTAAGCCCCATTTCAATGCCTCAATCCAAAATGAAAATTCAAAATATACTTTAGCCTGTGAGAGAGAACAACGAACTATATGTTTTACCAATTGTATATCTATTCCACAAAATACACCATCAAATCCTCTGCAAGTTCACAATCACCCGATTGAGAACTAGTTTCCATTGCATCCTTGTAAAGATTATCCTTTTTAGACAGTGCAACATATTAGCACATAATTTTTTTATAATTTCCTTAAAAATGCTATTTTTCTACAATTTCCTTGATTATGCTCTTAAAAATGCTATTTTTCTATAATTTCTTTAATTATGCTTTTAAAAATGCTATTTTTAAAATTAATTATGCTCTTAAAAATGCTATTTTTCTATAATTTTTTTAATTAGAATATTAAAAATGCTATTTTTCTATAATTTCCTTAATTATTCTCTTAAAAATGCTATTTCTCTATAATTTCCTTAATTATGCTCTTAATAATACTATTGGAGGTGCTGACAAAGGGGAAGAAGCTGAGCATACATATCCTGTAAACAAAATAGGCACATATTTATTATAATTTTTAAAGACTATCAGTAGAGTAGAACAAGTGCTACTTGAGGCTCAATAAAGAAAAATGCATACCTGTTGAGCAACAAGATCTTTCTCTTCTTTCTCCTTGGATTTTTCTTCTAGGACAACCTCTAACTTGTCCTTAACAAGCTCATCAACTTTTGTCGTGTATTCTCGAATGAACTTTGAAAAAGATTTTTTTTGAATATTAGCTATTTAATTATGTAGAAGAATTAAAATGTTTATTAAAGAGAAACTTAAAATATTCACAGAATCATCAGAGTATATCAAGAACCTCAAGTAGGTATGGAAACACAAAGTCAATCATATTATTCATCCAAGCAAGTTCCAAAGCCACATCTGGTCTGATCAAGTCATAGCATATGAACAAGCATGAAGCAAAGCTTTCTTTCTTGCCCTCCAATTCCAAATGCAAAAGTAAGCCCCATTTCAATGCCCCAATCCAAAATAAAAATTCAAAATATACTTTATCTTGTGAGAGAGAACAACCAACTATATGTTTTACCTATTATATACGTATTCCACAAAATACACCAGCAATTCCTCTACAAGTTCATGATCAGCCGATTGAGAACTAGTTTCCATTTCATCCTTGTAAAGATTATCGTTTTTAGACAGTGCAACATGTTAGCACATAATTTTTGTATAATTTCCTTAAAAAATATATTTTTCTATAATTTGCTTAATTATGCTCTTAAAAATGCTATTTTTCTATAATTTCTTTAATTATGTTCTTAAAAATGCTATTTTTAAAATTAATTATGCTCTTAAAAATGTTATTTTTCTATAATTTCCTTAATTATGCTCTTAAAAATGCCATTTTTCTATAATTTTCCTTAGTTATACTCTTAAAAATGCTATTTTTCTATAATTTCCTTAATTATGCTCTTAACAATGCTATTGGAGGTGTTGGCAAAGCAAAGGGAAGACTCTGAGCATACATATTTTGTAAACAAAATAGGCACATATCGATTAGAATTTTTAAAAATCGTGAGTACAGTAGAACAAGTTCTTCTTGAGGCTCAATAAAGCAAAATGTATACCTGTTGAACAACAAGATCTTTCTCTTCTTGGACAACCTCTAACTTGTCCTTAACAAGCTCATCAACTTTTGTCGTGTATTCTCGAATGAACTTTGAAATTTTTTTTTTTGAATATTAGCTATTTAATTCTAGAGAAGATTTAAAAGGTTTATTAAAGAAAACTTAAAATATTCATAGAATCATCAGAGTATATCAAGAACCTGAAGTAGGTATGGAAACACAAAGTCAATCATATTATTCATCCAGGAGAGTTCCAAAGTCACATGTGGTTTGATCATGTCATAACATATGAACACTCATGAAGAAAACCATTCTTTCTTGCCCTACAGTTCCAATTGTAAAAGCAAGCCCCATTTCAATGCCCCAATCCAAAATGAAAATTCGAAATATACTTTAGCCTGTGAGAGAGAACAACCAACTATATGTTTTACCGATTGTATACCTATTCCGCAAAATACACCAACAATTCCTCTGCAAGTTCACAATCACCCGATTGAGAACTAGTTTCCATTGCATCCTTGTAAAGATTATCCTTTTTAGACAGTGCAACATGCTAGCACATAATTTTTCTATAATTTTCATAAAAATGCTATTTTTCTATAATTTCCTTAATTATGCTCTTAAAAATGCCATTTCTCTATAATTTCCTTAGTTATGCTCTTAAAAATGCTATTTTTCAAATTAATTATGCTCTTAAAAATGCTATTTTTCTATAATTTCCTTAATTATGCTCTTAAAAATTCTATTTTTCTATAATTTCCTTAATTATTCTCTTAAAAATACTATTGGAGGTGCTGGGAAAGCAAGCGGAAGAAGACGAGCATACATATTATGTAAACAAAATAGGCACATATTTATTAGAATTGTTTTTTTTGGATTAGATATCATATAATCAGTACATATCATCTCATTCGAGAATCCACGTTACAAACTTATTACAAATATCAGCTCCTTTTGAGCAAACTAACAACAATTGAAAGACCAAGGGTCACAACTTAGAAATCCACTTTAGGAAGACCAAGAGTCACAACTTAGAATTCTACATAAAGGTGTCCCTCATGGGAGTTGAACTTGGGTCTCCACATTGAGAACTCAATGCTTTAACCAACTAAGCTCAACCCCTTGGACATATTTATTAGAATTTTAAAAAACCATCAGTAGAGTAGAACAAGTGCTCTTTGATTCTCAATCAAGCGAAATGCATACCTGTTGAGCAACAAGATCTTTCTCTTCTTTCTCCTTGGATTTCTCTTCTTGGATAGCTTCTAATTTTTCCTTAACAAGGTCATCAACTTTTGTCATGCATTCTCGAATGAACTTTTAAAAAGATTTTTTTTTTGAATATTAGCTATTTAATTCAGCAGAAGATTTAAAATGTTTATTAAAGAGAAACATAAAATATTCACATAATCATTAGAGTATATCAAGAACCTGTAGTAGGTATGGAAACACAAATTCAATCATATTATTCATCCAGGAAGTTCCAAAGCCACATTTGGACTGATCAAGTCATAGCATATGAACAAGCATTAAGCAAAGCATTATTTCTTGCCTTGCAGTTCCAATTGCAAAACTAAGCCCCATTTCAATGCCTAATCCACAATTAAAATTGAAAATATACTTTAGCCTGTCAGAGAGATCAACCAACTATATGTTTTAACAATTGTATACCTATTCCACAAAATACACCAGCAATTCCTCTGCAAGTTCACGATCACCTGATTGAGAACTAGTTTCCATTTTATCCTTGTAAAGATTATCCTTTTTAGACAATGCAACATGTTAGAACATAATTTTTCTATAATTTCCTTAAAAATGGTATTTTTTCTACAATTTCCTTAATTATGCTTTTAAAATGCTATTTTTCTATAATTTTCTTAATTGTGCTCTTAAAAATGCTATTGGAGGTGCTGGCAAAGAAAGGGGAAGAAGCTGAGAATACACACTTTGTAAACAAAATAGGCACATAATTATTAGAATTTTTAAAAACTATCAGTAGAGTAGAACAAGTGCTTCTTGAGGCTCGATTAAGCAAAATGCATACTTATTGAGCAACAAAATCTTTCTCTTCTTTCTCCTTGGATTTCTCTTCTTGTACAACATCTAACTTGTCCTTAACAAGCTCATCAAATTTTGTCATGTATTCTCGAATGAACTTTAAAAAAGATTTTTTTTGAATATTAGCTATTTAATTTTGCAGAAGATTTAAAATGTTTATTAAAGAGAAACTTAAAATATTCATAGAATCATTAGAGTATATCAAGAACCTGAAGTAGGTATGGAAACACAAAGTCAATCATATTATTCATCGTAGAAAGTTCCAAAGCCACATCTGGTCTGATCAAGTCATAGCATATGAACAAGTATGAAGCAAAGCATTCTTTCTTGCCCTATAGTTCCAATTGCAAAAGTAAGCCCCATTTCAATGCCCTAATCCAAAAAGAAAATTCAAAATATACTTTAGTCTATGAGAGAGAACAACCAACTATATGTTTTACCAATTGTATACCTGTTCCACAAAATACACCAACAATTCCTCTACAAGTTCACGATCAGCCGATTGAGAACGAGTTTCCATTGCATTCTTGTAAAGATTATCCTTTTTAGACAGTGCAACATGTTAGCACATAATTTTTCTATAATTTACTTAAAAATGCTATTTTTCAATAATTTCCTTAATTATGCTCTTAAAAATGCTATTTTTCTATAATTTCCTTAATTATGCTCTTAAAATGCTATTTTTCAAATTTATTTATTTTTTTCAATAAAAGTGGGCAAGCCACTAAACTTTATTATTAATTATGCTATTTTTCAAATTAATTATGCTCTTAAAAATGCTATTTTTCTATAATTTCCTTAATTATGCTCTTGAAAATGCTATTTTTCTATAATTTCCTTAATTATGCTCTTAACTATTGGAGGTGGTGGCAAAGGAAGGGGAAGAAGTTGAACATACATATTCTGTAAATAAAATAGGCACATATTTATTAGAATTTTAAAAAACTATTCGTAGAGTAGAACAAGTGCTCCTCGAGGCTCAATTAAGCAAAATGCATATCTGTTGAGCAACAAGATCTTTCTCTTCTTTCTCCTTGATTTCTATTCTTGGACAACCTCTAACTTGTCCTTAACAAGCTCATCAACTTTTGTCGTGTATTCTCTAATGAAATTTGAAAAATAATGTTTTTGAATATTAGCTATTTAATTTTGCAGAAGATTTAAAATGTTTATTAAAGAGAAACTTAAAATATTCATAGAATCATCAGAGTATATCAAGAACCTGAAGTAGGAATGGAAATGCAAATTCAATCATATTATTCATCCAGGCAAGTTCCAAAGCCACATCTGGTCTGATCAAGTCATAGCATATGGACAAGCATGAAGAAAAGCATTCTTTCTTGCCCTGCAGTTCCAATTGCAACAGTAAGCCCCATTTTAATGTCCCAATCCAAAATGAAAATTCCAAATATACTTTAGCCTTTGAGAGAGAACAACCAACTATATGTTTTACAAATTGTATACCCATTGCACAAAATATACCAACAATTCCTTTGGAAGTTCACAATCACCCGCTTGAGAACTAGTTCCATTGCATCATTGTAAAGATTATCCTTTTAAGACAGTGCAATATGTTAGCACGTAATTTTTTTGATATTTTCCTTAAAAATGCTATTTTTCTATAATTTCCTTAATTATGCTCTTAAAAATGCTATTTTTCTATAATTTCCTTAATTATGCTCTTAAAAATGCTATTGGAGGTGCTGGTAAAGAAAGGGGAAGAAGTCGAGAATACATATTCTATAAACAAAATAGGCACATATTTATTATAATTTTTAAAAATCATGAGTAGAGTAGAACAAGTTCTCCTTGAGGCTCAATTAAGAAAAATGCATTCCTGTTGAGCAAGAAGATCTTTCTCTTCTTTGTCCTTGGATTTCACTTATTGGACAACCTCTAACTTGTCTTTAACAAGCTCATCAACTTTTGTTGTGTATTCTCGAATGAACTTTAAAAAAGATTTTTTTTTAATATTAGCAATTTAATTTTGCAGAAGATTTAAAATGTTTATTAAAGAGAAACTTAAAATATTCATAGAATCATCAAAGTATATCAAGAATCTGAAGTAGGTATGGAAACACAAAGCCAATCATATTATTCATCTAGACAAGTTCCAAAGCCACATATGGTCTGATCAATTCATAATATATGAACAAGCATGAAGCAAAGCATTCTTTCTTGCACTGCAGTTCCAATTGCAAAAGTAAGCCCCAATCCAAAATAAAAATTCAAAATATACTTTATCCTGTGAGAGAGAACAACCAACTATATGTTTTACCAATTGTATACATGTTCCACAAAATACACTAGCAATTCCTCTCCAAGTTCACGATTACCTGATTGAGAACTAGTTTCCATTGCATCCTTGTAAAGATTATCGTTTTTAGACAGTGCAACATGTTAGCACATAATTTTTCTATAGAATTTCCTTAAAAATGCTACTTTTCTATAATTTCCTTAATTATTCTCTTAAAAATGCTATTTTTCAAATTAAGCAATATGGGTTTCCTTTTGAGGTGAGGAGGCCTCGCAAATAGGTTCTTGGGATTGATCAAAGTGTACAAGTAATTATCAGAAAGGGTAAAGCTCCCATGCTGAACAAAGTTTTTGTTCAGATTGTATTAAATCCATTATCGATTTTTGTATCTTAAAGGAGTTGAAAATGATTGAAATTGCACATTTTTGGTATAAGTTATACTGATGAGGGCACTTAAAATAACAAAGACCAATTTTGCATCCGGATACCATATACTGATGAGAGAGCATAGCAAGATGAAGTTGTACTCATCGATATAAGTTATATTGATCAAGGAGCAAAGTTGAGGAAAATTGATGCATCGGCAAAAACTATACTGATATGACCCATCGACATAGTAAACACTAGGGACAACATTGGAGAATTGTCTTGCCGATAGCTGATGAGGCTATTGGTAAGACTTATACTGATAAGAGTGGCAAAAAGAAGAGTCTATCTGTATAACCAAAGCGATCGATATGTGTTACATTGAGCCACCTCGATGCCCGAAGAAATCATCGGTGAAACATATACCGATGGAACATACTCTATCGGGAAGACTTTGCTTATCGATATATTTCATTTCGGATTACCCTGATACCCGATGAAGGAGAAGACTGATTGAGCGAAGTGAAGACACTATCAAGAATACTCATGATGATGAAGCTGGTTGCATGAGGAAGAGCTATGCCGATGGTGAAGCCCATCGGGGAAACAATGCCTATCGCGATAATGCTAAATGAGCTCACCCGACACCTGATAAGAATATTGGCTTGAGATATACCAATGAGAAGGAAAAGTAGTCATCGACTTAGGGTATCCCAATAAGAGAAAGTAAGATGTCAAAGTAGATAAAGGGCTTTTCAAAGAGTGCCAAAAGGGAAATATTCTTCGGGGAGACTAATGCTGATGATCCGTTGTCATATTAGAATTCAAAACCAATTTTTTTTAAAATCTTCTATTTAATACTTGTAGTAGATGCATCTATGATTCACATGAGGCAAATTTTATGAGAAGATCATTATTGCAAAAGAATACGATGAAACTAGAAATTGCCTTGTCTAAATATTGTGTTGGTGAAAGAAAAATACACAGATAGAATACATTGCACCTTTGAAAAACATAGCAAAGGATTGTAATTGCAGAAATGGAAGCTTCGAGTTCAACATGAAAGAAGAGGGCGGCCAAGAAAGCAAAAACTGAAGAGGTGCCTCCAATCAGGAGGTTAAAGCAAGACATGATAGACCAAATTCAAGCACCCAACCTAAAATCCAGAAGGTCAAAGTAGGACCTGTCGGGGAGAGACCAATTAGGATACAAGTATAGAGAGGTTAGAGATGTCTGGACCAAGATAAGGGGACATGAACTGTTTATGTTCCACTATTTAAGGAGGAGAAAGGAGATGTCGCTCTGCAATCCTTGGATGACAAATTTAGGTAAGCTAATAGTCTTCGATATTTTTATAAACATAAGATTGCTAGAGGTTTTGGTGAGGAATTATAATTTGGTGAAGAGGTGCATTTATCTCCCGAATGGGGATGCATTTATTAGATTTTCTGTGGGTACCATAAATGAGGTTTTCAATTTAGACCCTAGTCCTGATAAGCCCTTGTCCTTTGGGGAGTTGGAGGAAGAATACATCAGAATGGACACTACATATGCTGGCTATAAATTTTCCATTCACAGGAGACATGCAAGAAAATTAGTAGAGGAAGACGGGCCACCATTCAACATTGGTTTGTTCAGACACTACTTGTAGTACATATATATGTTGTGTGGGCAAGTAGGAGGGGTGGCGGTTCCTGATCTAGCAAGCACTGGGCTGCTGGTGTTAGCCTCTGATATACAAATGTATGAACCTAGGCCTTTTGACTATGCAACATATCTAGTGGAGAGGTTGCACAAATATTTTTTAAACCTTAGGGATGATACTCATCCCAATTTCAAATTTTATTCACTATTGATGCATCTAGTGTTATTTTATGGATATGTAAAGGGTTTTTGGCTTGAGGGCCTAAAATTAAATACCAAGAACAGGGAAGGTGAGGAACAACCCATCTAATTGTGGTGATCTCTTTGGAATTATCGATATATGAGGTCCAACTATATTAAGTTTGAAGAACTTATTGTGATGCCATTGTACCAAATGTATGGGATTTCATGTGAAGGGTCTATCTCTGACGAGATCAAGAGGTTCCTAAGACCTAGGGATTATGATGAAAGACACATTGTTGATCATAACTAGGGGGATTGGTTTGCGAATAAGGATTTTACATGTTTTAGAGTATATGGATTTGATGGGAGCCCCTACATGCTGCCAAAAATAGTACCAGACGTAATAGCTTATCTAGAGATTGTGAGGCAATTGAATGTGTCCAATGCTAAACATTTTACAAATATGCATAAGAAAGCCTTCCTACTTGGGACATTGAGTTTTGGTGATTTCACCATAGTCTCAACCAAAGCCTATGAAATAATTGATAAGAAGTTGACAGAAGAATACAATTTGTTTGAGCATTATGCTAGGAAATATTATGATCCTGAAGGATACATTCACTCATGCAAGAAGAGACAGAACTTGGGAGGTTATCTGTATGTCAGTATTGAGGCTGAAGATATCTTCAGGAACATGGAGGATGCAGAGGCCAAAGAGGTAATTGATCAACTGAATAATGAACTAGCAGAAAAGAGATAGAGACTCTAGGAATAAATTGAAACTGAGCATGAGGAGATGGAAAGTGAATCTGATGAGAGTGCAGTTGTCTCTAGATGGCAAGTGCTAGAGAAGGAAGAAGAGCCAAACATGCAGGTCCAAATAGAGACAACATTAGAAGTTCATGCTGACTCTCGATTAGAGGAGTTTTTTTCTTTTTTTGCTGATGATGTTTTTATTCATTCCAAAGAATTTAAATCATTCTTGTACAATTTTAAAGGGAAGAAATTGAGGGACTCTATTCCCAACATAACGCCTGATAATCAGGGTGAGTTGTTAAAGAAATTAAAAGAGGAAATTGATGCAAAGATAACCACAATGACCCCTCAAAAGGAGAGGCAACTTCTTATAGAGGCTGGGGTGATTTTGTTTCCTGGATGGGACCTTAGTGCTTCTTTTATCTTTGACAATTTATTGCATTTAGGAAACAAGGAATTCAAATTGGATATACAAGGTGTAAACGATGTATTTATTGGTTCAATATTTGATCAGGATTAGGAAGCTTTGTTGTTATGGTCTCTGTACCCTCCCAACAAGAGACCAAAGATCATTGATGTTGACAAGGCCTCTAGCCATATGATAAAACTAAAAGTTGGTGAAATTGATCCAATTGTTTCTGCTGATATCGAAGTGGATATTTCAAAATTCAATAAAGCACAGATGGTCAGAGTAGTGAGGGAGAGGAATTGGTACAAGGTGTTTTATGAAGAAATGCTAAGGAGAAGTGGGAAACAGGTGCCAATGGTTCTTACTTCAGATAGAGCTCAATGGAAGAAAAAATGTGAGGAGTTGCAAAAAAAAAAAAAAAGGATATTAAAACAAATGCAAAGTGTGAGGGTAGATACTGCTGTTGTATTACTAACTAAAAGATTTGAGGTTTTACGAGGCTTTCTGAAAGAATTCTGGACAGTATTTCAAAAGAACATGGACAATGTAGTTTCACACAACATAATTTCAAATAGATTGGGAAAAAGGTTGCATGATAAAACAATGGCCAAAGTGGAAACAAAAGAAATTGAAAAAATAAAGAGGTTGTTGGTTAAACACAATAAATTTGATGAACAATTACAATTTAAATATGATAAATTCAAACACATTGTTCAACATGGTTTCCCAGATTCAATTGATCATAAGGGTGAGATAAAGGATAAATATGTATGGATATCATAATGTTGTAGTCTTCTCAATGCCACCCTTGATATTGCCCAAATTGATGGGATTGAATTGAAAGAGACTGTGAAACGGATGGAAAACTTTGTCACACTGTAACTCATTGTTAGAGATATTATCCATGATACAAACACATATAAGTCAGAGAAGTACTTGGAGCATATCCAGAAGTGCAACAAGATGCTCGGAGACCAGACTTGATGTCTAAGTTGGAGCCCATAGTCATGTTTTTCTATGTTTTTATAATATGTTCATATTGTAAAGATAATTTTTAGGAAGTTAGTTTTTAGTTAGTTTTAGTTTTAATGAAAGGGTATGCCCTTTCACTTTCAAACTGAATCCTCATCTATAAATGGAGGATATTTTAGAACAAGTGGGGGAAATACCTCTTTTATGATTTTATCAAGACAATTTTATACAACACTTATGTAGTTTATTTTCTGGAAATATCAAAGTTGATGGATGATACATATTGAAATCAACTGGTTTGATTATCTATTTTCAATATAAATTTCAAGTGTTCTTCATTCTGAATGGTACATGCTTTTCAATTGATTGATTTGTTCCATGTGCTAAATCTATTTTATTAGATTGCGTCAATGTGCTATCTTATGCTATTGTGATTGAGACTAATTTCCAGTTTGAGCATCAATTTGAAAGGTTGGTTGGAAAGTTTCAAATTGTCTTATTGGTCTTTTAGAGAAAAGTTAAAATTTAATAAGACTAACTACATTTTATATTTTAGTTACAATCCATATAGATGCTTGTGATGTGATGGTCTTGTTTCGAAAAGGAGTTATTAAAACTGTCTCCATGGTTATACGTAGGATCTTTCAATTTAAAATAGTATGAAATCAGTAAGGGATGAAGGTACCGGTCTGTTGTTGATCTGATATAATTAAATTAGGTATTTTCAGAAGCAATATTCATCAAGGAATCATACTTTTAATTTATACAGGCACAACTTCATAAAAATTTATAAGTAAGCATTTCAGAATTTTCAGCAAGCAATAAATATAACCAGACAAAATTCAAGAATCATTTGCCTCCTCGAAGGGTCATTGGTTTTTTGAAACAAATACAACAAAACAAAAGATACTCATGAAATTTTTCCAAACCAAATAGCTACTAAAGAGAACATCTAGAAAAACTTAATACCCAAGTGAAAGACATCTCGGTAACCCTAAAAACACTAACAGAATAAAAGAGTTGAGAGCCATACCTTATGCATGATGTCAACCACTCATGTGTGGTCTACCCTAAGGGCAAGGACATTCAAGAGGTCATTAATAAGATCTGGGTATTCTTGCAAATAAAAGTGGATAACTTTATAGTACAATTCAACATTGGCCACTTTAACTACAACATCTTTGAATTGCATATGATCCCATGCCTCTAAAGAATGGTTCATGATAGTAGTGGCAACATTATCATATTCATCATCTGGAATATATAAATATGCAAGTTCCTTCTAGTGCTGCTGCTCATCACAAACACCGATATGAGTTCATCAAAGTGACCCCTCTTTTGATAGTAATCATTGACCTCTTCCAAGTCATCCACTTGGAACAAAAAAAATTGTTAGAACACAAAAAATATCAATTTCTCACCTTCATAGTTACACATAACACTGTAGATGAACCTTCCCAGATTATCATGAAAACAAAGAGGTGCCTTTGACTAAAAGAATCAAAATCCAAAATATTTAATCTTAATATCACAATACTTATTTATAGAAAATAAAAAAAGAACACACATAAAAAACAACTTCTGTTGAAAAAAAAAAAAAAAACTCAAAAAATCTTAGCATATGCATAAATAAGCTCACTGTCAACCTTTGGCTCTTTAATATTTTTCCTTACCATCAACAAATACTTAACTAGTTCATGATACACATTAGCTAGCTCTGCAACCCTTAACACATTAAAAACAACTTATGTTGAAAAAAATCCAAAAAAACTTAAAAAACAAACCACTTACTTGTGTTGTTGTTCGTGTTGGCTCTATTGGACCCTGCAATTAAGATTCAATATACATTATTCAATAAGATTAACTGTTAAACATAATGAAATATTGAAAAGTGTGTTATCTTATTGATCTTCGCTTGGTTTTGAGAATAGTTTAATATTCTCTACTTAACAGGGCCAACCATGTGAAGGTGGAAGCTCATTTGGCCCCTCCCCCCCTAACATCACTCTAAATTCCCCGTTAACATCTAACATTCATTCATTATTTCATCCATTAATAAAATATAACATTCATTTATTATCACATAACATTCAATAGCACATAACATTCATTAACACTCATTAACACACAACATTCATCAATATTTATTAACACATATCATTCATGAACATTCATTAGCACATAATTACATTCATTAACACATAAAAATCAGTCATTATCAAATAATGTAGATTACAATCATTTTTTTGTTATTGAAGCTATGTAAAGACTAAGTGGAGCATCGTTTTCTTCATCATTTCCCCCCTCTGCTCGTGATCTCGATGTTTGCCTAGTCCTCTTCTGAGGACGAGGACACCGATGCAAAGGGGGGTCCTCTAGAATAACAAAGAAATGGGTTGAATTCAAATCATTTTTTATTTTTATTACGAGTATTTCATTAATTTAAAGAACATAACTGTGGCGCTCTTTACTTGATGGGGCCACATCATCTTCGAAATCATTTTGTCTAGCCTCAACCTCAACATGATGAACACCCTCTAGATCCTCTGGAGTTGAAATACGAAAGGTTAGATTAATCAATACACCAATTGCAATTAAATTTGTTTAAAGGAATAATAGTGGTCCTCTTTACCTGACTGGGGAACATCACGTTCCTAATGTTGTCTACCCGAATCAAGCTCCACTTGGTCACCACCGACTACATGCTCTAAAATATTAACAAAAAGGTTACATTAATTTCTACAACAATTACAATTTAAGATGTTTATTTGTCTTAATAATTACATAAAAAAATTAAATAGCAAATGAATACCTCCACTACTGGGATGCACATCCAGACCTTCATGTGGAGGTTGTGTTCCATGATTATCAGGCTACATTCCAATGTCATGCGCATTGTTCTAATTGCTTGCTTAATTAAAACAAATAAATTCACTTAATGTTGGAACTTAACATCAAATAGATTATTGGCAAAGTATTCAATTTAAAATTATTTTTATATAGCTTATTTACCTGTGTGAAGGATGCACCAGAATCTTGTGTTTGTCCACTCAATTCTCGTAGCCGTTTAGCCACAACTGTATAGCCTTGTTGGTAGGAAATTCTCATGTCATCTTGTGTGGTCACTCTAATGAATTCAGAGCCCTGCATTTTTTCTTAATATCGTGAATTTTACTTGTATTGTTTGATAAAAAAAAAATGTTTGCAATTTATAAATATTTTGATGCGATATTTCATTTACTGATACTTACAATTTGTGCGACATGTTTCATATAAGCACCAGAGTTGAGTCTGTGTTGCCCGTGCTTTTCTTGTCTTGCCTTGGTTGCCTTTGATGTGTCACTCAGTTTATGAAAAAGTTTGAAATATGTTAGATTATATAAATATAAAGAGTATTTAGTACATAATTACATTCTTAATAGTATCACATAACTTCTTCTGGCGTTTGGTGGTGTATTTCCTTTTTTCCTTTTAATTCTCTCCTTCACATCCAAAATTAGGTCCTTCCACTCCTTCTCTAGAATCATTTGGGGACGCTCGTACTTTACGTTCTTATCTAAATGTGTCCTATACTGGTCCCTCACATATTTTAGATATGTGCCAGTTTTTTCAAGGAGCTTGGTTTTGTTGAATGTGTCATTTCCGAACAACTCAACCATATGGTTTGTGAGTTTGTGAGTTCATCTTTTAACATGTTTTCTTGGTCATTCCACCTTTTAAGCAAAAACAAACCTATTAGATTCATAAATGAATTGAAGCTACCTTTAATATAGTTCAAGAAATGGATCAAAGGAAAACTATTCTAGAAATGATGTGAAATAAAAATAGTGGATTAGGGTTAGTTCACATACGATGTTCCACCTTTTACGTATGGTGGGGCCCAAACATCTACAATGCAATGTTATTAAGATTTTTTATAAAAAATATCATTTCCTGCAAACAAATCATGGGATCATTAGTCCAAAATGAGTGATCAGTAAATAAATTACAATTACACTATATATAATAATAACTTTAAAGTACTTGGAATCTTCTGTATCTTCAAGGGAATCAATTCTTCATCGTTCACCACCAATGTGGCCTGTAACGTTCCCATACTAGCAATATGAGATGATCTAGGAAATGATGGTATGTTATCACTAGTATTCACCTCTGGCGCATCCTCATGTGCATCTCCTACTGCAGAAAATAAATCCACAATGAAATGCCCCCAAGAAAGAACACTTCAATGGAAATAAACAAATAATAAAAGAGAGAGCAAAAGAGGGATCTACCAATAGTGGGTGGGTCAACATGACGAGAAGTAGAGGACGTCTACATGCTGCCTATTATCGACATTGCAGTCAGCAATACAGATGGGGATAACATCGAATGAGGTGGCATTTCCATAGGAACATTGGCAACACCTGAAGAATAATACATCAAATATATGAAAACTGCAAGAATTGTAAACAAGCATGAACCTTTATTAAGAGTTGTAAAGAAATATGAACCTTTATTAATTTTTCAATGCTAATCTTAATGATACAAAAATATGAAGGAGAATAAGGAAGGTAGGTTTTGATGCAGGACAAAGGTATATAAATTTGTGACAAGAGGGTAGTGCAAGTGATAAACTAGTATAGTCCATACAAAATATAGTCCATGAAATCTATTTATTTAGATTGCTTCAATGTTCTATCTCATGTTGTCAAACTTCACACTGTCTTATTGGTCTTTGTAATGTCCCTACTTTAAAATATAATTTAATAATAGTAAATTAAAATACAAAAGAATTAAAAAAAAAGAAAATTCAATTAGAATATTAAAGAATATAATTAAAATAATTAATTATATTTAATTAAGTTAATAAATCATCAAAAGACATGGAAGGAAAAGATGTGACTCCCTCATCAATGAGATATAAAAGGGAGAAGAGAAGCTCATTTTAGAGGGGGGAGAATTTGAGAATGTGGAGTGCAAATCTGATTTAAATGAGAAGTGCAGATCTGATTAGAATAAGAAGCGCAGTTCTCGATTATTTTCCAAAAGAATATGGACAATGTTGTGTCTCATAATAGGATCAAGAACAGATTGGGTGTGAAGTTAAATGAGAAAACTTCAAAAGGAGCATCATCATCATCATCATCATCATCATCATCATCATCATCATCTACTTCTTTGGTATCTTCTTCTTCCATCTCATTATAATTTATCAACCTTTTTCTTGGATCATGTCTAACAACAAATGACCAACCCGGTTTATGTGGAACCTCTGACTAAAATACCTATGCACATTGGCTTGGAAGAACATAGGGCTCATCCCCAACTAGCTCAAATGACCTTGTATTAACCATTGTAAATCCATTATCATGTTCAATAATAGTTCTATCAGGATCATTTTTATTCAGTCATAGCCTATGCTATTTGACAACAAACATAACTAATTTGAAGGAATTAAATTCACACTCAAATATATCATCCAAAATTCCATAGTATGGATTTTGAGACTCTTGAGGATGTATGTCATTTCTAGATGAAATATTGGTCACCTCAAAGACTACAGTTATCCCAGAATCACAAGTTTTCTTCGTGTCATCCAACTTTTGATGCAAAATTTATGACAATTGCAGCACATAGCCTTGTGGTGTTTGACCTGCAATATGTCTAACATGTTAAAATTATTGCATCGTGATTTGATTAACATACGGGTGATTAATAAAATTATACGTACCTGTTTATCTCTTAAACTATATGCTAAATCAATTTCCCTTTGCGTAACATTGGAATCTCCATTACGATGAGTTTTTTTAACCAATGAAGCCACACCTTCCCATGTTAATGTGCAACCATAATGTTGACATCGTTCAATCCATACCATCATCCAATCAAGATTGTTTGCAATATACAAATGTGGCACATCCCACTCCTGACCAACTGTACAAATAATTAATAGCTGACTTACAACCAATTTATTTGGAAGATTAAGAATTAATTAACTACAATAACATCTTAAAATTACCTCTCACTTTTCTCAATCTACCTTTTCCCATCAAGTATTCCTCTTTGAATTTGTTAATGGGGCTGGGATCCCAAATGCGATCTACGTGGATGTCTACTGCAAAGTTAGGAAGATATTCAACAATGTACACCATAGTCTGGTATACCATATATCCCTCCACCATAGAACCCTCAAGATGTGCTCTTTTTTGAACCAAAGCCTTAAAAAATTTCAAGTGCCTCTCAACCATCCACCTAGTGTGTATAGGTCCATGCAATTCAATCTCCTCAACTTGGTGTATGAGGTAGTATTCTTGTGCATTGAAAAAAGTTGAAGGTAGAGACTTTTGCATTTCACACATTAAATGAGGAATTCTTCTCTTTCAATATTTATATCTTCGTTATGGATTTCTTTAGATGACAATCACCTTGAAGAGATTCAAGACGCAAAAATCTATAAATGAGACTTTGCAAAATAATATACAATATATTACATAACAAGTAAAACAAATCGCAAATATATTATCTATACAACAAATTGAACAAAGATCACTACTTACCTCATGTATTTTCCAAGATTATATATGACTTGCTTGTCATTATTGTCAAAGTTGTCTGGAAGAGATAGAGGTAGAACGTACTGCAACAATTATCAAATGATCTTTTCATTGTTTTCTAACATAATACAATGAAAAGTACATGCGTAGTATATAAATATTTAGTAAATACTCAAGAACATGAATTACCTTAATGAAGGTATGCCAATCATGTGTTTTCATCTCTGACCCAAATTCACTTTTCTTTGATATGATATTGTTTATGTCCATAACAAATCCAGTGGGAAATTGAATTTTTTGTATGACTTCTTTTATAGAATTGCTTTGCTAGTCCATTAATAACCAAGGAAGGGCACTTATATTAACCTGGTCTCCATTGCGATTTGATTGAATGACATTTTTCATTGCATGATTGGATTCTTGAATGTCACTACAAATTTTGACAATTTTTTCTTTGTCATGCCTTACCTCCAATATTTTCCATAATGTCTCTGTTATATTCTTTCCCATATGCATAGTATCAAACAAATGCACAATTTGTAGCTCCTCGTAGTAGGGCAACGTACTAAAATGTCTCAGAATTAATTCTATTATATTCCAACTTCCATAGGCAAGGTGTCATTCTTCGTGGCTTTGATGTAGTCTCTTCTTTCCCATTGAAAAGTTGTTTTTCAGTATTTCAATACTTATGAAATCCGTGGAGGAAGTTCCTATACTCATCAAACACCTACTTTGCTAAAATTTTTGAATGACGGGATTTCATCTTTGGACCACAAACTGGACATGTAAATTTTCCCTTTGTTTGAAGACCTACAAGATAATGTATAACTGGATTAAAATATGTTAATTTTTATAAATATAATAATATATAATAATAATAATAATGCGCAACTTGAACACTATAACATATGACAAAAATGTGTGAGTCCTGGGGCATCATGTATTGTCCATACAAGAATTGCATGGAATTGAAATTGTCTTTGTCCTATTGGTCTAGAGATGTCATACATAGTGACACCATTCCATAACTCCAGCAACTCATCGATAATAGGCTCAATATATACATTCATATATTTAACTTGGTACTTACCTAGTTGAATGAACAAAAACATTACATAATTATTATGACCATTTTACTACAATATTTATAATTAAATGTAGATGACTATTAAATGATAAAATACCTTGAACAATCATCACCAACATTATGTTCTCCCTCTTTATTGACATCCATGGAGGAATGTTATTGTTGATAACAAAAACTGGCCACACCGAGTAAACAAATCGCATCTCTCCAAATGGATTGACACCGTCTGTTGCCAATGAAATCCTAAGATTACAAGGTTCTTCTGTAAAGCGTGACCACTTTTCCTCTATGTCCATAAATGATGAACCATCCACAAGCATTTGAATAATGTCATCTTGACTTCTATTGTGTCAATGGTAATCCATAAATTGTGCCAATCTAGTGCACCTGAATAATCGTTGCATACGTGGAATAATGGGAATATAACGAAGAACCTTGTGAGGCACCTTTTTTGTTATTTGATATGTTCGATATCTACCGATATGACATTCATGGCATTCTATTACAAATTCATGTTGTTTATGATATATAATATGATCATTGGGACAAGCATCTATTGATTGATACTCCATTCCAATATCTTTCAGAATTGAAGATAATTATCGATATGAGCGAGGTAGAATATTTGATGGTGGTAACAAAAACTCACCTATCAATCTACAAAATATTAATTTGTTAACATAAAGAATATTAATGGTACATGATTCACCCTTTATTAACTATAATGAAATATATGACATACCTTAACATACGTGAGATTGTTATGTTGGATAAACCATTCATAACCTTGAAGCTCACCAACAACTATACAATGCAGAGAAGAGTTGTTTGGGAGCCTTCATAAAGGGGATCGTATGCCTTCTCAAGTATAGGTAAATCATGAACAACATCAAAGTCATCTTGATCATCATGATCGGCTGTGCTAGTACTAAATGTGTCATGGATCAATATATTTGTACCATCATCTTCAATTGTGTTTTCTGGCGCATGATCGTCATCTACCATGGGATCATTATCTTCAACTTTGATATTCACGCCTCCATGTTCCTCCACTTTGAAAAACATATTCTTTGGGCTGTGTTGGTCCATATCATGTGCCCTGGGGAGATCGACCTATATAAAAATGATCAACATAAATAAACCATGATCATGATATCATCATGAAGTGATTTCTTATGTATATAAATTGTTAAAATGATATAATTAACTACTTACCAATGGATGATAATCATGTCCCCCTTCAATGTGACCATGATGCCTACAATGTTTCTTAGCTATTTTGATTAGAAGTCTTCTAGTCTTTAAGCCCTTACAAATTTTGCAGGGACAAGAACCTTTTCCATCACCTTTTCTTTTTAAGTTAGACCACAATCTAGCAATTGTCTCCTTATTTTGTTCTTCACTGATATTTTCTAACATGGTCTTTCTTTGCACGCAAAAAAATCGGGCTATTGAAACTTCGGTGCATAACCTTCACAAACTACACAAAAAGATATCACAAGTACGTAAGTCTTCTTAGAACTAGTTATATAGAAGTTGAAATGTTACTTAAACTTAGATTCTCTTCAATTATGAAGACTATTTTATTTAGATAGTTTTCTTGGCTAAAAAAGAAGCTTGATTTTGGCAAGTTGATGAAAAATATTTGAGTTTTTAAAAAAGAGAAACCTTTTTATTGTGTCATCTAATAGAATCAACTTAGGAATGATGAATTTACAAAGAAGTCAATCAAGTCATTCATAATGTATTAAGGTTTTAATTTGAGAATTTTAAGGTTTTATCATTCATAATGTGGTTTTGAGTCAATGGCATTTAGGCTCATTTCATATTTAGCCTGCTAGGGCATAAAATTTCTTATAATTTATACAACCAATAAACATGAAACCAACTACATATGAAAGAGAATTAAATCGACTATTAGAACCCAAAATATGAAGAAACTTAAGCAATTACATTAAGAGTTATAATCAATTCTTTTGTTGCAACCCTTTCAACAAGGGTTTTGATCAGCATATGTATTCAATTTGAAATTATTTTTATAATTCATGGCTGACCTTCAAACCTATCTTGAATTAAAGATAACTCTTCATTGTACAACCTCAATAGGTTTTTAGAGGCAAAAGAGAATGGAATATTTGGACAAAGAGATAAAAGTCCACCCGTTCATTAAAAACCCACAAAATGAGGAAATAAAAATAGATGAAGAGAAGAAAAACCCAATAAACTTAGCAGAGCTTCCACATGGGTCTGACAGATGGAACTAGATATTAGACAATTAGAATAAGTCTAGTAGTCAACAAAAATTTTGCAACTCCACAAAAAGTGAGAAAAATGACCAACACCTTTCTGGACAGAGAAATTTTTTGGACTTTTGTAACTTTCAACATATGATACTGGTAAGTGGAATGAAGAGGAATGACACCTAGAAAAATTTGACTGAGGGAAATCCATTTAAAGATTTCTCAAATCTGTTATATATGATGGGCAAAATAAGGTTGTAGACACATACAAATTTCCATTAATTTGTCCTCATTTAATTTCAAATTTCTCCGAACATTGGGTGAGTCCTTATTATTACACTATTATTTCTCCATAATTCATTATTCATAATTTTCATCTTTTATTATATTATTATTAATATCTCATCATTTATCTATTAAATTTATTAAATAAAACATTATATCATATTCATGTATACACCTGCATACATTCACCTTATATACATTTCTCTATTTATTTAATAAAACCCTTTAATATTCCCTCCTACCATTTACCATTTCCCATTTACCACTCATCTTCCCTATACCACTCATCTTGCATTATCCCATATTCATCCCAAAACATGAACTTGCCCGGAGTTAAGCTCCCTCTCTTATTTGAGTATCTCATCTTTATGAGTGAAACTTATGTCAGTTTGTATTCTTCATCATCTTTGCATTTCATTTTCTTTAGCTTCTTTTGTATTAATCATCTTGAATCTCCAAAAACCATAGCTTCTTGTGTGTGCTTCTGATAGCAATATTATCTACAAAAGATCTTGGTTTAAGGAGTGCAATGGAGTAGATTGTGTGACATGCATGTGTGTGCTTAGTTTAAATTTTAATTTGCATGTGTTTTTTTGACAGGAAAAACTTCAGTGTTGGATGCTGGAAGATTGAATCTTGTATTCAATCCATTTCTTCCATCTACAATTGGCACGCCCGGTTTATACATTTTCTTCAACATCTAAAAATGCTCTTGTTTAAAAAGTTGTTCATGTTGGTTGCATTTGCTTAAAAAAATTTAAAGTCCTTTTACAGGATCCATTTTGTTCAGGTAATCTGCCAAAAAACAAAAAAAAATAAAAAATAGTTCATTATGCCTTACCTGTGCTTCATGTGCCTTGTTTATCCTTGCAGCTATGTGGTTTCATTTCATTGAAGCATATTTCAAAACTGTTCACATGCCTTGATTATTATAGACTATTTTGTTGCAGGTTTTCTTATAGATTTTAAAATCATTTTTATCAAAATTTATTTTGGGTGTATCCTGCATTCTTTGCAGTCTTTGAAATCTGATTTCTTTCACGCAATTTATCGAACATATTTGTTTTGGAAATGCTTTTCATTCACATCACTTTTACTATTAAAGTCATTTTGTGCATATCCTGTAATCTTTGACTTCAAAATTATCATTGCCTGGACTATTAAGCAAAATTATCATTGGCTGCAAAATTATTATTGACTGAATTATTAACAAAAATTATCATTGCTTGCAAAATTATCATTGCCTACAAAATTATCATTGTCTGGACTATTAAGAAAAATTATCATTGGCTGCAAAATGCAAAATTATCATTACCTTGACTATTAAGCATTGCCTGCATTATTATCATTGCTTGTATTGAGTGTTGTCTTGCATTTGTTAAGTTTTCATGTATTTCATTTTAGTTTTAGTTTTGATTTTAAAGTATGTAATTTCGTTTTGATTTAAAATGACGTTTTTTTTTAATTTAGTTTTTTATTAGTACTAGTTTTTAGATGTTTCTTTTTTAGTTTAGTTTAGTTTTTTTTTTTTTTTTGTTTTGTTTTTTGTTTTAGTTTTTAATAGTTTTTTTTTAAGTTTAAGTTTTTTTCTTTAGTTTGATTTTTTTTTCCTTTTTCTTTTTAATTGTAAATTAGTTTTTTTTTTTTTTTTTAGTATAGACTTTTAATTGGATAATTACTTTAGATTTTTTTTTTTTTTATAATTATTTTTAGATTTTTTAATTTAATTAGATTAATTTAAATTTAAATTTTGTTATAAGATTAGATTTTTAATTTTAATTTAGATTAGATTTTGATTTTAGATTAAAATTAGATTTTTAATTTGTTAGATTGGATTTTTAATTTTGTTAAGTACATTAATTTTTTTTAATTATTGTTAATTAGACTAATGTTTATTTTATTTCAGTGTGTTTTGATTTCTTTTTGTGAACTAATCTTTGCTGCTTTGTTTGCTTGTGCAGGTTCACTCTTATGGCATCCAATCTCATGTGTTGAAGATAATCTCTAGAAACTACTAATGTCATTTGATGTAGGATGCATATTGAAGAATTTTTGATTTAAAATTGATTGTCTAATTTTTAGATTAGATCACACTTCAATTGGTGCTTTAAAATTAACTAGTGTCTTTTGTGTCTTGCGCAATAGGTTCTTTTTGTTTTACCTTTTAGAGGGCCTGCCTCCTGAGAAGCCCTTAAGGCTCAGTGAGAGGGAATGACCCAAGTGGTAACGGGCTAAAACAAGGCTCTTCCAAACCACTATAAATAAATGTGTTTGTGACGAAAGTTGCAAGAAACAAGTGCTAATTAGTTCATACCGACGACATGTCTCCCCCTTAACCCTATAGAGCACAACCTCTATAGGCTGGGAGCCTTCCTTAACGGAGCGTACACCGCTGTATGTATGGCCACTCAAATGGATTCCCTTACGAGACACCTTTTGTGCTAGAAGCCAAAAACCTTCTAGTTGTTGATGCAAGAGGTCAGACCTCTGGAGCAGCTCACATTCTTATGGTTCTTAGTAGAGATACAAAGTTCACCATGAGGAGTTTTCGTGGGGACTAATGCTTGGCTCTCCCGGAGAAGTGAATGCCGAGGGTGGAGCCAGTGGGGTCAAGCATCTAAGTATCCACTATAAATTGCGTAGCTTGAGATAACCCCCCAAGTGAGATTCAACAACTATTGTTCTGGCCAGCCTTAGGATTGTGCTTGAATGTGTTTTTATTGCAAAATCAAATTAACATTTTGTCTGTCATGTTTTATGAGTGTGTGCAAAACAAACAAGAAAATTTCACAATCAACACCACACTTGAAATTGAAACACTTTACAAAAACCTTGGTGTAAGCTTTCAAGTATCCATCCACATTGTTAAACAAAAACATTGTGAAACAACATTGTCCTTGAAACTTTGAACTTGCGTTCTCAAAACAACCATTTCAAATCTCTTGAGACATCACTTTTGAAGTTCTGATCTTTTAGTTCCTCACATAGTCATATCATTCTAGTTTCCCATACCCTTTTAAGTCCTTGCATAGTCTTCACCTAGTTTCACCTTTCATCCTTGCATATCTTATTTAATCATACCTAGTCTTTGCATATCCCCCTAGATCAAACCTTTGCATAATTCGCTTAGATCAAACCTTTGCATACCACCATTAGGTTATACCCTTGCAGAATACCCATGATGTTTGCATAGCCTTCCATCTTTCCTTTAGGGCATAACCTTAGACCTTGCATAGGTGCCTTAGGTCATTTCCTAATTGGTCCTAACATTTCATTATTATTTGCATACCAAAATCCAAAAAAAATAAAAAAATAAAAAAATCCAAACCCCCCCCCAAAAAAAAACATTGCTTGTACTTAGGATTTCTCGTCTTAGGCCTGACATCAAATTTCGATTATTAATCACCCTTATCACTTGAGATGCACCTTCCTTGAGTTAGGGAACCTATTAGTGTCTTTGAGTTGGTATTCTGCTTGGATTTCATCATCTCCTATCATAGCATGCCCTCTCCTTGATCATCTTCCAAAAGTTCAAAAAAGAAAAAAAAAAAGAAAAGGAGAAAAAGGGAAAAAAAAGTTAAAAAAAAAAAATCAGAAAAAGTAAAGAGAAATAATTTCATCCGTGTGCGAAAACCACTTCTTGTGGCACCTTGGGCAAGTACCATGATGAAAACCTGGCAAATAGGCGTCATGCATAATTCATTGTCCTCTTGCACTATTCATTGGGGGAAAGTTCCATCCGTGTGCATCCATCTATTATCCCTCATCCTCCATTATCCCTCATTCACTCTATATCCATCCATATCCCTTTTTTTGCCTTTGACCTTGACAAGGTTAAGGATCTTTATAGGATTAGGTGTGTCATATCTATTGCACTTGATCCACACCCTTAAGCTCCTATCCATTATTTTGTCCATGGCTTGCTTCCATCCATCATTACCCCCTTTTGATCTTGCTTATCATATTTGCCTCCTAGCCAAATCTATCCCTTGATCTTGATCCAAACTAAGGACATTAAATGTAACAAACCTCTTGACATGGTTATTTCTTTGGACCATATGTCATTAGTTACACCATACCCTTGCTTTATATTGCTATATCCAGTCCTTGAGCTTGGATTAACATGTTACCCTATTTTGAGATAGTCCTTGACAATCACATAAGATTTCTCCATCATTCACTTATCCATTCATGTCCTATTCATTCCTTCATCCACTCAAAATCCCTTTTGCCTTGCTAGACACTAGGGACAAATATTCAAAAAATCATAAAAATAATAAAATGTCTGAAAAAAAAATCTTAAAAATCATAAAATGTATTGAAAAAAAATCTTAAAAATCATAAAATGTCCTGAAAAAATCTTAAAAATCATAAAATGTCCTAAAAAAATCTTAAAAATCATACAATGTCCTGAAAAAATCTTAAAAACCATAAAATGTCTTGAAAAAATCTAAAAAATGATAAAATTTCCTAAAAAAACATAAAAATCATAAAATGTCATGAAAAAACCATAAAAATCATAAAATATCTTGAAAAACCCCTAAAAATTAAAACATTCATAAAAAAGCCTAAAAATCATAAACATCCAAAAACATGTAATAAACATTGCGAAGACACAAACACTTAAGACAAGCATGTAGCTTTGCACTTCAACGAATTCATGACATGATGAGATAATGATTGAGCAAACATAAAAACATCTGATCGACTTATTAAAACCAAACACATTAACTATGAACAAAAAAATCATTCGGCATGAAACATATTGTTTGCTTGTTTTCTTGTTTGCTTATTTTCTCTTGATTGTTTCTAATTTTCTTTTTTGGTGACATGTCTTTTAGCTTTTCTAGGATGTCTCTGACTAGAGATTTAATCTCCAGGATGTCATTGACTAGAAAGGTGACGATGGGGCATGTTCACTTGTTTGTAGCTTGCGGGATGTTCCTTAGGAATATGATGACACATCCTAGGACATGATCACTTAAGATCATCAAGGACATATTGGTCTGATACATACTAAGGCATTCCTTTACTGTCTGATATATTTTACTTCTCGCAATTGGTGCGACTGATTCATTTGGGTCTAATTCATGTCCAAATGATTTTTGTCTTTTTTCTATAATAAGCTCGATGATGATACAAGCACTTAAAAAGTACAAGAATTCTAATCGCTTTCATATCCTCTTTCTCATCATTCTTCATAATCATCACTTTTCTCTTCTCATCCTCCTTCTCATCTATCTTTTTCATAATTTCTTTCATCGTCTTCTTCATTCTTCTTATTCCAGTGCGGTCGATCAAACACTGTATCTAACTGATGCAATATCTTTGAATCTTTAATCTCTTTATCAACCACCTTGCTTCTTGCAATCTCAATGCCATAGATCAATCAATAAATCATTAGCTCACCTTATCTTGCGCTCACATCAATCCCTATCAGTTTAATCAGTTTATCAACCTGGCTATACTATTTGATGCTCTACAAAAAGGATTAGAAAATCTGTTTGATGGCAACACACACAAGAGCACAAGAAACAAACGTTAGTGTTAGCAACAAAAGATTATCCTAAACAGGCATATCAAGAGAGATATTAAGCATGAAATAGAAAGCATATAAACATAGAATAAAATAGCTAATCAAGATGCTCATAGTTGCTCCTCCCTTGTTCCTCTCCTCTCCAAGTCCCAAATGAGTGTAGCTCTCAGCTTTTAGCACTAGCCATGGATGCCACATGGAGATTCAAGATGGTTGAATATGATAAGAAAATGCTATACAAGTGTAGATAGTGATGCTATGAGAAAGCTCTATACTAATGCCAGTATAACAACAATACTCTAATGCTTCTCTTTTTTTGCTTGAGGAGAAGGGTTCTATTTATAGAAGAAATGGGGAAATGAAGGGTTAAGATTGAATGGTTTAATCAAGGGCCAAGTTTGAAAGTTGGGGATCCATGTGCACAATTGACACCAATAAAATGGTGAAAAGTGTCAACATAGGATTGGGTTGAGAGAAGAGGTTGGAGGCATTAAAGGCTTGAGAAGACATCATGGTTATCTAGAGGCTAAGGGTCAAGTCCAAATTAAGATTACCCACTGGATTAAGAGTTAATCCAAGGATAAACCTTTGTGCAAATGTTTAAGAGATAATCATGGTCAAAGCATTAATGGCCTGATGAGACCTTTGGGTTGGGTAGAGGTTGAGTCAAAACAAATGTTTTAACCATGTGGGAGGGTTTGAGGTAACCATTAATGGTTATTGGAGACTCTGGGGATTAAGTGGTTGAAGGTTGAAAGCCTTCAATGGTTATCAAAGACTTTGAGCCATTTAGTGGTTGAAGGTTGAAAGCCTTTAATGGTTATCAAAGACTTTGAGGGTTTGAGAAGTGACTTCCCTTTTGCTTAGGAATGTGACAAAATTTAGAGAAGGGGTTAGGTTATTTAGAAGTGATTAGAAAATTCTAGAAGGGGTTTAGGCATGCAAGTGGATTTTGTAGGAAAATGCAAGTGGGAGAAATTTTGGTATTTTCAATTAAAATAAAATCATTTATTTCAATTAAATGGTGTAATTTGCATTTGGATAAATATTCAAATAAATATTAATTTATTTAAATGAGAAAAATGAAGATAAAGCATTAAAATGCTTGAAGACTTTGAGGGAAACCATTAAAGGCTTGAAGACTTTAAGGAAAACCATTAAAGTCTTAAGAAGACTATAGAAGGAAGCCATCAAGTTTGAAGACTTTAAAGCCATCAAGTTTGAATACTTTAAGGGAAACCATTAAAGGTTTCAAGTGGGTGAGGATAAATAGGATTTTAAATAAATAATTTATTTAAAATAGTTGTGCAACTTGCTTTTTTAGGAAAATACAAGTGGGTGGAGGATAAAGGTGATTTAAATAAATTATTTATTTAAATGTGAGAGGTGGGATTTTGGGGGATTTAAATAAATATTAATTTATTTAAATGTGAGAGAAGATTTAATTAAACAAATATGATTTATTTATTTAATTAATGGTCTGAATTTGGTTAAGTGAATTAAATCAAATAAATTGAATAATTTATTTAATTAATAGGAGAAGAGGGTTAAGATGAATTAATTAAATATTAATTTAATTAATTCATTAATTGATGGTTAAATAATCAAATAAATACTAAGTATTCATTTAATTAAGTGGACAGATTTATGTGACTACATTTGCCCCTCTTTGAGACGGTGCGGTTTATCGCGTTGTTTCAAAGAAAGAAAAATAGGTGTGAAGAAATGCCCCATAAAATGTAAATTTAATGGGTGGTATGCCCCCTCGAGAGATGGGCCGAATTTTATTATTATTATTATTATTTTTTTTTTGAAAAATCGGGCGGTCTCTCGAAAAAGAATGAAAAGTGGAGGGGATGTAGAATAGAAGAAATTAGAACTAATGATGAAAGAATGGGAGAAAATGGAGTGAATATGAAGAAACAACAAGCCAACGAGTACCCTGAGGTCATGCAAGAGATACATAGCAGATGTAGTGTGGGGTTTGGATTGATGCTATACAATTGATCAAAATTGGTTGGACAGTCTGGTGCAATCGGTTTAATTGCCCCAGTCAAGTCAAAGCGTGATAGTTGATGTTAGTTGGTCGCTTAGACATGATAAAGTTTGAGTAAGTGAATCAAAGTGACCTGATGTGACTTAGACAATTGATATAATTGCCCGATGAAGTCAAGGTATATGAAGCAAAATACTCGTTGAGACGTAGACAATTGATGTAATTGTCCAGTGGATTGTGTTTGATTGGTTGATCAATTGATAGTGTGTGCGTAGGATGGATGATTGTGGTGAATCATAGTAGCCCCATTGAGACTAGGTCATTATGATAAATGCCTGATGTAGTCTAGGATTACCATGATCGATTACCTGTTGAGACCCGAAGATACTTGATCAGAGTATCTGTTGATAGTCTAGGTGTGTGTGAGTCGATGTATCTGTGCAGATAGAGTAACTTTCTTGACTTATTGGATGACTTAGGATAGGAAACACAATCCCTCCTATTTAGAGATGGATGGTGATGAACATGGCTTGATTAGGTTGATTGGGACACGATGTAGGGTATGTGATGGTGATTATCGAGATGGGGAGGGTGGGGAGGGGTTCAATGTTAGATAGAAGAAATGGAGGACCTATTACAATCCTATGGAAGAAGAGGAAAATAGAGTATCCATTGTCATTACTATGTATGAATGATATGCAGCTATTTATGAATGTATGGATGGATGGAATGCAACGAAATGCAATATATACAGATGAGATGGAATGACGATCCATAGTGCTTTATTTTTCATCATTGAGCTTTAAAATGTTGTAAGAAAATACAAGCAACTTGACATAAAGATTCAAGATGACCAGAGTATTTCTTACATGGATTTTGATATAGCAAGTTAATACAAGCAACTTGATATAATGGATCAAGTTGACCTGAGTATTGCTTGCAGAACAGACAAGGATTATCACCGTTCATGCATGACTTGGATCGTCCTCCTTGATCTTAGGCTGATCATATCCTGAGACAAGTGCATACCGTACTAAGAGATAAAAACCTTTATCCAGTTTGGATGAGGTAGGAACCAAAGAAAGAGCATTTGTACCTACAAACAAACAGTATATACATAAAGAATAAAGAATAAGGATCCTTGGTAGTGGTTCATTCTCATATGGTCGAGGTATACGCTATAGTTAGCAAGCCGTAGTGATCTATGACTGCATTTTGCATAAGATCACGTAGCTTGGTGAACTTCCCACGTAGACACCATTAGTACATGCCCTAGAACTTCATCGGAAATAATGCACAAATGATACAAAACAATGCTGCAAGATCCTGATACAGATAAACGAATGATTGTACTCACAAATCAACCAAGTATTTGATAGCTTAACATAATTTTCTTGTCAAAGAAAATGTCACTTTTGTCTTTGTTTTGGTAAGGAAGGATGCATCCGTGTTGAAGATAGTTTGATTGTTGATGTTGATTGTGTGGTTGATTGGTAAATGGTCATTGTGTGAGTAGTTTGTCAATGTTTATTTTGGTATATGCATGGATGGGTATGTACAAGGTGTTGCCATGTTTTTGTGTGATTTTTCAATGGTTTTGTCAATGTTTCTGGATTTTGAATTGTTTTGAATGTTTTTGGTATTTTTGTGAGATATTTTTGATTGTTTTTGGATTTTTGATGATTGTTTG
This sequence comes from Cryptomeria japonica, assembly GCF_030272615.1. Lineage (NCBI taxonomy): Eukaryota > Viridiplantae > Streptophyta > Pinopsida > Cupressales > Cupressaceae > Cryptomeria > Cryptomeria japonica. Next base: position 199,916,440 of record NC_081405.1, on the reverse strand, counting down.
AATGAAAAACTTAATGAATCATAAGACAATGTAGAATCTACTTCCATCAATAGGTTAAAGGCATTGCCCCCAGTTTTAGACATGACTATGAAAAAGTGGGATGCAAGATGTATGGAGTACTATCATAATTGCAGAGGAATAAAAAGCCATGGTTGATGGATGGATGTATGTATGAAGTAGATGTGATCGCAACAAGTCTGAAAGACAATGGAGCCATAGCCTTTACGAGTGGCGCCTGTTTGCCAGGTTTTCACCACCGTACTTACCCAAGGTGCCACTGGAGTGGTTGTTCACTGTTTGGATGCATGATTTTTCTTTACTTTTTTTGAATGTTTTTGTATTTTCTTCAGGACATTTTTCTGAATGTTTTTGGTATTTTCTGGTATGTAGGGGAGCCTGATGCTCTGTACAGCTTAGGTATAAAACCGTTTGAGGTGCATGTTGTTGATTGGATCTGCAAGTGGTTCTCCTTCTAATGTAGCCAACTGATATGCCCCGGACCCGAACACAGCAGTGACAACATATGGGCCCAGCCAGTTTGATTCAAACTTGCCCTGATGTTCTCTGTTTGGTTGGTTGCGAGGATTCTCTCGAAGAACAAGATCACCTACCTCAAATGTATGAGATCTAACTCGGTGATTATAGCTTCTGCTCATGCGCTGTTGATAGGCTTTGAGGTGATTGTATGCATCTTGTCGTTTCTCATCAAGTAGCTCCAAGTCCTGAAGACGGGATACTCTGTAGGCTTCATCATCTATTAGATTATGCAAGGAAACCCATAGTGATGGTATCTCCACCTCAATAGGCAAGATAGCTTCTACACCATAAACCAATGAATAAGGAGTTGCACCTATAGGGGTTCGAATGCTAGTTCGATATGCCCATAGCACTGGATTTAGTTGAACATACCAATCACGGTCGACATCCTTGACTGTCTTCTTTAGGATCCTCAATATGTTTTTATTGGATGCTTCGGCCTGACCATTGCCTTGTGGGTAATAGGGAGTGGAAAAGCAGTGTTGGATATGAAATTTCTCACAAAGTTCACGGACATCCTGATTTTTGAAAGGAAGACCGTTATCTGTGATGATGGACATGGGCACACCATACCGGCAGATGATGTAGTTGAGGATGAATGAGGCGATCTGCTTGTCGGTGACTTCGATAAGTGGAACAGCTTCGATCCACTTTGTGAAATATTCAGTGGCGGTAATAATGAATTTGTGGCCATTGGATGAAGATGGATGAATCTTACCCACAAGGTCAAGGCCCCATTAACAGAAAGGCCATGGTGTCGTGATTGGTTGCAGTTCCTGAGCTGGTGCATGTATCAGGTTGCCATGAACTTGACATTTCTTGCATTTTCTGACAATGTAGTAGGAATCCTTTTCCATAGATGGCCAATAATATCCAGCTCGCAGGAGTTTCTTGGCGAGTGATGGACCACTTGAATGAGTCCCGCAAATTCCTTCATGTACCTCTTCCAAAGCCTTTGTTATCTCACCTTGTTCCAGACATCGAAGGAGAGTACCATCAAGACCGCGTCGGTATAGGGTTTTGGCAATAATGGTATATCGAGTAGTTTGGCGAATGAAGGTTTTTCGTTGGTTATTCTATTGGTTGGGAGGAAGGGTATGATCGTGAAGATAGGTGTAGAACTCACCGTACCATGGGGATTTAGGACCGACAAGGCAACATATCATCTTGGATTCAGGGATATCATAAGCGGGGATCCAAAGCTATTCGACCAAGAACTCATAACGTGTTGAATTCTGTGGAAGATCTAGGAGAGATACGATGGTAGCCATAGCGTCAATAGCTCGATTCTGATCTCTTGGTATCTGCTCAAAAGTGATAGTAGTAAATGATGTCTTTAGAGTGTCCACCATTTTCTTATATGGCATGAGTTTATCATCTTTAGTCTGATATTCATCGGTTGCTTGTCGAATGACCAGTTGGGAATCGCCATATACTTGCAGTTCTTGTAATTTCCATTGGATGGCTAACCTGAGTCCTGTGAACAAGGCCTCATACTCGGCTATATTTTTTGTGCATGGAAATGTGAGCCTGTAAGACTTCGGGATGCTATCACCTTGAGGTGTGATAAACAGAATGCCTGCCCCCGAGCTGTGCCTAGTGTATGAACCATCAAAATATAGTTTCCATGGTTGTGCTGCTGTGATCATGAATATCTCCTCATTTGGAAAATTGGAAATAAGAGGATGATCGCCTGTGAGTGGTGCATCGGCCAACTAATCTACAATAACCTGACCTTTGATAGCTTTACGGTCTACGTACTCAATGTCAAATTCACTTAGAATCATCACCCATTTGGCCAAGCGGCCTGTCAATGCTGCTTTGTTAAGTAAATACTTGAGTGGATCAATCTTTGCAATGAGTTGTACCTTGTGTGTTAACAGATAGTGTCTCAATTTTGTGGCTACTAAGATTACTGCTAGGCAAGCTCGCTCAATAGGTGTGTAATTGAGTTCATAACCCACCAGTGTGCGAGAGATGTAGTAAACAACACACTCTTTTCCTTCTGCATTATGTTGTGCTAGTAGTACACCCAATGTTGTACTTGTCACTGAGATATATAATAACAATGGTCTACTTGGATCTGGTGGCATCAGCAATGGTGGATTCATGAGATAGTCTTTAAGCATCTGAAATGCTTGCTAGCATCGGGCATCCCACTGAAAGTGGATGTTCTTATGTAACAGATGTGTAAATGGGTGACACTTATCAGCCAGTTGTGCAATGAATCTTCGAATGGATTGAAGCCATCCTTATAGTGTCCTTAGCTGACTGATATTCTTTAGAGGTGGCATGTCCATGATTGCTTTTACCTTTGCTGGGTTGACCTCAATACCTTTGCTTGAGACAATGTATCCTAGAAGCTTCCCGGAGGTTACTCCAAAGACACATTTCTTTGGGTTGAGTCGAACATGGTATTGTTCCAGTCTATCAAAGATTTTATCTAAGATGTGGAGATGCCCTTCTCTGGTGAGTGATTTTGCTAGTAAGTCATCAACATAATCTTCCATCATGGTATGCATCATGTCATGGAAGATGGTGGTCATTGCTCTTTGATAGGTGGCTCCTGCATTCTTTAGACTGAAGGGCATTACATTCCAGCAATATGTGCCCCATGGACATGTGAAGGCTGTCTTATGTTGGTCCTCTGGTGCGATCTTTATTTGATTGTATCCTGAAAAGCCATCCATGAGTGAAAGCATGGCATGTCCTGCTGTCAGATCCACTATGATGTCGATATTTGGTAGGGGGAAGTCATCCTTAGGACATGCCTTATTCAGATCTCTGAAGTCAGTACAAATGCGGATGCCCCCTTTTGGTTTGTCGACAGGCACAATGTTGGAGATCCATTCTACATAATCAATTGGTCTAATGAAACCAACATCTAGGAGTTTCTTGAGTTCTGTTTTGACTAGTACTGCAATTTGAGGATGCATCTTACGAAGCTTCTGCTTGACAGGTTTGGCTCCTTCTGCGACAGTGAGGTGATGCATGACTAAATCAGGATCAAGCCCAGGCATGTCTGCATATGACCATGCAAAGTTGATTTGACGCTTCTGGAAGAACTCTATAAACTTAGGTTGTTCCTCTGGAGTGAGAAGAGATGCTAGATGTATGAGATGAGGATTTTCAGGAGTCCCCACATTGTACTCTTTGGTTTCCTTGATGAGAATTGTTGATCATTCCTGTTGTGTATTATCAGGGAGAATGTCAAACCCTTCATCCTCAGGCGCCTTAGAGAGGTTTTCACCATTGGATACACTCTTTCTTTTTATTTTTCTCGGATCAAATAGTGCCATAGTGTGGTTTTCACTGGAAGATCTATGTTTTAGTGTTATATTTTTGTAGCTAAAAGGTTTGGCATCCGCCCCGAAGTATGCTGCGCTATTAAGTTCAATGGCGAATCCAGCTTTGTGATCCTCGCTTGGTAGGTTATCCCTTAATTCCAAAAAGTCAATGATAGTCTCATCGTTTTGGAAGAAGTCAAGACATGGGGGATTTGGTTGGTTCCATTCGATGAGTTCAGGGTGGATAATGGGCATTACTTCATCGATTAGGTTAAGTGCATTAGATGTATCAGTGAGGGTTAAGACGTTATGGTGAAGGTCGTTAATGGTACTCTCCCTGTCAGAATCAGGCGTAGGATGAGATGTAGGGTCTGTGGAAGATGTTTCCAGTTCAGGAACCCAAGTGGTCTTTATCTGTGCTTCTCTGTAAACAGGGATGTCTTTGCGTGGTGGAGGTGGTGATGTGTCTTCCTCATCTGAAGTATTAAGCTGTACCGAATCAAATTCCCATTCATGTGAGTCAGTCTCTGAATCACTTTCCAGCATCCGATTGCTATACCATATTGGGATGTCTTTTGAGTTAAACACTGCAGGTGTGATTGGTTGATGTACCTTTGTAATGATCGGTGCTACAGGAAGTTTGATGGGGATAAAAGAATTTGGCACAAGAAGTATCGGCAGTGTTGACTCAATGGCTTCTGCGGGAACTGCTGGTACCATAGATGCTGCTGCGGGTTCTGATACAGTTGCTGCTGCTAATGGTACTATGGATGTAATGGCTGCTGCGAATGGGATTACTGGTTTGATTGGTGGGATGATTGGTATTGTAGATGGTTGTGTTGGGGTTGTGAGCCTCGATGGGGCAGTTGGGATGGTGCTTGAAGCTGCTTTGATAATGAAAGGTGTCCTTTTTGCAGTAGGTTGACATAATGGTTTGGTGGGTTTTCCTTTGAATTTGAGTTTAGGAAATATCTCTTTTTCAAAGCCTAGGCTTGTATTACCTTTGGGCTTTAATTGTGGTAGCAGAGGTTCATGTCGTCCTTGTTTGCAATATCCTAAAGCACTCTGACTATCATATCTCATTCTTTGCATAATGAGGAGACCTTTGCCATACTGATCTGTAGGAAGTCTAACTTGCGGTATATTAGTGGTGATGGGATCTTTATAGATCCCGTCCGCTAAGTCCTCATCTTGGGTTTCTTCTTCTTGACTCTTTCCAAGGATGAAAGGCATCAAAGCACATGCAGGCGTGTTTAGTGGTTGCTGGAGTAACTACTGTGGTTTACCATGTGTTCGAGGAGAAGTGGGCATTTGTCCCACACAAAAGAGTTGACTCAAGTTGTATTCCCTGGGACCTTCCTTTGCTATTTTCATCTTAAGCTTTTCTTGCTTTGGTATAGTGGTGTTTGAACTGGAAAGAGAGGCTGGAATTATATATGATGTGGAGGAAATGGCTTTTCTATTATTAGGAACAATAATCTCTGGTTGATGGCTGATATTATGGCAAAATGCAAAGGGGTTTGCATCGCCCAGAATTGTGATCTCTACACCGTTATGTGGGAACTTGATACATTGATGGTAGGTAGATGGAACGGCTTGCATGGCATGTATCCAAGGTCTCCCTAATAATAGATTGTATGGCAGAGGAAGGTCCAGAACCTGACAGATGATGTGCTTTACCACGGGGCCCACGCGGATTGGTAGTACCACAGCTCCTTTGGATGAACGCTCTGCATCGTCATAGGCTTTGATTGTGATCTTCTTACGAGGATCCACTGATTCTACCGCATAGCCCAATGTTGTGACCAACTGTAGTGTACAAATGTTTAGGCCTGCTCCATTATCGATCAAGACTCGCTTGATCCTGTGTTGGTTGATAAAGCCTTCAATGTGTAGCGAAGCGTTATGAGGTTGCTGGAAGGAAGAGTTGTCACTTTCGGAAAAAGTGAGACAAGGTGATGACTTTAGACTTCCAACCATTGCTTGAAATTGGTCTGTATTTAGGTTTGCAGGGACTGACGCCTCTTGGATTGCTTGATCCAAGATAGTTTTATGAGATGGCGATAGACGCAAAAGCTCTAAAATGGATATAAGCGCAGGGGTTTTGTCTAATTGTTCCACAAGATTGTACTGCTTTGGGATAGAGGTGGTGCCTTGTGGAGCTGCCTTTATGGTAACTTTGCCACGACGCGTAACAACATTGCAATTTGAGTTGGGATTTTTGAAGGTTATAGTTGCAACTTGTTCATTGGCATCATACAGATGATTTATAGTGTAATGATACGCAGCCTGTGTATAATCAGTGGTATCAGTGCCTCGCCTAGAAGTGGAAGGACCCCTTTGATCTTGAGATGGAAGTGGATTTTTGAACATCAGATGATCATTATTTGTTGTTTTTGGGTCATGTCCTTCAATTTCAATTTCTCCTCGATCAATAAGATCCTGAATGAGATCTTTCAATCGGTGACAATTACTTGTCTTGTGCCCTCTTCCTTGATGGAATTCACAGTGTTCAGTATCTCTCCACCATGCTGGTTTGACCTGAGGCTCATAGTTTGATAGCTTAGGCAGAGTGACCAAATTTTGAGAAATGAGTTGTCGCAACACTGTTTCAATGGGTTCCCCTAAGGGAGTGTATGTGCATTTCTGTTTTTGCTGACGATGTCTAGGTTCATCATGAGATGTGATGCGACCTTGATTAGAAGGAACATTTGTGTTGTTTTGAGGTGGAGGATTTTGTCCTGCAAACCAAACCATAGGTTGTGCGTTTTGGATAGTCCTGGCATCCACAACCCCATCATTGACGATATTCTTGTTTTTATTCCAGAAGTTTGGTTTATCGCTATTGAAGCATGGGCGAGGACCATCTTTTGGTTCATTAAAGATTTTGATGAGTCCCTTCTTGATAAGTGCCCTTTCACACTTCAAACCCTTTGTGATCATATCATTAAAAGAGTCTGTGTCTTTGACATCCAGGTGAAATTCCATTTCCTCGTTTAAGTTGGAAATGAATATTTCCACTAGTTCTCGTTCAGGTAACTGAAGAGAATGTCTGCTAGACATTTGGCGCCATCATTGTAGGAATACTGAGAATTGCTCACCTGGTTTTTATTTGGTGTTGCAGAGATCAGCCATGGTGATGTCGCGTTCAATGTTATGAGAGTAATGAGCGAGGAATTTTTGGATAAGTTCCTCAAATGTTCTAATGCCACCTGGTATTCGGGAAAACCATGATGTGGTTGTTCCTCCCAAGCTTTGGGGAAAAAGGTGCATTAGGTATGTGTCTTCATATGCTACTTCGAGACAAGCAGAATGAAATTCTTGGACATGATCGCGGGGATCCCCCTTTCCTCTATATTTTTCAAATTTGGGTGTTTCGAATCCTCGTGGAAATGGTGGCATGTAAAGATTCCTATCAAAAGGATAGGGACAGATGTCATTGAGTGAGAATTGGTTAGTCTTGACACCACTATGAAGCTGTTGGGTGAGATTCTCGACTTGTTGCCGCAACATCTCCATTTCATTTGGAGGAGGAGGTGGTGGGTTACCTCGAGGAATGTTATATCTGATGGGATCTCTATCTCTTTCCTCTTCATGGCGATTTTGTCTTTCTAATGCTTGTCTTAATTGGGCAAGATCAAAGTCAGAGGGGAGTTTTTCTCCTTCTTGAGCGAGTCTTAAGAAGTGAGCATCCGCATTGCTCCTAAGTATTTCGTCAAAAAGTCTGTTAAAGAGAGGGTTATGCTGAGCCCTTTCTATTGTTGCAGGAGTGGGAGTACTTGGGTTTTCATCATCTGCATTTCCTCCAAGTGCTTCTTGAAATTCATTGAGATTTTCCTCTTCTTCTTCTTCCCTTTCTATTTCTCGTTGCCTTGACTATGATCGGGTTTGAGCCATTTTGCTTGCAAGATGTTGTTGAAGTTGTGTGAAAATAATGATGAGTTTTTGTTGAAATGAGAGATTGATGGTTGGTGAATTGTGTTGCACGTGGATCTCTTTACACTTTTAAGGTAGATGTAACTGAAATTCCTTCTTTGAATTGCTTGCTTGTTTGATAAGATTTGATGTGATAAGGTGTAGAGAAATCTGAGATGTGTTACAGATTTAACTACCTAGTAATGAGAGGATTCACTCATGAACTAGTTTTAACTTGCGTAGATGTGTCTCTTAGGATGAGCTTATCCTAGATGTAGAAACAATCTAAAAAGTGATGTGATGTGTTTGATTCCAAGCAATATCTAAAAGAGAACTTGGGACAAGAACCTCTTAATGTTTTGAGAGTTGGGACGGATTGATGATGAAGTGATGATGTATGAGTGAGATGATGGATGAAAATGTTTTCAACTTCAATAAAAACTTTGTGTTACAAATGGGACAAACTCTATCTCTTCCCTTTCAGGTGTTGGTGGTATTTCTCGAGCTATGTTGTATGTGATACAGACATTTGGGAAGAAGTTGGGATTAATCTTTCCTCCTTGGTTTTTGTGATAACTCAGAGCTCTATATTGCATAAAAGCTCTGTGGTTCAATGATTCAGAATCAAATTCATTTGTTTTTCCTTGAAGGTAGAGACGCATGTGACGCAGAAAGACTTTATGTGAGACAAAGATTTGTCTATTTATATAGAAGAATTTCCTCCTTTTGATCAAAGCCTTTGAGCTCAATGGTCTTCTTTTCAAGTTGATATTCTGATGATGCTTCTTTCGCAAGATGTGAAGAATGGTCATAAAATTTTTGACTCTTTTGTTGTTTGCACTTTTTTTTTGATGTTTTTGGTTGTTTTGACAGATGTTTGGTTGGATGAATACTTTGTTTTTGGGAAGTGATTTTCTGATTTTTCTTTGACAAGAAAACAAAGCAAGCACACAAACACAGGAATGTTGCCTAAAAGGCACAAATGAGTATGGGTCTAGATCAACCCAATCTTTGGACTTGTATATGACCCTTCCTTTAGATGTATTTTAAGGTGTATTTCCAAAGCCTGAAGTCGGCTCAATTTGCACTTGGTCTTTAAAACGAACACAATTTCAAACACTTTTTATCCCTAAGGTCAAATGGCCAGTTGTGATAAATTTAGCCCACATCTTGATATTTCTTCGACTTTGGTACTACATACCTTATGAATCCTGCCGTGGCAGGTAAGGATGTGATATACTAAGTCTTGCACGAGCATAACAAATAGATGATCCCTATGATGGGGGAGTCACCACTTTTATCAAGCCACAAGTGACTTTTCAAAAAGCTATGTTTCTACTCAAGGAAATATGTATGGTGAGTATCTTGGGAGCAAAACCATCTATGCTCTTGCACTAAATTATATCGCAAATATCCTCAATCAATAGAACGGGTGGGCTACTACTAAAAGGTGTTTATTCATGTTCGATGTTTTTGGACATAAGTTCATTCTGTAGTGACTCACTTAAGAGCCTTGTAACTGGTGGTGGGGCCCATTTGTCCTTTCGGCCAGTTACACTGTAGGAACAGCTATACCCAAGGCTACAGCTTTCGCTCTCACCTGATTTCTATAGCGGCTCGAAGGATTTACCGCTTGAGGTCATTCCCAAGAGTATCGATCCCTTGGCAGGCCTCTCTTAAAAAGATAAAATTTTGAGTGTTACTAACACTTTTCTCTTGCACCTAGGACCGCGAAAGCCAAGGGAGAGGATAGTGTGTGTTAGAGGTAGGACCACTCGACTGACTTTTTTGCACAAGTGTGCCAAGTACGAAAGACACTTGTTCTTTTTAATCCACCATTACAAATGTGATCTAACTATTTGGAGATGTTGCTCCAACAGCCATGGTGTTCTTTTTAACTTCAAAGGCAATGTGTTTTGTAACCTAGAATTCGGAAATCCTGGTCAACTTAAAGAAAAACACGTTTGCTTGAAGTAAAATTTGTTTTTGCAAAAATCAAAACAAGTGGATTGTTCTTTTTATTTGCCCAAAAATTGAAGTGTGGCTTGTGATTTTTAAGTTTGATGTAAGAAAGAAAATTTGTTTTGTTGATTTTAAGCACCAAAACAAAATGTATCCCTAACTTGCAATGAAAGCAAAATTTTGAAGTTTGTTGTTTTTTTTACTTTGCAATAAAGAAAGATGAATTTTCTTTTTAAGCACCAAAAACAAGTTTGAGGTTCATTTTATGCACTCTAAAATAAAATGTGAGGTTTATTTTAACTTGTGCAAGAAGGAAAAATGGATTCTTTTTAACCAACTTTTGTTGAAAGAAAGTGAAAAAGAAACTTTTAAAGCATTTAAACTAACTCCTTTCCCTGCACAAAAAGATTAGAACCTGCATAAAAGACAATTAGTTAGAAAAATCCACATGTTTTGGTGGGCTTCTACAAGCCTAATTTTTATTTTTTTTTGTTACAAGGTGATTTGTACAACGTTCTGTTACAATAGCGCTAGTCTGCGTTTGAACAGAGGCGCTATTTAACACAAATGCACTAAAAGAAAAGGAAAGACAGAGAAGGGAAAAGCGCTAAAACAAGGTGAATAGCACCAAAACAATGTCAAACGCACCAAAACAATGTCAAAAGTGCAACCTGTGTGACATTTTCAACATTCAAACATGTTATTGGTTAAAAAAAGAAGTTGATCTTTGTGGTGTTTGGATTCACGTCGGGTTCACCAAATGATGCTCTGCAAAAAGGATTAGACAATCTGTTTGATGGCAACACACACAAGAGCACAAGAAACAAATGTTAGTGTTAGCAACAAAAGATTATCCTAAATAGGCATATCAAGAGAGATATTAAGCATGAAATAGAAAGCATATAAACATAGAATAAAATAGCTAATCAAGATGCTCATAGTTGCTCCTCCCTTGTTCCTCTCCTCTCCAAGTCCCAAATGAGTGTAGCTCTCAGCTTTTAGCACTAGCCATGGATGCCACATGGAGATTCAAGATGGTTGAATATGATAAGCAAATGCTATGCAAGTGTAGATAGTGATGCTATGAGAAAGCTCTATGCTAATGCCAGTATAACAACAATACTCTAATGCTTCTCTTTTTTTGCTTGAGGAGAAGGGTTCTATTTATAGAAGAAATGGGGAAATGAAGGGTTAAGATTGAAAGGTTTAATCAAGGGCCAAGTTTGAAAGTTGGGGATCCATGTGCACAATTGGCACCAATAAAATGGTAACAAGTGTCAACATAGGATTGGGTTGAGAGAAGAGGTTGGAGGCATTAAAGGCCTGAGAAGACCTCATGGTTATCTAGAGGCTAAGGGTCAAGTCCAAATTAAGATTACCCACTGGATTAAGAGTTAATCCAAGGATAAACCTTTGTGCAAATGTTTAAGAGATAATCATGGTCAAAGCATTAATGGCCTGATGAGACCTTTGGGTTGGGTAGAGGTTGAGTCAAAACAAATGTTTTAACCATGCGGGAGGGTTTGAGGTAACCATTAATGGTTATTGGAGATTGGGGATTAAGTGGTTGAAGGTTGAAAGCCTTCAATGGTTATCAAAGACTTTGAGCCATTTAGTGGTTGAAGGTTGAAAGCCTTTAATGGTTATCAAAGACTTTGAGGCTTTGAGAAGTGACTTCCCTTTTGCTTAGGAATGTGAAAAAATTTAGAGAAGGGGTTAGGTTATTTAGAAGTGATTAGAAAATTCTAGAAGGGGTTTAGGCATGCAAGTGGATTTTGTAGGAAAATGCAAGTGGGAGAAATTTTGGTATTTTCAATTAAAATAAAATCATTTATTTCAATTAAATGGTGTAATTTGCATTTGGATAAATATTCAAATAAATATTAATTTATTTAAATGAGAAAAATGAAGATAAAGAATTAAAATGCTTGAAGACTTTGAGGGAAACCATTAAAGGCTTGAAGACTTTAAGGAAAACCATTAAAGTCTTAAGAAGACTATAGAAGGAAGCCATCAAGTTTGAAGACTTTAAAGCCACCAAGTTTGAATACTTTAAGGGAAACCATTAAAGGTTTCAAGTGGGTGAGGATAAATAGGATTTTAAATAAATAATCTATTTAAAATAGTTGAGCAACTTGCTTTTTTAGGAAAATACAAGTGGGTGGAGGATAAAGGTGATTTAAATAAATTATTTATTTAAATGTGAGAGGTGGGATTTTGGGGGATTTAAATAAATATTGATTTATTTAATTGTGAGAGAAGATTTAATTAAACAAATATGATTTATTTATTTAATTAATGGTCTGAATTTGGTTAAGTGAATTATATCAAATAAATTGAATAATTTATTTAATTAATAGGAGAAGAGGGTTAAGATGAATTAATTAAATATTAATTTAATTAATTCATTAATTGATGGTTAAATAATCAAATAAATACTAAGTATTCATTTAATTAAGTGGATAGATTTATGTGACTACACTATTCATTTCCATCAATTGTTCAGTTACACCTCATCAACTTTGCATTTCCATCAAATGTACATCTCAACCTAATCACTTGTACAATATCAATCATCCAATCTTCTCTCCCGCAATCTATCGAGAGACCAATCTCCATCAATCTGTTCGATCAATCTCTCGAGGGGGCATAGCCAATCAATCATCATCATCCTTACCAGGACACCTCTTGGGCATATATCAGTTGATTATTTTCTTTGAAACAAAGAGACAGGCTGCATTGTCTCAAAGAGGGGCAAAATGTAGACACATAAAAATTTCCATTAATTTGTCCTCATTTAATTTCAAATTTCTCCGAACATCAAGTGAGTCCTTATTATTACACTATTATTTCTCCATAATTCATTATTCATAATTTTCATCTTTTATTATATTATAATTAATATCTCATCATTTATCTATTAAATTTATTAAATAAAACATTATATCATATTCATGTATACATCTTCATGCATTCACCTTATATACATTTCTCTGTTTATTTAATAAAACCCTTTAATATTCCCTCCTAGCATTTACCATTTCCCATTTACCACTCATCTTCCCTATACCACTCATCTTGCATTATCCCATATTCATCCCAAAACATGAACTCACCTGGAGAAAATCTATTTAAACAAAGCTCCCTCTCTTATTTGAGTATCTCATCTTTATGCGTTGAACTTATGTCAGTTTGCATTCTTAATCATCTTTGCATTTCATTTTCTTTAGCTTCCTTTGCATTAATCATCTTGAATCTCCAAAAACCATATCTTCTTGTGTGTGCTTCTGAGATCAATATTATCTACATAAGATCTTGGTTAAAGGAGTGAAATGGAGTAGATTGTGTGACATGCATGTGTATTCTTAGTTTAGATTTTAATTTGCATGTGTGTTTTTGATAGGAAAAACTTCATTGTTGGATGCTGGAAGATTGAATCTTGCATTCAATCCATTTCCCCCATTTACAAAGGCTATATGCACAAGGGGGCATTCAAACAAAAATTCCAACTATTAGATTGAATCCCAACACACTCTACAACTGGTGCCAAACTGAACTATGGAAGATTCAAATGCTTATCACCACTTGGAAGTTGAAGTCTATTTTGCAACACCACTTATATAAATATGTGGACATCACTGCTACTTATGTCCTGATTTTGGTATAGTAAATAGGGTTTACTTATTTTTTAATCTTTATACAATACTTTTAGCCTTTATCTAACATAATCGATAATTGGAAGACTTTTCAATAACTAGGAACTACAACATTAGGAAAGTAAATAAAAATAGATAAATGATAACATACCGGTAGGATGACAAGCTCAAATTTATGAGACACACACTCTGAAATGAAGTTGTTTGCAACCAACTTTACATGATTCAAACACACAACCTGCAAGTCCATAGGAATTTACAAGCATGCGAAAATCTATAGAAATTTCGCCATCTCCAATAGTTCGATACCCTCCGAACTAGCTACTCAATCCTTCGATATGACCTGCTAGATAACCCAATTTTAAACCTGACCAAGAAAAGATAACAAGATGGTTGATATAAAATTGTTGTTGTTAATTAGCAAGTCGAGATTTAAAGGGAGAAGGACATGTCGAACCCGATTTGCAGAGAGGCAAAGAAACAAAGGAATTGACAGAGGCAAAAGAATTGTTAATTCAATCCGTCGCGAGTGGTTTTCAAATGAACTTGCATTTTTTTTTTTTAAATAATGCTTGTGGTCGTCAAAAAATGTCATCGGCATTTCAACATTATCAAACATTTAAAAAATAATTAAAAAAATTGATCACAAAATGCCTTTTCCATCGGAAACCTCAATCGAAATTTGAGGCCAAATGTATTAGTGGCATACAAATTTACCAAAACTGCCAATATTGAACAACTGAATAACCAACCATAATACGAGATCACACAACTTGATCAAATCATCATGCAAACCTTTGAAACTTATGCTGAATCAACTAGAGATACTTATCGCATAAGCCATTAAATCACATTAGCTCATTTGCAATAAAAAGGCTCAACTAGCTCAACCAATTTGACTGCAATACAACAACACATCAAATTCACATATATTGACATCAATGACAAGATATCAACCAATATCCAACAATCTCCCCCTTTGGCATTGATGACAACATATGAAATGTGAAAAACAATCAATGCAAAGAAATAATCAACTCAATCAACAAACTCCGACCCCTTTGATCAACAACTCAAATATCAAATTTGTGATCATCTACATCTCACCCCAAAATGCTTCAGGGTTTTTCACATTCTCTCTCACCCCCTTTGACATCAATGAAAAAGGTAAATCGATCACAATTCTCTCTCCCCATTTTTATAAGCTCACAAATCAGGCTCTCACTCCAAACAACATGACTACTCATGCTGAGCAAAAGCCACAACTCATCAATTCGGATCACATGATATCTTTATGAGGCTCACCAGACCGATGCAATCCATGTTAGTTCTCATCAAGAGGTGAAATGACCCCCATCTTCTCCTGGAGATACTCAAAAGTATCTTTAGGCAAAGGCTTCGTGAAAATATCTGCAATATGTTCCTTTGTAGATACATATTCCAATTTGACTTCTTCCTCATTCACCTTCTCCCTCAAGAAATGATACTTGATAGATATATGCTTTGTTTTAGAATGCAGTACAAGATTTTTAGAGATATTGATAGGACTTGAATTGTCACAGTATATAGCAATAGGCTTATCATAAATAACTCCTATATCCTTCAACATCTATTTCATCCAAACTACCTGAGTACAATTGCTAGTAGCAGCAATGTATTCAGGCTCTACAGTAGATAACGAAATAGCGTTATGCTTCTTACTTGCCCATGATACCAAAGTAAGGTGAAAAGTGGATAATGGAAACAATAATATTGAAAGACTAAATGAATTTAACAACAAAGATACACCATAACATATGAAAATTACCTAAGACAATGCAAATCAACAAAATAAAAAAAGATTATACCATCACATGTCCACTAGGGTTTGAATCTCCATTCTTCCTATCTCCATTGATCTTGCTTGATATATTGCTCTTAGATTTTATATGTGCACAAGAGCTCAACAAAAAACATAAATGTGGTTGATAGCTTGATTGTAAAAAGGCTTGATTACATAAGAAAGTTTGAATGTGTAGGAGTGCTTAGGAGGATTAATAATGAGATAAACATCTTCTTATATAGAAGACACTGTAAGAAGTGAAGGGATAAGATTAAGAGGTGTAAAAGATAGATGGTCGGCTAGGATTAAAGGGTAGGTAGAGGAAATAAGAAAATAATGAGAGGTTGGTAGTGTAGGAATTAAGAGATGAATGACATGTGTCATGGGTAGAAAAGGTTAATGAATTAATTAAATAAATAAAGATTTATTTAATTAATAGGAGAAGTGGGATCAATTTAATAAATAATAATATTTATTTAATTTAGAAAAAAGATAATTTAAATAAATAAATGTATTTATTTAAATAAGGAAAAGGCTTTGAAGAGGATAAATAAATAAATAAACTAAATAATGATTTATTTAGTTAATAGAAGAATTAGGCTTAAATAATTAAATAAATACAAATATTTATTTAATTAGATGGGACAATTTTAGGTGTCTACATTTTGCCCCTCTTCGAGACAATGTAACTTGTCGTGTTGTTTCAAAGAAGATAATATGAACTAATACAAAGTTGCCCCAAGACGGAATGATATGCCCCCTCGAGAGATTCGATGATTTTTTTTGAAAAGATCACAAACAATCTCTCAATAAGAAAGAAAGGCTAGAAAAGAGTGACAAGATAGGATAGAGTGATAGAGTCACGAGAGAAAGAAGACTGACTCAGGAGACTAGGGCTAGGGTAGTCTATAATATAGACTATGAGGGAAAATATCCTCATTGTCATCCACACACGTAAGAGATCAGAGTGTAGAGAGAGCAAAGAGTAGTCAATAATGATGGCATTGGTGCACAGATTCGATAGCGTTTGCCAATATTAGAGGCCAGTAGATGTAGGAGAGCCAGTGAGTACCACAAAACCTCCTTGTACCATGTTGCATTAATTATTGTCATAAATGCATGTTAGGTAGGTTAATAAATGCATATTAGGTATGTCTTAGAAACTTTTCAAGCGAGTCAAAAGACATGAAGGTGCATTTGCATTGGTGCCAGGTGTGTCTAGGTAGGTTAGGCATGTCTGCATCTAAGCTAAACACATCTATGAATTGAATGACAGTTATGACAAATGCAGAAATATCTATGCAGGACAAGCATGTATATGCAAGACGGAGGTACGCCTCTGTAATCCAGGCACGTCTATGGAATGCAAAAATGTCTATGGAGTATTTAAGTGCATTTGTGTGATGTATGCACGTTTATGTCTTCAAGGTCGAATCGACAGTTCTATGATAAACATACGCTGTCGATTGGATAACTTGCTGAGAGAATACACTCAAACAGGTCCTCTAGGGAAGACTAGGATAACATATAGGGCTAGTATTGACAATTCTATGATAGAGCATACGTTGCCAATCATGAAACTACTCAAGAAGATACACTCAAGTAGAGGTCCTAGGATAGGATTGAGCGAGACACTTTGTGATGAACATGGAGTACCATAAAAATTGACAATTCTGTGATAGAACATATGTTGTCAATTGGATAAGCTACTCAAGAGGATACACCCAAGTAGGTGCCCTAAAAGATAAAAGCTACACTTTGTGATGAACAAGGAGTACTAATAGGATAGAGTTCCATATGATAGATATAAGCACTAGGATAAAAGAGCAGCACTTTGTGATGAATAAGGAGTACTCCTAGGATTGACACTGATGATTTTTCTTGACTACAGGAGGACCTACCTATGCTAGAGTCACGGGAGAGATTCCCTTTGACTCAGGAATTACAACCAGAGTTGACAGTGGAGGATAGAGTAGCAGTTGAGGCCATGGGATTACGATATATTATGTATATGCTTGAGTTTGGGGCAAACATGGGATTGCTGACTATATTAGCTGAGAGATGGCACTCAGAGACATGCACTTTTCATTTGTCGATGGGTGAGATGAAAATCACCTTAGAAGATGTGTACAGGATATTGCAGATACCGATTGATAGGGAGTTAGTTCCTTGTGATTGAGAGGGAGATAGGGATGCACTGAGATGAGTGTTCTAGGATCCATGACTAGAGATGAGAGTAGTACATGTGGCCTAGGACACCATGACAATGACAAGACTGGCTCTACTGACGGTGTTGGTAGGAGTGATCAGTGGATTTATCTGTCCGGACAGGGTGATATAAGGGTTGGCTGTGGGATGGGGGAGGATTCTAGAGACATTGGTGACTAAGCATACCAGGTTTGTATGGGGGTTGTGTCTGCTAGCACACTTGTATTATGAGCTGCATCAGTTTGTGTATCATAGATCAATAGGATTGGGGTGCGGAGTGACATTACTACAGGTATGGGAATATGAGCATCTTTTGGTTACACGATTGATACACTTTAGAGGCAGAGGAAATGGGCGCAATTATTTACATTTGTATGATATGATTACTTCCCAGCCATAGATTGGGAGGCTAGAGTATTGGCGCCGAGTGATTGATGAGGTAGACAGTGTAGTATGGAGGCCTTACCAAGAGTGTGAGGAGTGGGAGGATGACGCAGTGGAGCTGCTGTATGTGTTCAAGAGTAGGTATCTGATTAGGAGGACACCATATGTTTTTGAGTGCCACTTGATTGATAGAGTATGAAGGAAGTTTGACAGGTTACAATGGATGCCATGTGGCTCAGGGATGTATGTGTAGACAATGATATATCAGGCACATTTAGTTTTATTATTGTCTTATGATCAGGCGTTGGCACATATGTAGGAGATTGTTCCCATGCCTTGGGATATTTGGGTAGAGGTGGAGGATGCATGGATGGATGCTAAGTACAATGCATATTGGGCAGAACGTCTATTTCCATGACTGATAGATCCAGGAGAGCTGATAGAGGGTGATGGTGGGGATGGTGGAGATGATAGTGGGGATGGTGGAGGCAGAGGCAGACAACGGAGGCAAGGTGCAATATCAAAAAGGAGGGTAGCTTAGAGGAGAGATGGGAGAGAGCAGAGACAGGTGCATGTAGTTAGAGGTAGAGGTGGACTGCCTTTATAGGTGCCAGCAGCACAAGTGTGAGGACAGGTATAGGGACAGGGAGAGGGACAGGGACATGGACAGGAGAAACCACATTGATAGGGGGAGGAGGGAGGAGAGGAGGAGGATGAGATAGCATCCCTAAGAGAGATATGCCAGGGACAGAAAGATGAGATTCAGGACTTGGAGAGGAATGGGGCTAGGCTTAGGAGATAGTTGAGGGACACTGAGCGGGAGAGAGATCAAGATATTGAACGCTACACAGAGGCTGAGGTAGCAGTGAGGGCAGACATGCAACATAGGACATTGGGGCTAGATATGCCTATGTTCTACGAGCAGGGGAGGAGATATCCTATTGGAGAGATCTGTATTATGGTGTTGTGCCACTAGATCAGCAGGCTAGGAGCTTTTGGAAACCATCACGGACTACGACGACTACTGGAGGGAGAGATAGGAGACAAATATCTAGTGGTGGGGTCATGGGTCCTCCACCACCACCAGATAGAGGGGCCAAGAGAGATGATCCTGGGATGGAGAATTATAGGGCTTAGACTCCATCAAGGCCAACTGGCTCTGAGGGAGGGAGTTCATCATATCCTTAGAAGGCTCCCTATGTATCAATTTTTGTACCATTTTTGTATGATGATGTAGACACCTTCAGGTGATTGTAGCCATATGATTTTGACATCATTGTATCATGACACTTATGATTTTTGATATATATATGAGATGATTCATCCTTGCGAAAACTATATGTATATGTACCTATGTGATGTTGCTTCTATATGATGCATGTTTCTATGTGATGCTTATGATATGGATGCAAATATGTACATGATGGAATGCAATATTTTTTTGTTCTTTTATGTTTTATATATTATGCAAATGTGAATGTATGAAATACAGATGAATATGATGAGAATGTAAAATGTGCTAACATGTGGTATGTGTAGGATGTGATGCAATTGTGATATCTATATGTATGTATTAAATGCTAACATGTGGCAATGCAAGTGCAAACTACATGAAATGCAAATATTTTTGGCATGTCATTATACTCAGTCATGTGATAGCAGGCTACATAGACTCAATAAGGATGATGGAGGTCAATCAAGAAAGGGGGATGCAAGATAGAAGATATGGAAGCGAGAGCTTCTTGTTCTTTATCATCATTGAGATTTATTATGGGAAATAGATTTTGAAAATCTAGATATAGGTTTGACCTAGAAAGTCATTATACCTGTTTGCATGGAGATCAGACAGTCGCAAACAAGGAATGCCCCAGTTCATACTAGACTCACAATGTCCTCATATCCTTGGACAAGTCATAGTATTGCTAAGAGACAATCCACAGACAACAAAATAATAGGTGAACATATCCCATCCTCGCCTTTCTAGTCAAAGACATCCTGGAGATAGAATCTCTAGTCAGAGACATCCCAGAAAAGATAAAATCAAAAGAAAACCAAGACTTGACACAACATCCACTGTAGTCCTCAATTTTAGTGTCTCTTGTCACTTGTATAAGTCTATTTGATTGTGGTCATAATTTTTTCATTCACAAGAGGATATATAGCACCAAACCATTACATTGTCTGGGTTTGTTGAAATATTTGATTTATTGAAGCCCACTGTTGTTGTTTACATCTCATCTGAGATTGACCAAATCCATGAAACAGATACTTTATTGCAGAGAAGATGAAACTTTATTCTAGATCCATGATGCTAGTGTTGCTTTATTGTGGATTGTGCGTGCGTAGACTAAAGAAAAATGGAAGAAACTATACTCCTCGGAACATGTGATGCTCTCAGTTCCACACCCTTCACTAGACTTAGGATTTTCCTTAGCTACAAATAGGAGCTGATTTATTATGGATTAAAAGGAGGGAAAAGGGAGGTTTATTGTGAATGGATAACCAATCTTAGGTAGATCAATAACAAGGCATGATGGGAATGGGTAAGTTTATTATGGACGGATAGGTTGTGAGTGTGTGCAAAGTGAAAGGATGAGATTGAATCTTGAAGGAGGGAGGAGCAATGTCTCTACACATGGGGCCAGTAACTTGGTTTTCACCATGGTACTTGCCCAGGGCACCACCAAAGTGGTTTTCACCATTGGACGAATTTATTTCTCTTTACTTTTTGTTTTGATTGTTCAATTTTTTTTGTGTCACAAGGTGCCTGTTTGCCAAATTTTCACCAAGTAACGATTTTTTTTATTTTTTATTTTTTTTTGTATTTTTGAATTAGAATATTCCAAAGAGCTATGTGTAAAACCTACGAAGGTGCATGTTGTTGATAGGATCCTTTAAAGGTCCCCCCTCTAGTGTCGAAAGCTGATATGCACCTGATCCATAGACTGTTGTGATAACATAAGGACTGTGTAGGGGAAAAAGTGATACTAAGCAAACATGCCCTAATCTCACTTTCAATCACACACTTGTGGAATACGAAAGAGCCTAGAGATATCACACAATTGGCTACTTCTTTTTTTGGAAGAGAGAGCCACAGGATACCTATTAGGATTTCTATTCCCTTGTTGCAAATGATAGATAGAATGATGCAAGTTCAACTATTAACCCTAAAGTGTAAGTATGAACTAATAACAAGATTGCAGAATTGAGTTTAAACAATGGAAAGCTATAAACACAAGGACAAGATAGGAATGCAGATGCGTACCTAGAGTTAAAATCTAAGTGAAAATGTTCGAGATGGGGGCGCGGGCGCGACTGTCCTGATTCTGCCCCTGAAACTGCTCCGGAAACTGCTGTTTTGCAACCTGAAAAGCTGTCGGAAATGCTGAAAACTTGCTCTCTGATAGAAGGACCAGGGCGCCCAACGCCCCTGTCCCAGGGACCAGGGTGCCTAGCGCCCCTATCCTAGTAGGACCAGGGCACCCCATGCCCCTGTCTTGGTCTTTTGCTCTGCAATTTGGTGTGAAGTTCAGTCTCCGTCTGCTTCTGTCGGACCCCCGCTTCGGTGATTTCCACCTCCACGAATAGTCAAGTTGTATTGTAAAAGTAGTGTGTGTGCAGACCTTGTGTGTGTGCAAGATCCTAAAATGCAAGTAAGCAAACTAGAGAAACCTAGAAAGTAAACCCTAATTGCTTGTAAATGATAATGTAAATGCTCCAAGCCAAGATGCAAAGTGATCTAAAGCATGAATACAAATGATATAATGAGGCTTATGCAAAGACATGAAAACAACATGAAATCATACCCAACCCCAAGGGAGGGGTACAAGCCAATCTTCAGTCAGTAATCCCCTATTGCTCTTCAATGTCTTCAAAGCCCTAAATGGATGAATGAAATTGATGGATGCTTGATGGATGGATGTTGAATGTTGTTGAAGTCTTCAAAGATCTGCTCTTTCGCTGCATAGAAGGTCCCTAAAAACCCAAAATCGGATCCTTTCAAATGAAGAAAGAGAGCTCTTATATATGAAACCCTAGGTCTTAATTTCAACTTTTGGCCGACCTAGAGATTGAATCTCCCGCCAATTTCTTGGGGTTAAGCTTTATTTTATGATTGGATCGCGCTCCTAAAATTTTGGGAAAAATGTCCGGGACCATTTGCACTCCGGGCGCCATGGTCCCGACAACTTTTCACCAAATTTTCAGGGCCGTCGGATATGATGATTTTAGAGAGAATCCCGAAGTTACAGGTGATTTCGAGATGTTTTGACCCCCGAAATCAAGCCCCCAAGTTCAAAATTGGACCTAATTAGGGTTTTTGATTAAATGATGTATTGGAGGAATAAAATGAAAAGGGCACACTTTAATGAAAGGGCCCAACTTTATGATGTGGAAGATGATGAAATAGAACCTTAGACCTAATTAATTTGATTAATTAAGTGCTAAAGGGGAAATGCAATGCAGAATACAAAATGCGCCAAGGCGGGTGCTAAACTAGGTGTGAAATTGTACCACCCTAGCAAGTGCGTACAATTTACGACACTACAAGGACCAAGCCAATTGGGCTCAAATTTTCCTTTCTTTTCTTTATCTTGCTAATTTTTAGGTTTTTTTCTGAGAATTAAGTCACCCACCTTAAATGTGCGAGGATTTACCTTATGATTGTAGCTACATTGTTCCTTGGCTGAATGATGTGTAGCTCGAGTGACTATCATCTTTGATAAAGGAACTGAGATAGAATTACTAATGTGTGGACTACGTAGGCCCATATGTGTGTCACCTAAAGAAGTTTGGGCATCCCTGACAACAAAGTCCTTCAAGGAAGTTCCATTAAAGGTCCATTGATGTGATGTATCACTAGAAGGGAAAGGATGTGTGAAACAAGTGGATGAGTAATGAAGGCCTATGATTGCAAAAAGAAGTGAAAGTAGGATGGCATGATGGAGACTTAGGATCAACAAGTATTCTTTTTGACTTGAAATTGTAGAACTTTTGCCCCCAATTATTTTAATATTAGGGGAGATCAACTCTTGTTCTTTTTTATTTATAGGAGTTTTATCCTCGACTTTGATTTTTGCAGAGTCTCATAGCTTTTGATTTTGATTTGGACTGAAGGACTTTTCTTTATTTTTGATTTTTAGATTTTTCATCCCCAATTAGTAAGGGCTTTTGCGATTCTTGTTGATCCAAGTCTAGGAGTGGAGTGGAAATAGAAGGAGTGGATGAAATGGTAAGCCTATATGAGTTCTCAAGAGCGTAGGTGATACATTCAATAGATTCTTCGTTGGAACCACTTTTAGGACTATTGATATCAAGAGATGCTTGCACCACTAGAGGAGATTTGCATTCAGACTTAGTAGCCATAATGCTAGGTGGTTCACACCCAATTCCTTGGAATTGCAACTTGTTTGTAGGTTGCTCATGTCGACTAAATGTCTTAGGAGATAGTGGGACTTGATCAACATGAAATATATACTCACCACATCCCATGTCTTTAACCTTGAATTTTTCTTTGAGCTCTGCTTGCTTTGATGTAGAAGGTTTGAAGGATTTTGGATCCACATATGTTGATGAAGGAATAACTTCTCAATTGACTGGGATTGTTAGTTCTGATCTTTCTCATAGGTTATTATAATATATGAACGGATTCAGATCACCTTTGACAGTCACTTCAACTCCATTGTGTGGAAACTTGATACATCAATGATATGTTGAGGGAACAACTCTCATTTCATGAATCCATGGGCATCCCAAGAGTATAAGGTATGTGAGCTATAAATCAAGGACTTGAAAAACCACATCCTTTGTGACTAGCCCAGCTTTGAGAGGTAAGGTGACCGTGCCCTTGGATGAGCGCTCTTCATCATCATATGCTAAAATGGTGATTGCATGCGTAGAATTTAAAGCCTTTTCAGAATATCCCAATTGTTTAATGGTGCTTAATGTACAAATATTCTGACCCGCTCCTCCATCTATCAAGACTCGTGTGATATGGTTTTTAATAGATAAAGGCTTCAATATGTAGAGTTGGATTATGAGGTTGGGTTATAGATGTGTCATCAGCTTTTGTAAATGTGAGGGTATGTGGAATGGAAAGGTATCCCACCATAGCTTGAAACTAGTCCATGTTCAAATCAGCAGATACAAAAGTTTCTCTCAAAGTATTATCAAGGATGGCCTTATGTGTGAGGGATATGCATAAAAGATCAAGGATGGAGATGAGGGAAAGTGTCTTCCCTAATTGATCTATAAGGTCATACTCATTCTTTGTGGATGATGAGCCTGTGGTATTATATGGAATGCCTTGCAAGGTGAATTTACCTTGACAGGTTGTGACGTTACATTCAAAGGTTTGATTTTTAGAATATGAGGAAGATAGTTCAATGTCTTTTAAAACAACTTTACTCCTTTGGGAAGGACCTTCATGAGTTTTATCCTTGATGATGATGGTTGAAACATGGTTGTCCATTGAAATGTGATTAATGGTAGAATCATAATCATAGGGCATCTTCGTATAATTACCTTGATTATCGGTAGTTTTTGCTTTTCCCTTGTCATGTTTAGGAAATGGCTCCTTAAACATCAGATGCTCTTCATTGGAGGTATGTTGATCAAATTCTATGTCACCTCTGTCAATGAGATCCTAGATGATATTCTTCAACCAATGGCAGTTTCTAGTAAGATGTCCTTTGCTCTTGTGATATTCGCAATATTCATCATCATTCCACCAATTTGGTTTGACTTTTGGTTCATATGGAGGATTGTCTCGAATTGTTATTATCTTGTTTGCCACTAGCTTCCTAAGAGATGACTCAAGTGGTTCTCCCAATGGGGTGTATTTTCTTCATGGTTTTGAAGTTGCTTGAGTATTTACTTGGTTTCTTATCTTGATCCTGAAAGAATGATTTTTGGTCTTACTGTGTTAGCATCAAGTACGCCATCATTTACTGTGTTCTTGTTCTTGTTCCAAAATCGTGGCTTGTCCTTTCCTTTAAAATCCTCTTTATTTTCTTTGAATATCTTGATGATTTCTTGCTCAATTAAGACCTTCTCTATTGCTAAGCCTTTCTCAATGACATCCTTGAAAGTGGACAAACAAGCTTTCCTCAAGTCATAACCAATTTCTCTGTTGACGTTGTATGTAAATATCTCAACCATTTGTTTTTGTGGAATTTCACAAGAGCATCTGTTGGCTAAATTCCTCCATCTTTGTAAGAATGTTGAAAATGACTCCCTATCTTTTTGTTTGGTATTGCACAAAGTGGTAACTAATATATCTGTCTCTATTTTATATGAGAAATGTTGTATGAAAGCTTCTGCTATCACCCCATGACTTAATTCTAGGTGGAAGTTGGGAGAACCATACCATAACTTGTTCACCTAAGCTTTGTGGAAACATTCTTGTTAAGTATGTTTCTTCTACTGCTAACTCAATGCAAGTTGTGAAAAATTGTCTTATATGTGCCTTAGGCTCTCCTTTGCCTCTATACTTATCAAACTTTGGTGTCACAAAATGTGTAGGAAATGGAGGCATTGGAATGATTTTGTCAAATGGACATGGACATATATCTCTCATTGTGTAAGCTGGTGTCGGTGTATTGATGTCCTCCATCTTCTTTTGTAAGTCCTTTATCTAATGTTCCAAATTGTTTTTGGGTGGAGACCGACTTCTTGGACCATATTCCATGCTTGAGCCACCGGGTAGGGGAGGAAGATACTGCATATATGGATGGTATTAATCGTAAACATGTTCATATGGAGGAGGTCTATAATGATACTGCGTGTAGGGACCACTTGATATCGGGTCGTAAGGCATATAATGAGTTTTCTCTTGTGTGTTTCCCCCAAATTTGACATGGGGTTTTCCTGTTTCCAAATTTTGAGCATGCCTCTAGATATCAAATTTCTTTTGAGTTGGGTCCTTAGCATTGGTATGCGATTGAGTGTATTTATCCACATAAGATTTCCATAAAGGTTTGCGTAGATGAAGTTGTTCATGAGATGTTCTTTCGTGAGTATTGTAAGCTTGAGCATGTGCATTTGGGACCTCATGTTTTTGAAACAAGGATGATGGTGACTCAGGAACAAAACGTGGTCCTCTATTACCTCCACTATTAGGTCTCCTTTCATCCATGTTGTGTTGAATTTCTTGTGTAGGGAGTAGGTCAATTTTTCACTATTTGGGACATGTCAAAATCATGAGGTATCTTAGCTCCACTTTTTGCCATCACTTGTAGGAAATATTGTCTATCTCTTCTCATGATATCTTCACCCAATCTACTAAAATGGGAATCCATGATAGTTTCTTCCAATTCTGTTGAGTGCACTAAAATGTTATCAACATTATCATTTTGTGCGTCATTGTTGTTTATGTCATTCATGTTCTCAACATTCTGAATGTTTCTATAGATGTCCATGTCAGGTAATGTGGTATGATAAGAATTAAAAAAGATATCATTTTCGTACTCATAGCCACTCATGTTTGCAGACTCTTGAGCCTCTTGAGCTTCTCTCCTAGATTTTTGGGAATCGTTTTCAACTATGAACTATGTCTTGACCAAGATGTGTGAGACTAGGTGAAAATGGAAAGAGTATAGAATACTAAGAGTTGTATGGAATGTAAATAAATCTAAGGTGTGCTTGCAATGTCTCAATAAGACCAAACATGTATGTAGTAGAGTAGGTGTGACTTCCAAAGAGATGATAGATCTCTTGATGAGGTAAGCTAACCTTGACTCCAAGTAAGACCAAGTGAGCCCCAAAGGTGATAGACCTTGATGAGGGACCACTTAGCAAAATGTTGTTGTATGTATTGTGTTGACAAAGCAAGATGAGGACAAGCAAGTGAGATTTTGAATCAAGTTTAGACAAATGTGAATGTAATGCAAGGTGTAAAGCAATGATGAACTTTGTGAGACCCAAAAATAGGCTGAATTCTAGATGAAAAACCAAAGAAATAACCTAGGAAGCTCAAGAATTCTGAAACTGATTGCTCTTGTTTGCTGGACTGTAAATTTTTCCAATACTGAACACAAACATGCCTGTACCCTTCACAGTCGTGGTTACCCAATACAAACATGATTAGATACTGCACAAACGTGTTTATGAGAATCTTTTGAATACATTTTTTTATGATGACACAGACACATTTTTGTCCTACATAGATGTGGTTATAGGACACAAACGTGTTTTTGTCAGACACAAACGCATTTCTAAAATCTAAGTGCAATTTTTCCAATTTGTGAATTTGTTTGTTGTGACGAAATCTGAATTTTTTTGACCATTTTACATGACAAGAGGACACAATGTTGATAAGGACTCTATGGTTGCAGGTGTTTAGACTCAAAATGACTCAAAAGAAAGTGTGTTGTTTGATGTAAAAATATTTTGCATATACTTTAAGACACAAAAGATACAATGTTTTGATGTTTGAATGTTTAAAAGAAGAAAAGCACAATTCCTAAGGTTGGCCAGGACAATAGTTGTTGATGCCACATGGGGTTTCCCCTGAGGCTACGCTATTCAAAGCTAATACTTAGGTGCTTGAACCCACTAGCTCCACCCTTGGTACTCACTTCTCTGGGGCAGAAAAGAACCAGTCCCCATGAAAACTCCCTGTGGTGAACTTTGTACCTCTACTAAGAACTGTATGTGTGTGGGCCGCTCTAGAGGTTCGACCTCCTACCCCAACAACTAGAAGGATTTTGGCTTTCTAAAACAAAAAGGTTCTAGTAAGGGTATCCACTTGTGTTGCCATACATGTGGCACTTTCAGCTTTGTAAATATAGAAGGCTCCAAGCCTGTAGGGGTTACACCCTACTATTGATCAAATAAATTTGATCAAATAGGTTTATGGGGAGATATAGTGTTAGTATAGACTAATCAACACACGTTACCGATGGATTTCACCATGAATATAGTTTTTTATAGTGGTTCGGAAGAGGGGAGTTTACCTTGCTACCACTTGGGTCATTCCCTCCTCACTAGTAGTCCTAATGACCATACAAGGGGGTAGACCATCTAGAGATTAAACAAAAAGAGTCTATTGCTCAAGACACAAAAGACATTGGTTCAATTTTAGTGCACCAATTGAAGTGTTTGCTAATCTATGAAAACAAGGCACACAATGAAAATCAAAAGAAAACCCTTTCCAAGATCCTGCAACAAAGATTTGTTAGTAGTTTGGGTTGTTTCAAATGATTACCCCTTCTTGCAAGCAAACAAGTTAGGTTTATTTTAACAAAATCCCAAAACACTTTGTGAAAATTAGGGGCCTTCGACACATGATTCACTTTCAAAGATAAGATGCACCACTTCATTAGCTAGATCACAACATATTAGCTCAAATAAATCAGATCTGAAACCCTAAATGCAAGCCAAAATGATGAAACGAAACCCTAAATGATGAAACAAAAATTGAAAAATGTAAACTGAACATAGATGTGATTCTGCCCTACACAGATGTGATTATGCAACACAGTTGAGTTTCAACACCCCATAGATGTGTTTTTGCAAAAATGCAAAACAAAAAAATCCTACACAACACAGACGCGATTAAAATGATCACAGACATGATTATATTTCACAGACGCGAAATTATACTACCCATATATGCGCCTGTAATGAAAGCTTGCAATCTAGAAAATGAAAATACTGTCTAAAATATAGACATGATTCAGAGGATCATAGACGTCGCATAAAAGCAAAAATGTGGTTCCAGAATGTGCAGACAAAAGTCAAAATTATGTTAGAAAATGTCAAATTTGCAACTTCAAAAAACATAAAATCTACAACAAAAGATGTTAAATGCAAAATGGACAAGGGTCCCACCAGTCGTACCAAAATGTGTATGGTGAAAAGTGGATAATGGAAACAAAAATATTGAAAGACTAAATGAATTCAACCATAAAACCCTAGCCTAACAACAACAAAGATTCACCATAACATATGGAGATTGCCTAAGACAATGCAAATCAACAAAATAAAAAAATATTATACCATCACATGTCCACTAGGGTTTGAATCTCCATTCTTCCTATCTCCATTGATCTTGATTGATATATTTTCTCTCAGATTTTATGTGTGTACAAGAGCTCAACAAAGAACGAAAAATGTGGTTGATAGCTTGATCACAAAAAGGCTTAAAGTTCAAATGCGTAGGAGTGCTTAGGAGGATTGATAATGAGAGAAGCATCTTCTTATATATAAGACAGTGTAATAAGTGAACGGATAAGATTAAGAGGTGTAAAAGATAGATGGTCGACTAGGATTAAAGGGTAGGTAGAAGAAATAAGAAAATAATGAGAGGGTAGGTAGTGTAGGAATTAAGAGATGAATGACATGTGTCATGGGTAGAAAAGGTTAATGAATTAACTAAATAAATAGAGATTTATTTAATTAATAGAAGAAGTGGGATCAATGAAATAAATAAGAATATTTATTTAATTTAGAAAAAGGATAATTTAAATAAATAAATAAATTTATTTAAATAAGAAAAAGGCTTAGAAGAGGATAAATGAATTAATCAAATAAATAAGGATTTATTTAATTAATAGAAGAATTAGACTTAATTAATTAAATAAATAAAAATATTTATTTAATTAGACAAGACAATTTTAGGTGTCTACAATACCAACTTCTTTCCCAAAAAGAATGCTCTGCTAGTAGTACTCTTTATGTCATCAATATCACTTGTGTTGGTCCTCACAACTAGAATGGTAACTAGGTGATAAAACACAATTCGGAGATTGAATGTCCTTGAATAGATAACTTTTCATGTGGCAAAGGCTCATTTAGTTATCAACCCGGGACGTAAACTTGAAATGGGCCAGCACTGTATCTGCATGAAGTTCATATTGCAACCATTTTATATAACTGTAGGAAAGGGAATTATTTTGAAAGTAAACACACAAAATCTATAATAAACTAATACTTAATCTTACAACTAGAAATTATTTTAAACAATTACTGTTAAAAGATAAAGTTCTAGCAAGCAGCACGAACTACTCTGCTGTCATGGCTACAGGAACAGACAAAGGAACTATTTCCTATGGCTACATGAACAGACAACTGCAGAAATAGCTATTACAAAAGTATGAAAACTAGTTTAAAACATACAAAGGATTAATCACCAAGTGGGCCCCCTTGAGTGAGTATTTCCAAAACTTCAAATTACACTTATCTAATCATCCAAAATTACGTCGATCACTTTATTTCATCTTCACTGAAAAATACATGCATAACACCAGAAAACCGTGTATTACAAAATACTATCTTTTTTTCTGCTATCCCCGAGAGGAGAGAGATCCCTTTTATTTATAGGAAAGCTTATAACAAAATTCTAACTAACTGCCCACATCCCTATGGAATAGGTGAACAAAATTTATTAACAAAAGAAGAAGAAGAAATCAACGCAGGACAACAGAATAAAATCTCTTCTGCAGCTGAGAAAATATAGAATGATCGCCTCCTAGATCTAAGAACCCTTAGGAACAGCTATAAATGTTTTCATAAATCAATCTACTGAAGAACAGGTCCAGTGATCCTAATCATAATTGCATTTCCTTGACTGGGTCTCCTTTGATCCATGTTGTGTTGAATTTCTTGCATAGGGCGTAGGTCAATTTTTCACTATTTGGGACATGTCAAAATCATGAGGTATCTTAGCTCCACTTTTTGCCATCACTTGTAGGAAATATTGTCTATCTCTTCTCATGATATCTTCAACCAATATACTAAAATGGGGATCCATGATAGTTTCTTCCAATTCTGTTGAGTGCGTTGAAGTGTTGACAACATTATTATTTTGTGCGTCATTGTTGTTTATATAATCCAAGTTCTCAACATTCTGAATGTTTCTATAGATGTCCATGTTAGGTAATGTGGTATGATCAGAATTGAAAATATATCATTTTCATACTCATAGCCACTCATGTTTGCAGACTCTTGAGCCTCTTGAGCTTCTCTCCTAGATTGTTGGGAACGGTTTTCAACCATGAACTATGTCTTGACCAAGATGTGTGAGACTAGATGAAAATGGAAAGAGTATGGAAGACCAAGAGTTGGATGGAATATAAATGAATCTGAGATGTGCTTGCAATGTCCCAAGTGTAAGACCAAATATATATGTAGTAGAGTAGGTGTGAATTCCAAAGAGATGATAGATCTCTTGATGAGGTAATCTGACCTTGACTCCAAGTAAGACCAAGTGAGACCCAAAGGTGATAGACCTTGATGAGGGACCACTTAGAAAAATGTTGTTGTATGTATTGTGTTGACAAAGCAAGATGAGGACAAGCAAGTGAGATTTTGAATCAAGTTT
The DNA here is from genome assembly GCF_030272615.1 of Cryptomeria japonica. Lineage (NCBI taxonomy): Eukaryota > Viridiplantae > Streptophyta > Pinopsida > Cupressales > Cupressaceae > Cryptomeria > Cryptomeria japonica. Next base: position 199,885,348 of record NC_081405.1, on the reverse strand, counting down.
AGACAAATGTGACTGTAATGCAAGGTGTAAAGCAATGATGAACTTTGTGAGACCCAGAAATAGGCTGAATTCTAGATGAAAAACCAAAGAAATAACCTAGGAAGCTCAAGAATTCTGAAACTGATTGCTCTTGTTTGCTGGACTGTAAATTTTTCCAATACTGAACAAAAACATGCCTGTATCCTTCACAGTCATGGTTACCCAATGCAGACATGATTAGATACTGCACAAATGTGTTTATGAGAATCTTTTGAATACAATTTTTTATGATGACACAGACGTGTTTTTGTCCTACATAGATGTGGTTATAGGACACAAACGTGTTTCTGTCAGACACAAACACATTTCTAAGAATCTGAGTGCAATTTTTCCAATTTGTGAAGTTGTTTGTTGTGAGAAAATCTATTTTTTTTTACCATTTTACATGACAAGAGGACACAATGTTGATAAGGACTCTATGGTTGCAGGTGTTTAGACTCAAAATGACTCAAAAGAAAGTGTGTTGTTTGATGTAAAAATATTTTACATACACTTGAAGACACAAAAGATACAATGTTTTGATGTTTGAATGTTTAAAAGAAGAAAATAACAATTCCTAAGGTTGGCCAGGACAATAGTTGTTGATTCCACACGAGGTTTCCTCCGAGGCTACACTATTCAAAGTGGATACTTAGGTGCTTGAACCCACTAGATCCACCCTTGGTACTCACTTGTCTAGGGCAGCCAAGCACCAGTCCCCATGAAAACTCCCTGTGGTGAACTTTGCATCTCTACTAAGAACCGTATGTGTGTGGGCTGCTCCAGAGGTCCGACCTCCTACCCCAACAACTAGAAGGATTTTGGCTTTCTAAAACAAAAAGGTTCTAGTAAGGGCATCCGCTCATGTGGCCATACATGGGGCACTTTCAACTTTGTAAATACAGAAGGCTCCCGGTCGGTAAGGGTTACGCCCTACTATTGATCAAATAAATTTGATCAAATGGGTTTATGGGGAGACATAGTGTTAGTATGAACTAATCAACACACGTTACCCATGGCTTTCACCATGAATATACTTATTTATAGTGGTTCGGAAGAGGGGAGTTTACCTCGCTACCACTTGGGTTGTTCCCTCCTCACTAGTAGTCCAAATGACCACACAAGGGGGTAGATCCTTTAGAGATTAAACAAAAAGAGCCTATTGCTCAAGAGACAAAAGACACTGGTTCAATTTTAATGCACCAATTGAAGTGTTTGCTAATCTCTGAAAACAAGGCACACAATGAAAATCAAAAGAAAACCCTTGCCAAGATCCTGCAACAAAGATTTGTTAGTAGTTTGGGTTGTTTCAAATGATTACCCCTTCCTGCAAGCAAACAAGTTAGGTTTATTTTAACAAAATCACAGAACACTTTGTGAAAATTAGGGGCCTTCGACACATGATTCACTTTCAAAGACAAGTTGCACGACTTCGTTAGCTAGATCACAAGATATTAGCTCAAATAAATCAGATTTGAAACCCTAAATACAAGCCAAAATGACGAAATGAAACCCTAAATGATGAAACAAAAATTGAAAAATGTAAAATAAACAGAGACGTGATTCTGCCCTACACAGATGTGATTATGCAACATAGCTACATTCCAACACCCCATAGTCATGTTTTTGCAAAAATACAAAACAAAAAAATCCTACACAACACAAACGCTATTAAAATGATCACAGACGTGATTATATTTCACAGACGCATTTATACTCCCCACAGATGCACCTGTAATGAAAGATTGCAATCTAGAAAATGAAAATACAGTAAAAAATATAGACACGATTTAGAGGTTCACAAACGTCGCATAAAAGCAAAAACGTGGTTCCAGAATGTGTAGACACGAAAAGTCAAAATAAAGTCAGAAAATGTCAGATTTGCAACTTCAAAAAACATAAAATATACAACAAAAGATGTTAAATGCAAAAGGGACAAGGGTCCCACCAGTCGTGCCAAAATGTGTATGGTGAAAAGTGGATAATGGAAAGAAAAATATTGAAAGACTAAATGAATTCAACCACAAAACCTTAGCCTAACAACAACAAAGATCCACCATAACATATGGAGATTACCTAAGATAATGCAAATCAACAAAATCAAAAAAGATTATACCATCACATGTCCACTAGGGTTTGAATCTCCATTCTTCCTATCTCCATTGATCTTGTTTGATATAGATTCTCTCAGATTTTATGTGTGTACAAGAGCTCAACAAAGAATGAAAAATGTGGTTGATAGCTTGATCGCAAAAAGGCTTAAAGTTTGAATGTGTAGGAGTGCTTAGGAGGATTGATAATGAGAGAAGCATATTCTTATATAGAAGACACTGTAATAAGTGAAGGGATAAGATTAAGAGGTGTAAAAGATAGATGGTCAGCTAGGATTAAAGGGTAGGTAGAAGAAATAAGAATATAATGAGAGGATAGGTAGTGTAGGAATTAAGAGATGAATGACATGTGTCATGGGTAGAAAAGGTTAATGAATTAATTAAATAAATAAAGATTTATTTAATTAATAGAAGAAGTGGGATCAATGAAATAAATAAGAATATTTATTTAATTTAGAAAAAGGATAATTTAAATAAATAAATATATTTATTTAAATAAGAAAAAAGCTTAGCAGAGGATAAATGAATTAATCAAATAAATAAGGATTTATTTAATTAATAGAAGAATTAGACTTAAATAATTAAATAAATAAAAATATTTATTTAATTAGACAAGACAATTTTAGGTGTCTACAATACCAACTTCTTTCTCAAAAAGAATGCTCCGCTAGTAGTACTCTTTATGTCAACAACATTACTTGTGTTGGTCCTCACAACTGGAATGACAACTAGGTGATAAAACACAATTTGGAGATTGGATATCCTTAAATAGATAACTTTTCATGTGGCAAAGGCTCATTTAATTATCAACCCGGGACGTAAACTTGAAATGGGCCAGCATTGTATGTGCATGAAGTTCATATTGCAACCATTTTATATAACTGTAGGAAAGGGAATTCTTCTTAAAGTAAACACACAGAATCTCTAATAAACTAATAATTAATCTTACAACTGGAAATTGCTTTAAACAATTACTGTTAAAAGATAAAGTTCTGGCGAGCAGCAGGAACTACTTTGCTGTCGTGGCTGCAGAAACATACACAAGAACTGTTTCCTATGGCTACAGGAACAAACAACTATAGAAACAACTATTATAGAAGTATAAAAACTAGTTTAAAACATATAAAGGATTACTCACCAAGTGGGCCCCCTTGAGTGAGTATTTCTAGAACTTCAGATTACACTTATCTAATCATCCAAAATTACGTTGATCTCTTTATTTCATCTTCACTAAAAAAAAAAAACATAACACCAGAAAACTGTGTATTACAAAATACTATCTTTTTCTCTGCTATCCCCGAGAGGAGAGAGATCTCTTTTATTTATAGGAAATCTTATAACAAACTTCTAACTAACTGCCCACATCCCTACAGAATAAGTGAACAAAATTTATTAACAATACAAGAAGAATAAGTCAACACAGGACAACAGAATAACATATGTCCTGCAGCTAAGAAAATATAGCATGAATGCCTCCTAGATCTAAGATCCACCAGGAACAGTTATAAATGTTTTCATAAATCAATTTGCTGAAGAACAGGTCTAGTGATCCTAATCATAACTGCATTTCATTGACTGGGTTTGAATTGCAGTTACAAACTTGATAATCTTTTGAACCACCATCTATCTTTTCCTCACCTTTGCTGACCCTGCATTAAGATATTAACACTCACAACAACATGTGTATATACTAATGCTAACATGATATAACATAAACCATATTTATATTAACTTTAGATATTTGCATAGACAAATCATTTATAACCACTATATGACATCCTTAGGTATAGGTTAAACCAGTTTCAAAAACACTTGAAAGGTATCATCTTAGGAAAACATTATAATCCAAATGTCATCTAATCATAAGACCTAAGTAGGAGTATTATATCAGGAATATATAAAAATAGAGCCATTGTTTAGGCCCATCATCTCCCCCTAACATAAGTTCTTACTGATCCTCCAGCAACAGGAAAATTTCAGATTCTGGCATTAATTCAAAAATTGCCTGGAGTAACCTGCCCAAAACCACCATTCTTTAAGCTCCACTAGAATCATTTCATTTTATCCAATCTCTTCCACCTGGTATGTTCTGCTGCTTCACTGTATGGTGGGTCACTGTCCCTGCAACCCATCAATGGCCATAGGAGGGTTGGAGGCTGAAAACTGTGAGGAAGCCAATGTCGTCCCTTTGTTCTTCCCAAGTGCATGTACTTGGGTGCTCTGTTTAATGCTGCATGGTAACTTTGCACAGAGTGTGGCTTAGATTGCTTTAATTCATCTATTAGGCTATCCCAATGCTGGACTATATGTTCTTTGCTTCATGTCCTTCCCTTGGAGCCATTTGTTCATATTCTTTATACACTGCTTCCCTTAGGGGTAGGACTTCCTTTGCATAGTTTGGTTCATAAACAATCTTTTGCCAATCAAAGTAAAATCACCTGTGTTCTCTTGATTCAACCCTTAAGGGTAATGAAAGCTCAAGTTCTTCCCTATGATGTACCTGAAACTGCTCTCCCCTTGATATTTCATTCTGCATCCATGACATAAGAGCCCTCAATTGAATATCTCCAATGTAAAGGAGAGGGTTCCAATTAACATCATCAGGGACATCATAGTTATGGACATACAATTCACATAGTAAGTTTTTGATTGTTGTAGGAGATGTCTGAAAAGAACTATAAAATTCTTCTGGTGTTTGCAATGAGGGACTTAAATCTATAACAATCCTCATCATTTGGAAACTAATGTGCTGTTATTTTAAATATAGAGAGTAGACACGAGGAGGAGCTCAACATTGCATCAGTTGTGGAACCATGGTGGCTATTGTCTCCACCTTAGCTTTAAGATGGGCTATTTCCTCATCCTTCTGCTGAATAACCTTCTTCTTCAAGTCAATTATCATTTGCATTTTTACTTTCTCCAGTTCCCAATCCTCATAAACAGCAAGTCCCACCGCATGACTAGTAAGAGAGGTAGGTGGTCTATTAGTAGGCATCCTGGGTTTCTTCATTTCTACTTTACTCCCTGATTCAATAACCTGCTCTACAAGAGATGCCAAACTATTTAGTCTCTCAAAATCTACTTCTTCCTGTGGCTGCTCTAAATTTGGAAGCTCCTCTTCTTTCTGAAGCTGTAGTTCCTGCTCTTCCCCCATATTTTGGAGTTCTTCCTCCTCTTCATGTTCCATTTGAGGTTCATTAGATGGAGAAGGAGGGATATCGTGTTGAAGCAGACTGTATTGATCTCGTTCTAGGGAGTCAATCAAGATGGTAATTTTTGGCTCGGTTGATTAGTCTTGGCCTTTATGCTTTTTATGGAGCCTACCGCTACTTATTCAAACTTTCCCTTTTCTAGCTGTAGGGCTACTTCCTGTAGCCACCTCTTCAACTACCTTAGCAGTTTCTAGAGGAACTGGTTTTATAATTCTTCTCTTCTTGGCCGCAGGAAGGGGTACATTCTCATTTTTACTTTTCTTGTCCTTATGCTCTATATCAACTTGTTTTTCTTTTCCCTTTTCCTTTTGTGTGGTAGCCCTAGTTTTTCTTGAACCTTGAGGAGGAACCCCTTCTTTAGCTTCTTTTTGTAAGGGTTCCTCTGTTGTAGGAAGATTTTGTTATGAAGATTTCTACGAGGATGAGGGTTCAACAGGGGACCAGGTTCTACAAGGTTTTTGTGTTCCTGAGATGGAAGTGGTTCCTCTATAACTATGTGCTCTACCCTAAACATTCTGGTTTCAACAAATTCATTCTAGAGCATCGGAGAAACATCTCTCAAGGATTTTTCAGCTAAAAGATTAATTAGACAATGGTGAGAAACAGAGTGAGGCCGACCTTTCTGAGTCTTTGTTGCACTTATAGAAAGAAGTTTGTATAATAAGCTTAGAATGTTCATCCTTCTTCCATGGCACAGATGAATTAGGAGCTTGAGGTGATGAGAATGTATACATGAAAACCTTCCTTCGTAGGTTAAATATTTTAAGACATACAATGCCACTACTCTCCATTCAGGCGGAAGGGATTCTCACCTAGCTCCTTGCCTATCTACTACTAATGGGGGGTCTCCTAGACGTGTAAATTCTTCCCTTGCACTGCATGCATCCTTGCACCTTGAGTACTTCTCCCCATCTCTTGGTAGCCCAGTTACTCTGCTATCCTTTCCTCTGTAGCCACTACTCTTAAACCTTTTACCCGAGCTTCTCCATTTGACAGTATGCGGGCAAATTCCCTCACAATTTCTTCATTAAACTCTATCAACTTTAAGAAATAATCCATCTATCCACTGTTCCTAAATACTGGTTCACAATCATGGTCCTTAAGGAGAACTTCATGGACTGTCGAATAATGTTGAACAGGCGGACCACCCATCGCAGTGATAATAGTTTCAATTTTATAATAGCGTAAATCTGCTCAGACACTACACTAAGTTCCACACTATAATGTACTCAATGTGCCTTTCCTTGGTCGGAATCTAGCTACAATCTTAAAAATAACTCCAAACAGACAGACAAGTAGAACAAAAGATATCACCTCAAACTAGAAATTTTGAAAAATACAACGCAATCTAAGAGGACATCACAATTATCTGGTAGAATAATTAGCAGTGTACGTCCCCCCCAACCTAAGGCTTGATAGGTGTCCACACATGCGGAGGAGGATTAAAATAAATGGTCGTATGCAAAATATCATAATGAGAAGTAATATGGTTTAATTATACACATGAAGCAAAAATAATAACACATGAGCGTACCTGATATCATGCAAGAATGACTGTAGTTGGAAGATATGATATCGCCATGCATGGAAATCAATGTGATAATGGGTGAAGTGAAAGGAAAGAAATGAGTGAATACAGAATGAAATATTTATTATGCAGAAAAGTACTTCCTCGAGATGCAAAAGTATTTATTATGATCATACGACAAGGATATTAAGATGGAGTGGTGATGACCAAGACGTCATCAGTGGCTGCAGGAATCTCGACATGCTAGGCAATGGAAAACTGCCGCAGGAAGTCATCTTTGCTTAGAGGTTTACGGTATAGGCGTGGCCGATGACCATTGACTAACAGTTTAAACTTAACAGGATTGATGGTAGATAATCTAATAGCACCATTAGAAAATGTTTCAATTATTTCATAAGGGCCTGACCATCTGGTATGCAATTTGCCTAAATTATCTTTATACCTGGAATCGTAGAGAAGATCCCAATCACCCGACTTGAATGATTTATCCCTGATATAGCGATCATGCCATTTCATGTGCTGATTCTGAACAGATTCAATATGCTGTAGGGAAGATTTCCGTATTTTATCCAAAGCATTAAGCTGCAGGATCCTTTCTTCTTGTGCTACAGAAAGTGTCATATCTAAGGAAATAGTTGTTCTCAAAGTTTTATGTTCAAACTCAATAGGCATCATTTCTTTTGTTCCATACACCAATTGAAATGGTGTAAACCCTGTTGTAGTTTTCCAGGTGGTTCTATAAGCCCATACAACCTCAAAGAGTCTACTACACTAATCTTTTATGTTAAGGGCTACTCTTTTTGTCAATATTGATTCAAGCTCCCTATTAGTAACCTCTGCTTGTCCTTTAGCATGTGGATGATAAGTAGTGGATTTCCTATGCCCGACATTGTATTCATTAACCAGGGCTATGATCAAAGTAGAAGTAAATTGTGCCCCTTGATCTGTTACTATTTCTCTAGGAACTCCATACCGAGTGAAAATTTCTTCACATAAGAACTCGACCACCTTATTATATCGGGCATGCTTGAAGGCTTTGACTTCTACCCATTTAGTAACATAATCAGTACAAACAAGAATATAGGAGGGACCATTGGATGGTGGATCGATGGGCCCAACAAATTTGAGTCCCCATTTGTCAAATGGCTTAACAACCACCTGAGGGTGTAGAGGAATTTCATCAGAATGAGTTGGTCTGCCCATTCTTTGACACCTGTCACATTTCCTAGTGTATTGAGCGACATCCTTGTGCAAGGTTGGCCAATAGTACCCTATAGTTAATATCTTAAAAGATGTTTGTTTGGCTACAAAATGACCTCCACAAGGTTCATCATGATAGACATGAAGTATGTCATATGTCTCATCTTCCCTTACACATCGCCTCATAACCTAATTTGGAACTGTGTAAAATAAGCAATCTGGAATACAAGAGAGGTTAAATTTTTTTTTCTATCAGTAGTCTCTTTTCTTTGGGTGAGAAATGTGGGGGTGTCTTGTTAGCTGCAAGGTAGTTGGCTATGTCAGCATACCATGGACTATTGGAAATAATATAAAATAGATACTCATCTGGAAATGCATCATTAATGACTTCACTTTTGTCTGGTGTTTGAATCCTTGACAGAAAATCTGCCACCACAATTGCTTTTCCAAGCTTATCAATAATAGTAATATCAACTTCTTGCAATAGTAACAACCATCTTGCTAATATACCGGTAATGGAGCTTTTGTTCATGAGGTACCTGATGGCTGCATGATCAATATGCACAAATATTTGATATCCTATTATATAGTGCCTGAAATTATTAAGGGCATAGATGACAGCTAACATCTCTTTTTCAGTAATAGTATAATTTAGTTCTGGTCCTTGCAAATTTTTACTAATGTAATAAATTGCATTTTTCAAAACTCCTTGTTTCTACCCCAAAACTGCTCCTATTGCAAAATCAAATGCATCAGTATGAATGTGAAAAGGAACTGACCAATCAGGTCCTTTAAGTATAGGGGCTTGAGTTAAGGCTTCTTTTAGTTTAGAAAATGCATCTTCACATTTAACTGTCCATTCAAACTCAACATCCTTTGTCAATAAAGAATACAATGGCCCTGCTATTTGACTAAAGTTCTTGATAAATCTCCTATAGTACCTTGCATGGCCTAGAAAACTTCTCACATCCTTTTGTTTAACAAGGGTAGGAAGATTAAGTATTACCTCAATTTTAGCTGGATCTACTTGAATACCTGATTGAGAGATTCGATGTCCCAACACTATTCCTTCCTGCATTATCATAAAACATTTTTCACTATTGAGGGATAGATTGTGATCTTCACATCACTGCAATACTTTTGTCAGATTTTGTAATGCCTCCTTAAATGTAGTTCCATATGTAGTGAAGTCGTCCATGTAAATTTCCATACAATCATGGGATATGTTTGAAAATATACTAAGAATCGCCATTTGAAAGGTTGTAGGAGCATTACATAAACCAAAAGGAAGGACTGAATAGGCATATGTGCCCCAAGGGCAGGTAAAGGTGGTCTTCTCCTGATCTTTTGGAGCTATTTGGATCTGGTTATAACCACTAAATCCATCTAAAAATGAAAAGTACTACTTACTTGCTAGAGAGTCTAACACTTGATCTATAAATGGCAGTGGGAAATGACCCTTTTTAGTAGCAGTGTTGAGCTCCATATAGTCCACACACACTCTCCATTTTCCTCCTTTCTTGGGAACTATAACCAGAGGAGAAACCCATTGACTATCTGAAATAGGGTAGATGAATCCTGCATGAAGCAATTTTTACAATTCTTCTTTAACTATTTCCCTTAAAGCAGGATTAATCCTTCGCTGAGGCTGTCTAATTGGTTTATAATCCTCTTTGATATTAATTCTATGGGTACACAATGTATGATTTAGTCCTTTCATGTCTTGATAATCCCATGCAAAAGCTTGTTTTCAGACTTTGAGTAGTTCTATCAATGACAATCTTTGATCTACTAGCAATTGACCATTGATATTCAGATTTCTCCCTACAGTAACTTCTATTGGAATTACTGATTCTGCATTAGATATCTTAGACATACAAGAGGTTTGAATCTCCCATGGTAGCAATGTGTGAAATATATTTGTGGCTGCAGGAGAATTTAATAAGCCTACAGATGGAAGAAGGGTATGCAGAGGACTTATTGGTATACCCACTGATTGCAGAGTTGTTCCATAATGATTCCTTATGATGTTAGAAATTACTGTATCATCATCTTGAAGTGCTATGAATGGGTCCCTTGATAACATCATTAGTTGTTGAACAAAGTTAATTTCCTCTGCTTCTTCTCCTATGTCTGGCCACACTACTCATTCTTGGTCAAGTTGAGGTTGTGCTGGAGAAAAGAGTGCAAGTGTTTTAGTAGTAATACCATCTAAAATTGTCATATCTCCAGATATACAACCTATATATGTATTAGCTGTTGCCAGCCAAGGTCTTCCCAAAATAAGTGGATATCCTCCTAATGTTGCCTTGGGAGAGAGGATTATGAAATCAACAGGATATTCCCACAAATCTAATGTGACAACAATAACTTCAACCATTCCTTCAGGCCAAACAATTGAGCTATCAACAAGCTGCGAGACTATTGGAGTTGATCCGAGATTAGTAATGCTAAGTTGTTGCATGACATCCTTAGTCATCACATTTATTGCTGCTTCCAGGTCTATCAAGGCATTTTTTATTTCAGTTCCATTAATAACTATCTTGACAATAGGGCTACCTAGATCAAAATATTTAGGGACTGTTATTTTTTCCAACATAATATCAGCCAACTGTCCTACTACATGCACTATTTTTGGATCCTTTTTCTTCCTCCCAGGTTTCTTCAAACAGGCTTCTCTAATAGCTTTTCCATATATGGGAACATCTTTAATAGCTTGAAATAGTGGAATTTTAACACATATATGTTTGAGATGATCAATAAGATCAAAGGCTATATCATCTCGCTGCCTAGATACTTCTAATTGTAATCTTTGGGGAAATGGGGGAGTTCTTATAAGTATATTTGGGGTTTTTGACTACTGAACTTGCCCAGGATTCCTAGATTTATCAGTTATGCTTTCCTGAGCAGTCTCCTTTGTTGGTAACTCTGTTATGACTGGAGGAGATGGAGTAGGCAATGTTGTCCCTGATCTCAAATGAATATCACTTATATTGAGAGAATATGCAGAATAGTTATTAGGATCAATTGAAAAGACTTGTGGCTGTTGTGGTTTATTATTTGGATTTGGAACAGGCTGAGTTGGCAATTGGTTTGGCTTGGATGGAGTAGCATTAGGAGCTGGTGGCATTAAAGATGGTTGTTGGGACTATTGTTGTGGCTGCAGGAAACCTGGGGACTGGTATGCCCATTGCTGTCCTCCCCTCCATTGTGTTGATTGCTGCCAATTACCTTGAGGGGAGACCAATTCCCTTGTGGCTACTGCCATTGAGATGAGGAATTCTGATAATTAGGCCAAGGATTTTGAGAGTTATTCCAAGACTGAGGAGTATAATTTCCAAAATTTTGGGAATATGGTGGTTGCCACTGATTGTTTTGTGCATTGAAGTTCATATAAGGATTAGAAAATGACAATGGATCATGTGGCATACCTTGTCTTGGAAGCCAAGGCCTTTGTTGTGCAACATAAAAAAGTTGTTCATCATCTCCATAAATAGGCTTGAAATCTGGGGAACTTTGTTGGCTATCAATTTTAGCTAACATTTTGCATCTACAGTCTTTCTTCTTTTGCCGACAATGAGGACAATATTCAGCAACCATAGCCTCTACCTCCTCATGCTTCTTCTTTGCCTGCAGTGTATCCAATTAGGTAGCCATATTATTAATATTATCTTCTTTAAAATCCTTCAATAGATGAGTTATTTCCATCCTTGAGACTGTTGAAGATGACTTTGCAATTGAAGAACTAGGCCTATAGTGTCTTCCCCTTTTTGTTGCAGCTCTTGAATATTTTTGATGGATTTGTCTGATGTCATCCCATTGAACTTGAGTAATATATCCTTCTCCCATTATATCTAAGGAGTCAACACAGTCATCATTGATGCCCCTCAGAAATATCAACTTCATAGAGTCTTCACTTAAGTTACTCTGTTTAGATTTGCGGACACTAAATAAAAACCTTTCCAAATAGTTTTCTAGGCTTTCATCTTCTTTTTGTGTCATTCTGAAGACATCATCACCATGTCGGTCCATTTCTTTGCAATAGTCTTTATATATATCCAAGAATTTTGTCTTCATTCCCTCCCAGGTAGTGATTACATTTCTTCCTAAACTCATAAACCATCTCAAAGAAGCTTCATTCAAAGTAGCAGGGAAGAACTTGAGTTTATGAGCATGAATGGTATAATCATAACTCCTGCACAAGATATCAAATTCAAACAAAAAGGTGTCTGGATCCTCTCTTACCAACCCATGAAATTTTGGAAGTGAAGAGGCTGGTATGTTTTTCAAATTTGTATTATCATGCAAGTCAGAAATGGGAAACTCAAATGTTGGATTTACAGGTGGAGGTGGAGGATTTTCTACCATTGGTCCCTGATAAATAACTAAAGGTAAAATGTTTTGTTCAGGGGGTTTGTTAAGGAAGTCTAGATCTCCTTCTAACAAATTAAAGACACCACCATTTAGCACATAGGTTTCTGCAGGTGCTTGATTTGATCTTATATCTTGAGTAGAATGCGAGGGAAGAAATCTTCCTAATGCATCCCTTCTCCTCCTATGCATGCAAATTAATGAAAGAAATTAAAAAAGCTAATTAAAAAAACTTAAAACTAATGGTTTACAATAGATTCTTAGCTTGGCACCATCCCCGACAACGACTCCAAAAATGTTGGTCCTCACAATTGGAATGGCAACTAGGTGATAAAACACAATTCAGAGATTGGATGTCCTTGAATAGCTAACTTTTCCTGTGGCAAAGGCTCTTTTAGTTATCAACCAGGGACGTAAACTTGAAATGGACCAACACTGTATGTGCACCAAGTTCATATTGCAACCATTTTATATAACTGTAGGAAAGGGAATTCTTCTTAAATTAAGCACACAGAATCTCTAATAAACTAATACTTAATCTTACAATTGGAAATTGCTTTAAACAATTACTATTAAAAGATAAAGTTTTGGCGAGCAACAGAAACTACTCTGCTGTCATGGCTACAGGAACAGACACAAGAATTGTTTCATATGTCTGCATGAACAGACAACTGCAAAAAGAATTATTATAGAAGTATAAAAACTAGTTTAAAACATACAAAGGATTACTCACCAAGTGGCCCCCCTTCAGTGAGTATTTCCAGAACTTTAGATTACACTTACCTAATCATCCAAGATTACGTTGATCTCTTTATTTCATCTTTACTGAAAAATACATACATAACACCAGAAAACTGTGTATTACAAAATAGTATCTTTTTCTCTGCTTTCCCCGAGAGGATAGAGATCCCTTTTATTTATAGGAAAGCTTATAAACAAACTTCCAACTAATTCCCCACATCCCTACGGAATAGGTGAACATAATTTATTAACAAAAGAAGAAGAAGAAGTCAACACAGGACAACAAAACAACATTTGTCCTGCAGATGAGAAAATATAGCATGACCACCTCCTAGATCTAAGATCCACTAGGATCAGTTATAAATGTTTTCATAAATCAATCTGCTGAAGAACAAGTCCAGTGATCCTGATCATAACTACATTTCCTTGACTGGGTCTACACTGCGGTTACATACTTGATAATATTTTGAACGACCATTTGTCTTTTCCTCACCTTTGCGGACCATGCATTAAGATATTAACACACACAACAACATGTGTATATAATAATGCTAACATGATATAACATAAACCATATTTATAATTAACTTTAGATATTTGCATAGACAGATCATTTATAACCACTATATGACATCCTTAGGTATAGGTTAAACTAGTTTCAAAAACACTTGAAAGGTATCATCTTAGGAAAACATTATAATCCAAATTTCATCTAATCATAAGACCTAAGTAGAAGTATTATATCAGAAATCTATAAAAATAGAGCCATTGTTTAGGCTCATCAACTTGCCTAATCAACATTTGTAAAATCACTCAAAGAAAACTCATCATTCTTCGAATACCATAAACTATAATCAACTGTCCCTTTCAAATATCTAAATATCCTCTTAACAATAGTAACATGAGATTATTTAGGATCAACTTGAAATCTCGCAACAAAACCTACAACATTCATAATACCAGGTCTAGTCTATGTTAAATACAACAAACCACCAATCATAGATCTATATCTAGTCTGATTAGCTTTCAAAGTATCATATTCTTTAGTCTGCTTACATCCAGTCAACATATGTGTACCCATAGGTAGAGAATCATCAAGACCAAATTTTGTTAGCAATTCCTTCACATACTTGCTCTGAGATATAAAAATACCTTTATCCAACTCAGTAATTTGCAATCCCAAAAATAATTTCACCTCACCAATCATAGACATCTCAAATTTATTCTGTATATCTTTAATAGCAAACTTCTTACACAAGCAATGATTTCCTCCAAAGATAACATCATCAACAAAGACTTCAACAATCAAAATATTATTCTGATCAATTTTGAAATAAAAATTACTGTCAGTATTACCTTTATTGAATTTCTCATCAAATACTTATCCAATCTGGCATACCGGGCTCTAGGGGCTTGTTTCAGTCCATACAATGCTTTCATCTGTCTGCAAACCATATCCTTTTCATTTGTGAACTGAAATCCATCTGGTTGTTCAATGTAGAATTTTGTCTTCCAAATCTCCATTAAGAAAGGCGCACTTGACATCTACCTAATAAACTTTGAAATCTCTATGAGCAACATATGCAAGAAATAATTTCATAGCTTCAATTCTAGAATCTAGAGCAAAGGTCTCCTCATAATCAATTCCTTCTTCTTGAGAACATCCTTTACACACAAGTATAGCTTTGTATTTGATAACTTTACCCTGATCATTCAACCTATTCCAAAAAACCCATTTAGTACCAATCACATTTCTATCCTTGGGTCTAGGAACAAGTTCCCATGTATCATTCTTTTCAATCTGATTAAGTTCTTCTTTCATGGCTTTAATCCAATCTTCATCTTTACATGCTTCATCAATATTTTTAGGTTCAATATTAGAAATCAAACAAATTTCTTCTACAAGTATTTTCCTAGTCATCATACCTCTATTCTTGTGACCAATAATCTGATTCTCTGAATGATTTAAATTTTTCACATACCTTAGACTCTTAGGATTAGCTTTATTTTCAGGCTCTTGAACATTTGTAACTTCTCCTTGATTCTCAGTATTTTCTAGATCAATCTGAATTTGATTTTGGTTTTGTAATTGCTTCCCTTTATCAACACTGGCATCCTCATCATCTAAATCATATCTACAAGATCTCACCTATCTCATATCTCCTTCATGAACCTTCACATTATCACTTTCAACAATTTTTCTCAATCTTTTGTTATAACACCGATAGGTGTTACTTCTAGTGGAATAACCAAGAAAAATTCCTTCATCACATCTAGCATAAAATTTTCCAAGGTCTTCATCTCTTTTAATGTAACATTTACTTCCAAAAATTCTGAAATACCTAACAATAGGAGCATGACCAAACCATGACTCATAAGGAGTCCTACCAGTATCACCTTTGATATTTACTTGGTTCAAGGTGTATATTGCAGTACTCACAACTTCTCTCGAATACACATGTGATATATTCCCTCACCATGGCTCTAGTAGTTTCTTGAACTATTCTATTCTTCCTTTCTACAACTCCATTTTGTTGTGGCATTCTAGGAGAAGATAATTGTCTCCAAACTCCATGCTCTTCACAATATGAATTAAACTCACTGGAAGTGAATTATCCACCTCTATCAAATCTCAGACATTTAAGCGTCAAACCAGTCAGTTTCCACCATAGCTTTGAAAATATTAAACTTTTCCAATGCTTCAGATTTCTCCCTTAGAAAGGTAACCCATATCATTCTTGAATAGTCATTAATCAACAACATGAAATACCTATCACCCTGCAAGCTTCTCACTCTAGAAGACCACACAGATCATTATGCACAAGATCCAACAGTTCATTAGAATTGTACTACTTACTTTTATATTTAACTCTTGTTTGCTTCCCTAATTAACATTCCTTACATAGAGGTCTTTATCAACTTAGGAAGATCTCTCATAGGATGAGTGGAACTAATCTTAACCATGCAATCAAAATTGACATGACACATTCTTTTATGCCATAACCAACTTTCATCAATATGAGCAATCAAACAACGTTTACTACCAACATTCAAGTGAAAGATATTACATTTAGTCTTAGTACTTGATGCAATCTTAGTTTCGTAGTTACTCAAGATCTTATACTTTCCATTTTTGAATTGCAAATCATATCTCTTATCAACCATCTGACCAACACTCAAAAGATTACACTTTAAACCTTCAACATATAGAGCATCATCACTGTTATGCTTACCATCAAGAGAAATATCTAACCTCTACCATAGATCATGGAAGATTTATTATCTCCAAACCTTACCACATCACCATCATACTCTTCCATATTCACAAACTTACTCTTATCACCTGTCATATGTGTAACTAGGAATTCTGAAAAACATCAAAGCCCACCATTAGTTAACCATGAAAACTAAGAAGCTTATGAAATGAAATCCTAATTCAATCAATAAAGACATGAAGACAAAGTACTAAAATAAAATGCAAACCAATCACATAGTGCCTCCTCCATGGTTCTCCATTGTCCTTCTTTCACCTTCAAATGTGATTTTGTGGATTTTACCTACAAGTACAATTGCAACCAAGATTGTGAGATGAAAATGACAGAATAAAGTTACTCGAAGCGTGGTTGTTGAAAATGAGCATTGAGAGCTCAATTTATAGGAAAGATGATTTTGAATCGACGGACGAGATTAATTTGAAGATAGGAAGAATTAGCAGCTAGGATCAAACATATAATAGAGTTTCCATTAGAAGATAGAGAAAAAGTGGAAGAAATCTAGAATCAAATTAAGCAAGATAATATCGGGATTTAATAAATAAACAAAATTGATTATCCTCATATTTTTCCAAATTGGCAGGTTGAAAAGATAAATATGGGATAATTAAATAGACCAAAATTATTATCTGCATATGAGAATATAAATATGATAAATTAATAAATTAAATTTATTAATTTCCTATTCATATTTAGGAATTAACTAATCAAATAAATTGAATTTATTTAATTATCAAAAAATACCCAAGCTTGATAATGATTTTGATAAAAGACATAATATTGATAAGACCAGTTGACACTGACTTGATAAAGAATTGATAAGATTGATTGATAAATTTCAATGAAAGGTAGATAGTGTGTCAGATAGGACTTATTTAAATTGGTTGATAAATAGGTTGATAATTAATGATTGATTAATTATCAAAAAAGAGGGAATCAAGTCTAATTGTCAAGATGAGACCAATTCAATTGATTTGAAAATGATAAAACACCAATCCTAATGATTTAGGACCAAATGCAAATGAAGAAGACTGATTAGGGTTAGATTTGAAATGAATTGAAACCAGAGGGATGCCGCAATGTCAACATATGATGAAGATGGAATACAACATAGAAGACATGCTAAAAATTGGGTTGGTGACATAGGAGTGATGACCAATTTTGAGTGTATACAATATGATGAGAGAAACCACTATCAATAGCCCATTCATCTTTCTCCTCAACTTTCGCAGCTAGGGCTTTCTCCTCATTAGTGTAGCTTGCAAAATATGTAGTAACTAGATCACCTTCCTTGATAGCAATAAACACAAATTCATCTCCAGAATTTCCTTTGTTAGATTCGTCATCTTTAACACCTTCATCAATAGTATAATAACACTTCTTTTGATATTTATACTTATAGGGCTTAAATGGCTTCTTAGAATTATTATCTCTTTCCAGACACCTTGATGCATAATTTCCTATCTTATTACATGAAAAGAATTTAAGAGGTAACTTTCATTTATACTTATCAACACCTTTAGGCAATCTCCTCGCAATAAGTGCTTCAATCTCTTCAAGCTCCTTTTCTTCATTTTTCATCCCTCTCATCTCTTTCTCATATCTGGATACTCTTGTAGAACTTTCTCCTGGATCATATCTCTGCTTCCTAGATACAATAGCTTTAAATGCAGACTCAGTCTTAGGAAGAGAGTCACCAAAATCACTCACCTCAAATGCAGCAAGTTTAACAACCAACATATCTCTTGTCACATTAGTCACAGTCTGGATTGCATCTATAGAAGTAGCTTTATGTTTTTAAGCAGGCGAAAAGGATCTCAGCACTTTAGCAATAATCTTAGATTCTTCAAGGACTCCACCTGCACATCCGATTCCATACATAAGCTCATTCACTTTCTGCATAAAAGTAGAAATATTCTCATCTTCATCTTGTCATACTTTCCCTTCAAGCTCTGCAACTTTTCAACTTTCACATGACTATCTCCTTCATGCAAAGTCTCCAACTTTACCCAAATCTCATGAGTGGTCTCAAGATCCATCACATTAGTCATTTTAGAATCTGTCAAGGCACTCAATAATGCTTCCTTACCTCTAATATTACATTAAGCTTCCTTAATCTCATCCAAAGTAGTGGGACCATTATGAGGAACATTATATACATTGTTAGCTATCTTTCATTACTCTTCTCCAATGCATCTCAAATGAATTTGCATCCGGCTCTTTCAGAGAGTGTAGTTCATTCCATCAAATCTAAAACTATCCTTCTTAAAATCAAGGGTTGTCATCCGAGATCTCCTCAAGTGGTCAAGCTTCTTTACGAGGATCTAGCTCTGATACCAATTATTGGTAACAATGCAACAAACTAAGAGGTGGGTGAATCAGTTTACACCAGAAATTCAAAACCTTACTGTAACTTAAACTACAACAAAGATTTGATAATGAATAGTTAAAGCATAAATCAACACCACATCAATAATACACATAACACCAAGACTTTTGACATGGAAAACTTGGTTAAGGGGAAAATCACGTTGGGAACACACCCACAATCAGATAATACCCTATTAGGCGTAAGTGAAATATTACAATGGGGAATGCATATGCATTTAGGCACACTGCGTAGAGCTCACTTCTCAAAATACAATGACCTAGAAGGATACAACCCTCATGGAAGGTTCACTACCTTACAAGAGCATTTGGACAATAATCCGGATTACATGAACTGAAGGAATAGCATCTCCAAATGCTTGATTATAGTTTCAGTAAAGCACATTGACAAATCTTCTTTACAGCTCTGCTTCTCACAACTTCACACAACTTCATACAATATCCTAGCTACTAAATGATAGACACAATATTTGCACATATCCATACATCTCTCGATGATTAAAAATCTTATTTATACACATCATCAACCTAGCAATGTAGGTTGGCTCACCACACGCTACATATTACAAAATACATTTACATACACCATAATAATGCATGCAGAGAAAAACAATATCGACTAAGACATAGTATGGACCTAAACAACGACCACAAATAAGAAATGCATCCAAAGATCATTCCTCAATTATCTGCAACACTCTACAATACCGAAGACATCACTTAACATGAAGAACATTATCGGATCAAGAAAATCTTCAATAACGTACACAAGGATAAATGCGGACCACCAATATGCATAATACATGATCTAGAAACATCCACAGACAATTTGAATTGCATCATAACAACTAGGACATCTCCCATCACAAGAATCATCATCACCTCACAACCGGAGCTCAAGAACAGACACAAAACTAACTGTCAAACTGAAAGATTCACATGCAGACCTCCAAATAATGAGCCATACAAACTGAGGATACATATCAACGTCCATAATACATCCTAAACATCCGCAACCAAAGATATTAGAATTCTGAAGCATAGCATATGGATTTACCAAAATTGCGAATACTGAACAACTAAATAACCAACCATAATACCGGATCACACAAGTCGATCGGATCATCATGCAGACCTCTAAAACCTATGCTAAATCAAATAGAGATACTTATCTCATAACCCATTAAACCACATCAGCTCATCTGTAATAAATAGGCTCAACTAGCTCCACTAATTTGACTGCAATACAACACATTGACTTTACATATGTTGACATCAATGATAACATATCGATCAATATCCAACAAGCCTGACCTCTAGAGGTCATGTGTAGCGATGGGGACTGGAAGTCATCATAGGGATAAAGGGCCTACCCCATTTTAAGTTGGGACTTGTTTAAGGGGGACCAGGGTACTTTGGGGCATCTTGGTCTAGACCAGGGTGTTCCACGCCCTAGTCCTCTTACAAATAGAATCAACACAAAGGGAAATGGGGAAGGTATCTCTAGGATGGGGTCCACTGAATGGTGTTCATGACATCAATGTTGGATAATAGGACCAAAACATATCTAAAGAAGGGATGGAGATAGGACTTTCTAAAGGAGGAGCACAAACATGAGATGTAAATTGGATCTGTTACAATTTATGACGCTACATGTTTATTATAATTGGATAACATATATATTTAGATGGACAATAGAACAATGCATATATACCTTTTCTATGATTCATAATGCTTAGAATTTGAGCCTATTTTTTTAGGTTAATATAGCTACAAGTTTAATTTTTCCAATAGAAGAATAGTTAGCATTCTTATTTTGTGAGAGTGAAAACTAAATGAAGACACTAATTGTTTACATGGGTATTTTGGGATGGGTATATGAAGTTTTATCTAAACCTTAGTCATATAATAGTTTGGCCTTATAAAATTTTCTAAATGAATTAATAATAATATTATTGTTTATTTAATATTTATATAGAAACTTAGAGTAATAATGATGACAAAGGCACAAATGAAGGTGCAAGAAGGAAATAAATCGGGTTTAGGTGATGTATCTGGAACCCTAGGTTCTAATGAAGGGGGAGACGAAAGTGGAGGAGATGATCCAAAGGGAGAGGAATCTGATGACGACCTAGAAGGAGGCAATGGTGTTCTAGTTTTTGGTTGCCTTGTTTAGAATGTGTTTGCTCACATAGGTCCTTTATTCCTAGTCATGGCGACTCTCAACAAACGTGCTTCAATTTTGTTGAGGTTTGTGCAGTGGCTACATTTTGGGGGATAATCTAAGGGTTTTGACCCATTTTTGGGGCTTCCCAACCATTCTACTATTTTTCTCCATTCTTATGAGACTACTGGAAAGGGGTTGTTGTTGAGGTTGCTGAATACAAGCCTATATATCCTTTGTCACGAACCCTATTTTTCCATAATTATTTAATTAGAAAATAATGCTTATTTTTCACAAATGAAATGGAAATGAAATGAAATTGGAATTGTCAGTGAAATAAGATAGGAGATCAAATGCACTGAAATGATTTATATACAATTGAATGATCAGTAATAATTTTTATTGCAAAATTGGGATTGTCATTGCTAATGAGC
Source organism: Cryptomeria japonica (assembly GCF_030272615.1). Classification (NCBI taxonomy): domain Eukaryota; kingdom Viridiplantae; phylum Streptophyta; class Pinopsida; order Cupressales; family Cupressaceae; genus Cryptomeria; species Cryptomeria japonica. Next base: position 199,863,909 of record NC_081405.1, on the reverse strand, counting down.
AATTGAGTGCAAGTGAATGCAGGAAAAGGTGAACATCGACGAAGGCGAGAACATGGTTCAGGTAGAGTTGTCTTAGCTCTTGTATTTCGTTAGAATAGATGGAATCTCTCCCACACCACATTAGGATTTATAATTTGCATCTTGTAATGATGGAATCTTTAAATGACATTATTTGAATGTTTGTTTAAATAGGAATGATGAATTTGGAATGAGTAGAAGATTGATTTAAATATTTATACATGAGCATTTTTTGCATGACTTGAGTGGTGATTGAATTAAATCTAATTTGCATGAGTGATTGTGAAATATTATGCTTTATTGTTAAAAGAGATGAAATGTGTAAATGATTTAAAAATGAATATTGACCCTACGTTTATATGTTCTTTTTGTTCAGATATGTGTAAATGCATGAAATATCATACTTATGAATTTACTTTGGTAATTTGATAATAGTATAACATATATATGTATATGAGATATTGATTCAATCATAACATATATATCTATATAGTTATAACTTATTATATATTATCATGAAATTTAATTATGTCATGAATCTTGTTTATACCTATACATAATCATTTGAGATCAAATAAATATATATACATATTATATATATGTATATGAGTTCTTTATTTAATGAATATCCAATATATATATATATATATATTTAATTATGGAAAATGGTTAATGTTAACTAGTTTATGTTATATATTTTTTGTCGATATATAAATACTGACCTGTTTGAAATATTGGTGGATTTATAATGCATGCTAGAGGAAGTCGACATGACTGAAGTCAACTTGAAGTGTTCTAATCATACACTAACAGTTGGAAAATTAACTAAGACACATAGAAATGACTTGCCTAAAGAGATATTGATATTAATATCAACTTATCACCTTATCAAACTCATTGAGTACAAACGGGATAAGGACTTTGTGCTACGAAACATGAGCACTATGAGGATTATTCCACATAGCCAAACACCTTGCAGATAGGAGATAATATCAACAATTCAATTAAACAAAATATATTATGTTTAAGTTTAACATATATATTAATGCTTATATTAACAAGAGGTGGCAATGGCGGTTGGTGGGTCGATTGGTAGAAGTCGAAAAGTCAACTTCCACGAACTACAGTTCGACTTCAATGCAACTAAACTGCAAATTGACCATTGCATAGTGGCTCGCAACCGATGGGGGAGGTTGCAACTTGGCACATAGTGCCATGGAATTATAGCAACCGCAGACTTCTCCATAAACCACGGTGGCAGTAGGAAGACTGCAGTTTCCGTGGTGATAGTGGAGAAAACCAACCATATCCTCCACAATCCAAGGTCGACTCAACTACAGGAAACAACGGTTAGCATCTCACCACCCCAAACGTGTCAATAAGCTAGTTAATCAGAGGCAGATAGACTAGGAAATCTCTTAGGAAGGAGTAGATGTGGGGTAGTAAAGTGATAGATCTGTCAATAATGCGGCGAAGATGTCAAACTCATAGCAATATCTAAGACAAAGATATAGCAGATTACGTAGGGAAAAATAGTTTAAATAGAGGCAAGGGCTCGAGAAAGAGAGGAAGATAGTAAGTTAGAGCTAGTTAGAAGAGAGAAATTTAGAGTAGAGATAGAAGGAGAGATGCAACAAATGATTAGAGAATGGAATGTAGAAGAGATGAGTAGTGGAGGTCTAGACATGTTTACGACCAAGTCATAAAAAATCAACGATGAGCATCTCTGATTTAGCGTCGAACTTAAGGGTTAGGCTCCTGAACGTGTGTTAGTTGTTTTATTATTATTTGAGAAATTCTCATAATATAGAAAGGATAAGAACTAGGAATAGAGAGCTCGTGACATAGAAGAGTGCTGAGGTAGAAAGCATTGGAATCCAGATGTATTGCAGGAAAGTTGAAGTTATCAGGGATCATAATATACATGGATCGTGTTTCTTGAGGTAGGCTCCAATCTAGCATGTTTTGTTAGATAGAGATTTAAGAGATAAAGAATGATCGAGTTTTAGCTTTATGCAATATTCTAATGAAAGAGTTAGAGTCGCGATATAAATCATTGTTAATTGTTTAAATTACGATCATGCAAATATAGATGCAATAATGAAATATTTTCTTAAATATTGTTGATAAACATAAATGAAATCCATAGAAATTAGACCACCAAATCCTCTAGGAACAAAGTAAGAGGATAGAGAGAGACTCTGAAATTGAACTGCGAAGAAGATGAAATATTAGGATTATGACTTATTAAATAGTGAAGTTAATTTTTATATCATAAAGAAAAGACTTACACTTTCAAATTAGATCCTTGCATGAAGAGAAAAGATGGTTATCAGGTTTCTCATTAAAAAAGGCCATATAGATAGGCGCTTTATGAATTTTCATCATGTTAGATTATTGTTTTGGTAAATTAGTAAAATCAGTGAGTTGAGTATTTAAATCATGAAAAGTCACATATTAGTTTAAACTAAATATGATTCTTTGAGAAAAGAGATAAACGAACCAAGACACATGGGAAGATAGAGAGCTTAGACGATATAAACTTAGAATTCTAAACCATAAGATATAGAATGCATGTTAATGATTACGTTATTTAAATGTTTTGATAATTGAATAAAAGAATGTGTGCTCACTTTATTCACTTTCAATGTAAAGATACATACATGTGTTACACCTTCTTAATATTTTATTCTTGTCTTTAAATTGCTTGAAAGATAAAAGGGAAAGATTTTTTTCTTTCAGATGTATATTTGTTTATCCATGAAAGATTGCTTCTTGTCAGATAGGATTGGTTGTAATAAAAGTTTCATTCTTTCAATTTCTATTCAATGAAATTTTTTTTTCTTTAGCATTGTATTTTTATCTTGCAAGAAATAGGAAGCTAGAATTGAAAGGTGAAAGATTGTCTTCTGCATATATTTATTCTAAGATTTATGTGAACAAAGCTAGATAGGTTTGTGTTTGTGGAAAGTTACCTTCCAGGACGGGTGCCGAATGTGGATTATAGAGAGAATAGTTTTCTTTTCCAAACTATCTATTTTTGCTATGCATGGCATTATACTCGATCGAGTAATCAAATTGAATAAACCATTGAAATAGATGGACTTATTTTATTTATACTCTCTACCACATCCTTGATTGATCTTGCTTGTTTCTTAATAGAATTAGAAAATTTCAAATGCATGTATCATCTAGGCACGCACCAAATTCTATCTTGTCTTTTGAATTCTTTTGCTAAGCAATTCATGCAGGGTCGGGTATTCTTGATTGACTAAGAATTCCGGGGAAGCGTAAGCTTCAAGGTTTGGCGGAAAAAGTGCCTGAATCTTGTTCTCGTCTTCATGCTAAAGATTTCATTGAAGATAGCATGGGTTGTAGATCAACAGACGTATCTCACCCTTTACTTTGTATTATTTTTTTATTGAACTTACGACAACTTGAAATGCCTAAGTATTGTATGATTGAGATACTACTTTTATCGATTTATTGAATGAAGAATCTTTATCTTTTATAGAAATTTCATGTTTATTACGATTTAAATGGAATGATCAAATGAAGATATGGATGGAAAAGTGGAATGAAATAGATTTATTAACTGATTTATGAGTTTATTTAAGAATAAAGAGTATTTCAGTTATTATTGAAGTTAGCATGATTTACGTTTACATCCTTGGACAAGTTCTTTTGGGGAGGAGGACACATGCAAGTGAGAAAATGAGGAAAAATTATGCTACTTCCCCAAGATAATTGGTATTGAAAAAGCATCACCACTCATGACAAAGAGCTCCCAATGACATTAGCTACTCATTTTGTAGGATGAGGGGAAACATGATATGATGAATGGAGTGCTAAGGCATTGCCTCTTCACCAAGAAAAAGTGAAGGATTAGTTGTAAGATCTATGCAAGATCAATCATATTGGTCTTGAACAAATTCTTTAAAGGCTTTACAATTTCCAAGAGAATAAGAATATCAACGATGAAAAAGACAATGTTAAGCATCTTCCCTATTGTTATAATTCTGATTAAGTAAATAATAAAGGGAAAACTAATATTCTAATCATACTTCAATCTCCAAAAGGTTCGTGTAGCTAATCTCTATTGATCATCAATAGGAGTAGGTCTTGTCTCTTGAGTTGTAGGACAAGGGTCTCTAGAAGGAGGAGGATTATCTTCTATGATTTTGATAGTTTCATTATTCATGACTCCTTGTATTTCCTTTTGAAAATTAGGACAATCATTGGGATGATGATCATGGGTTTGATGATATGAGAAAAAGGTATTGTTTGAGGAAGAAGAACCTTTACATGTATGATAATTTCTATGCCTTTCTCTTGATCTGCTTCTAGAGGCCTGTCTCCAAGATGACCCATACTTGGTTAAAGGAGCTCTAATCTGTGAGAAATAGAAGAATTCCTTGCTTTTGGAAGAGGAAAAATACCTTCCTTCTCAAAACCTCTAGATCAAAGATCTTGAATTTCCTAGGTTATAACTTACATCCATTTATAATTGGATATATCTATTCCAATCATTCTTTGCCTACACAAAAATCATAATATGCCACATATACTCTAGAAATGCGCATCTTTTTGGCACAAATTTTGGATAATATGTATGGGGACTAGGCATCCATACAATTTGAAAATAGTAAGATCCATGTGCAAGTACAAATCACCCCAATTATGATTGATATTTAGCTCTAGGTTTCTTTCCTTTGTCCTCCACATTGTAACAATTTGTGGAGGGAATCTATTCATGTCTACTCCTAAGAGGCCCAAAATGCTATCAACAAAATAGTTGTGAAAGGTGAAAAATCAACATTCTTGCAATTCTTATCCCATATATATGTCCAACATTGGACAAGCATTCTCTGATTGTTGTTATCTGTCATAGTCACCTTGAGTAATCTCTCCCACTTTATTTCTTCCTTCAAATAAAAAAAGGTGACATAATAAAGAATAAAATCTAAACTATCATTTTTTTTATGTATATCATTATTTTATGTATCTCATTTGAATGATAGGTAGAAAATTCAAATTCAACATCTACCATTGGATTTTGAATTTCCAATCATATATGTCCATACATTGGAAATAGGCACTAGTTTGCCCCCCTTTCTATACCAATGCAAGAATAAATCTCAACAAGTGTAAGAGACATATCTATCCCACATTCTGCACATTTATCTTTGAATTTTACAATAGGCACTAAACTCCTAGATGACTTAGGGAGGAAATAAATTAGATCTTTGATAGAGTGGAATTTTTGTAGTAGAGCAAGAAGCTCGACTTGATTGACTCATTTTTCTATTTTAGAGTTTACCTGAATTAGAATTCTACATTTCTCTTATAGAATTCAAGCACCACACACCTCAATTTTCAACTCAAATAGACATAATATTGGTAGACTAAAATATAGACTGAACAAATATTTTGCACACATTTGTTCACATAATTGAAAACCCTAGCTTATAGTAGAAAAATAATTTTTTTCACTCTAACAATACTCCAACTCTTCAAACAATGCACAAGTGAACACCAACTATCCAAAATTTATATTTATTGGTGAAATCAGGTAGATGAATCTATCATTTTCACTATTTGTCTTCAATTGTGCTAGCCAACAATTAGACAAATAGCTATTTTTGAAAGTTCAAATGTCAACCATTGATCTCGGTCATCTAATGGACAAGATCTATTTTGACATTCACTGACCAAATTTTAAAAATAGTCAGGAAAATAAGAGTGGACCATATCAACTTTTTCTTTCCACATAGATAGCCATGTCATCGAATTGGACCAATCCCACAATCTCATGGGGCTCCTTTGGTCCCACCACCTTCCCTCCATGAGGATGTGGGGAACCATTAGATCTTGAAGGTATTTGATTTATACTATTGACAACTTCTTTGAAATCTCAGGCCCTACTTGTTGGATATGAAACCCAACTGTCTCATGTTTTCCCTCCAATAAACTTTTGGCCCTTCATATTCTAGATGTTGTAATTATTTATATAAGGCATACTACTGTTGCCTACAATGTATCTGAGAAACCATTGATGAATAATATATTACCCTGATTAAAGAGTGGATGTATCCATTTGGTGAACTACTATAAATCTAGTGTTTTATATCTTGATCATGATTTCTAAATCTCTAATTTTTGTTTACGAATTCTTTTATATGTTGTTATTAATTTTAACAATTGATATCAGAGCTAGTTGTGTACATCAAGAGAGATTTGAGTTTGAGTGGGACCAATGGTGACTGAAGAAGGAAAGATTGAAAAGTTTAATGGTCAGAATTATCCATTATGGAAAATGCAGATGGAGGATTTCTTGTACCAAAAAGATTTAAAGTGACCATTACAAGTTAAAGCCAAGAAACCAACATCTATGCTAGATGAAGATTGGGATATTCTAAATAGGAAAGCACTAGGAGTGATTCGATTGTCATTATCTTCTTCTATGGCATTTAAAATATCTATAAAAACAATAATTATTGAATTGACGAGTCTTTTGGATAAGTTTTATTAGAAACCTTTAGCATTGAATAAGGTATTTTTAATCAAGTGGTTATCTTTAATATGAAAATGGTTGAAGTAGGTTATGTTACGGAACATTTAAATAATTTTAACACTATTACCACACAGTTATCTTCTATTAAAATAAATTTTTATGAAGAAGTTTGTGCTCTACTAATTTTGTCCTCTTTGCCAGAAAGTTGGGATAGCTTTTATGGTAGTTAGTAACTCTTCTGGTTCATATACTTTAAAATTTGATGATGTTGTTGGTATAATTTTAAGCGAGGAAATGCAAAGGAAGAGCACATGTGAGACTCCAAGTTCAAGTAATGCTTTGATTGCAGATGATAGGGGCAAATCAAAAGAAAGAGGGAAGAGCCCAAGAGATCATGACAAATCATGAAGAAGATCATAATCTAGAGGTAGAGCTATGAGAGATGAATCCGGGTGGAATTATAACAATGGGTTTGTGCCTCTCCCTAGTCCAAGCCAAGGTACACCAGTTGGTCAAGGAAGAGGTCAGGGCCCTCCTTGGGCCTGTAGATGAGGAAGACAACAACAATTTTCCTCGCGGCCTTCTGTTTTGCCTAGTTTGGCTATTTCTGGTACTAGCACTAGCCCATATGTTTCTTACCATCACCTCATTGAGAGAGATGAGTTTATTGGGTATGTGGAATTGTGTGTCATCATGTTGGATGGACATGTTATGGCTGGAAATGATTACATCAATGCAATGGTAGGAGGATATGCACAAAATGGCCATGGAGAGGAAGTTGTCAAATTATGGCATCAAATAAATAGTACTAGTATTCTAAGTGGTGGACTAGTGCAAGAGGATGTCATATTAATTGAATTTGCCAAACTAGCAGGTCGAACTTTTAGAGTGTTGAATCTCAAGAGTGAATGGTTTAAGCTTCTAATGTACCAATTCTTGTTGGAGGTTGCGAGGTTTTTGATCTAGCACCAGGTGTATTAGAACCCAATAATGGTGAACTTTTAGATATTCTATTAAGGGGGAGCACAATAAAAGGTGAATATATTGTGCATGTGTGTAAGGGCTTTGTGGATGAAGGAGTATTTCTTGAATATGCAGAAAGCGATGTTCTTCATTATGGATTAATATGTAAGTTTGTGCATGAAAGAATAGTAGTGACCGATATCTCTTGAATCCGATTTGCATTGGAGAAGGCTTATTTGAAGTGTTCATGAACAAAGTTTTGCAAAGTTAACATCTTTGATGGGCTTGTTCGTAATATGAGTTTAGCAATTGAAATGCAAGGTATGTCAGTGCACGGTTGTACCGGTTGGCTTTCAAGGGGCAGATTGTTGGGAATGTGAAACCCAATGGTCACATGACCTTTCACGTT